>NC_050576.1:60627337-60966920 GCF_011100635.1 Trichosurus vulpecula
CGTGACTTGGCTAGAGTCATAGAGTTAGTGTTAGCAGTCAGAATTTGAATCCAGGTCTTCCTGACTCATGGTCAGTTAGGTGGTGCAGTGGGTAGAGCACCAGATTTGGAGTCAAGGAGACTTGTCTTCGTGAGTCCAAATCTAGCTGTGTGACCCTGGGCAAGTCCCTTAGCCTTGTTTGCCTCAGTTTCCTCATCTGTAAATGAGCTGGAAAAGGAAATGGCAAACCACTCTAGTATCTTTGCCAAGAAAACCCTCTATGAAGTCATGAAGGGTTGGATACAACTGAAAAATGACTGAAAAAAAAACACAAAAAAACAAACAAAAAAACCCTTTCTTGACCCTAAGGCAAGCACTTTTATTTTCTTAGCCATGTTGCCTCCACACTTTGTACAGAATAGGCACTTTAACAAGTAGCTGTTGAATGTTTAATTCCACCACTTTAAAAAATTTTTTTTTAAATTTTATTTGTTTATTTTTACCATTTCTGGGGTCAGTAGATACATGTCTTATCGATAGCCTTTGAGCCAACTTTGGTAGCAGTATCAGATTTTCTTTCCTAATGCTTTTGTTTTATATCCTATTTAAAGGATGGAATATAGTTTCCATGACCTGGTTCAGTTTTTGCCTTGTATGATGAAATTTGACAAATAGGATCATTTGATTTGATAGGACCATATCCTATTTTTTATCTGTTTATCTGAAATCCGTTTTTTGTTTTGTTTTGTTTTGTTTTACATTTATTGTAACCTCAGGAGTACGGGCACTAGGCTTTCTGAAGTGTGCATTGAAACATTTTATCTGAGTAAGCAAACTGCTATCAACAATTAGTGAGCTCAGTATTTTTCTAGCTTAAGCCGGATGGGAATGGGAATGGGATGGGATGGGATGGGATGGGATTACAATATTCAAATATGATATAAAAGGAAAATGGCAGGTTGTTAAAATTGTGAAGATTTTTTTTTCCCTAAGATTTGGCTTCTGCTTTTCAGTTCTCTAAGTAAACAATGTTTATTAGTCTCAAAGACTGTTACTGCTTTTCTAGATTAGTCACCCCCAGTCACACTGCATATGACTGCTAACCTATCAGATAGCTACAGAATAAGAAATTTTGCTCTGTGGTAGCCTCATGTAAACACCAGCCTAAGTACCTAGACTCTCCAGAAGGATAAAGTAGTCCTAATTGAAACTGAACAAGGCTAATTAAGGTAAGCTTCTTCCTTTCCACTGTTTTGGATGACCTATGATTTTTTTTTTTAATAGAAGAAGTAGAAATAGCACTGAAGAAAGCAAAAATGGGAAGAACAGCTGAACTAGACCCATTAGCACATAGGAGTTCTAGATTGTAGACAACATAATTTTGAAGGGCATTAATGAATTGATTTTCAGGGTTGTTAAAAGAGAAGCAAATGCCAAAAGCCTAGGGGAAAAAAATCTCAGATCTTACTTTTATCCCCCCCCAAAAAGTGACTCAAAAATATCAAAAACTATTGGTCCATTTTCTCTTATCTGCAAAATTTTTATGAGAATAATACCCCCAGTATCAAAGGCACCCAGAATGAAGGTATGAGAAGGAAATGAGCAGCTCCCAACCTGTGCCTCATAGAACCTCTGACTTCCTTTAAGACTCAGCTCAAGTATCACCTCCTACAGGAATCCTTTCCTGATTCCCTCTAAGGTTCCCTCCCATCTGCTCTGTATTTCTGTGTTCTTACATGTTCTCTTTTCCATTAGAATGGAAGTTCCTTGGGGGCAGGCATTGTTTTCACTCTTTATATTTAAGCAGATCACATCTTTATAGTCATACAATTGAATGAAAGTCATAGACAGTATGAGATACCACTCTGCTTATTGTTTGTTAACACTAAAAAATAATTAATTCAGTATGCCTCTTGTGCATAAGACAGTTCATACAAGATTCCTTTAAATAACAGCAGAGATGATTTTGTTCAGTCTATTTTAATATTATACATGTCAAGCAAGACATAATACAGAGAGTTGCATGTTTACCACTGTTGTGGAACATGTCCAGTACATGGTTCCCATGGAAGGATTCCCTATAGATACTGAAGTTCTCTAGCTATTCCTGTTTGTAGATAACATTGTGCCAATTGCATCAACCCCCCAGATCATTACTGAGCCTCCTAAATAAGATCCATACTCTCACCAAGAGTTAAACCCACTATCCATAAATGAAAGAGCAAGTAGATGAATAATGCCTGTTTTCCAGACCGTGTTATGCAGTTAAATGGACAGCCCATGGAGCAGGTCCATCAGTACATGTATCTTAGATAGACACTCCAGTTGCACAGTGAGCAGGATCCAAAATTTAAAAGAAAGGGGATAATGTTGCCTTTGGGAAATTTTACAGTACTTTAACTTACCCCAAGATGCTTCTCCCTCAAAAGTTGGTCCCTCTTTTTAACAACAAAATTCTTCTAGTGCTTTATGAGACAGTACTGCTGATATGTGTCTATCATCCTCCTTTGTTAATTTTACAAATGAGTTTGTAGTCTAAACCACTGTTGCCGTTAGCAGCCGAATCTTTGGTATCAGAAGATAACTCAATTGATTGCTGACTATGGCATTTTCTGAGCTTTCTTTCCTTTTGTAGCAATTAATTAACATTGGGGGGGTTTTTTTGTCTTTCTATTTCTGTTTATTAAATACTTGGGTGTCCTCCAGTGCTCTGCCTGGGCCCTCTTTTCTCTACATACTCTCTACTTCATCTCCTCTCTCTTAGATTTAATTATCATCTGTATGCGGAGTCTGTTTCTCCAGTCCTACTCTCTCCTGATTTCTAACCCACATCACCAACAGGCTGCTTGATATTTTAAACTATACATCCTGTAGGGCATCTCAGACTGAATATGTCCAAAACAGAATGCAGTATTTTCTAACCAACTCTTCCTACTTTACTTTGGAACTTCTTCCCTAATATACTGTCCTTACCTAAGTTCCCAACCTCAGTGACATCCTTAACCACTCTCACCTCACGTATCTACTTAGTTACCAAACTTTGTGATTTCTTTCTCTACGTCTCTCACATATATCCCCTCGTTGCCTCTCACTTACACTAGTGAAATGACCTTATAATTGGTCGACCTACTTCGGGGCACTCTATTCCCCACCCCCAGTCCATTTTCCATTTAACTGCAAGAGTGATGTGTAGGTGTGAGCATGTCACCTTCCCACCCTCCAAGCTCCCTAGTACCTGTAGCATCAAGTAGAAAGTACTTTGCCACTTAAAGCTCTTCACAACCTGGCCTTTCCAGTCTCCTCTACACACTCTAAATTCCAGCCATACCAGCCCATTTCAGGGGTGGAGTGTCACATATGACACTCCCCCCACCCCCTCATTTTTGCGCTGGTTGTTGTTTCCTTGCTTAAAATGGCCTCCCTCCCAACCTCCACCTCATAGAACTTCTGACTTCCTTTAAGACTCAGCTCAAGTACCACCTCCTACAGGAATTCTCTCCTGATTCCTTCTAAGGTTCCCTCCCATCTACTCTGTATTTCTATGTTCTTACATGTTCTCTTTTCCATTAGAATGGAAGTTCCTTGGGGGCAGGCATTATTTTCACTCTTTGTATCCCCAGCTCATGCACAACACCTGGAACATAGTAAGCAGTTAATAAATATTTTTTGATTGATTGGTTTGAGGATTATATCATTTCAGCTGTACCTGTATGTTCTTTTCATTCTTCCTGAGTTTTTTTATTTGTTGTTTTTTTGTTGTTGTTAATCTTTTTTACTAATTCTTATCTCTAATGAGTACATTTTAGCTTAACTCTAATGAGCAGATAGCCTTGAAAATAACTACCTCTTCAATTATAAGTGTCTTTTGCTATCTATAATCTATTTCTTTTGTTAAGGCATTATTTGGTATTTGCTCTGACTTGTGCTTAACAATTCTTTCCTCTGAGCATGGGTTCGTGATATACAGGCTTGGGGCTTTGTGTAATCTATGGGTTTGTGGCTTCCTTCTTCCTGAACCATGCTTTCCCATATATTTCTCCTCATCTTCACCTTTTCCTAGTTTGGCATTAAAGTCACCAAGTATCAGAGGGTATGTGTCTAAATCTATGTCAGTGGATGGATAGATGGATGGAAGAATACATTATGTATATTTATAAATATATACTTATATGTGTGTGTATACATTCTCTGCTTTACGAAGCAGTGTATATTTATATGAACACAGATATATGTATATTTACAGTTTCATAAAGCAGCAAAAAGCAATGGGAATAAAACTAATTTCAAGAAGGTATGTCAACATGTCCAACTAAGCAAAGTTATCTTAAGGGAATTTAAGAAGAAAAACAGAAAGACCCTAAAAGAAAAAGACTAGGGGAAAAAAAACCGAAATGATTTGTAGAAATCATTACAAAATGACACCCTGCAGATTCTTTTTTTTTTTAAACATGTTTTTTCCTATTCGTATATCAAAATCATTCAAGATTTCCTTCAAAAATATAACCCTGTTTTCTCCATCCAGGACATTAGAATTGCTACACTTGGCCTAACACCATGGTCCTGGATATATACTTATAAGACAGGTTGGAATGGCATTAAAGAGAATAAAAACAGCAAGGTGAACCAGATATATGTAGAAGAAATCCATACAGAAAGTGGACACAGTTGTGAGAGTGTTGAGGGACCGCTATACAAGGTATCTGAAGGAAAGAGTGTATAAAGATACCAAAGTCTTAGGGGGAAAAATCTTGGGCTTTATTAAAAACAATAAATATCACCAAGAGAACAGTAGCAAATACTGACCTATCTCCTGTCCATACAAGATACCTCATCTGTACAAACCCTCCTAGAGTTGTCTGTACATTAGTTGAGGACATATATCCTCAATGAGGGTATTAGTGGAGAACTAGCAAGCTTTTGAAACAATATTCTACAATAGACCACATCTCTATCATTTCATAATTAGCTGACACATCTAAAGCATGTAATAACCTACTGTCTTTGTTGATTACAATAAAATATTTGATTCAGTATAACAAAATGCTACCTTGAAGGTTCTTTTCCAACAAGGAAAATTGTCCCACTGTCAATCCACATATATATATCAAAATAATTCAAGATTCCTTGAAGGATTCAGCAACAGAAATAATCCATTGAACAAGCCTCGGGTCATCAAACAGCACTCGAGGTATAAAACAGAGCTCTGCTCACTAAGGGAGTTTCCCCACTGTGACTGTGGAGTAGTTCTTTGGTAGCCAAGAAAACTAAAGTCATCTCAGCTGCATCAAAGTAAGAGGTATAACAACACTGTGGGTAGCAGCTGCTGTGGGGGTGCAAGACCAGCACACAGAAGGGCTGCCAGCATGAGTTCTTTTGATCTGCGTTTCTAAGGAAAGCAACATTAAGGGGTTAACATTCTCACTTTAATCAAACATACATATATCATTCAGGGGAAAAGCCAGCGCCCTGAACATCAGAGCAAATACAAACAGAAATTATAAACAGAGCAAACACACACAGTTATCAACAGACAGGCTTCTAGCTGTCTGACTAAAGAATTACATAGTCACCAGAGAGAGAGGCACCAACATCTGGTGCTGGGGGGTGCTCCAGCAGCTACCCAGAGTCTCTTCTGGTCAAATCACAGGACACTTCCAGTGAGTAAGAGCCCCAAAGCAAAATGCTAACCTCCCAGTATACATACCCTTCCTAGGGGCCTGGGACTTCACATCTAGTTAGCCAAAGTGTGTGGGCCTGGAGCTTCACACTTAGCAAATCAAAGGCACTTGACTACCCTAGTGCTGAAAAGGGCTCCAAAATAAAAAACAGCAAAAAGTTCACTTTGCTTGCCATTACATTTGAAAAGCAAGACTCATCAAAGGTACTTAATTACCTCAGTGCACCAGAAGTGAAAACAGTTAAAAAAAAAAAAAGTCCCACCTAAATTACCATTATAAGAGGTAGCTAGGTGGTGCAGTGGGTAAAGCAACCAGCCCTGGAGTCAGAAATACCTGAGTTCAAATCTGGCCTCACACACTAGCAGTGTGACCCTGGGAAAGTCACTTCACCCTAATTGGCCTCCAGATAAAAAGGCAAAGCATTCAGAAGCCCACATTTTGAGAAGGAAATAGGTAAGCTATAAAGCATTCACAAGAATCCTTCTAGGATAGCAGAGGGCTTTAACAACATACTTTTGGAAGATAGGTCAAGGGAATTGGTAGCCTGGAGAAGAGAAGACTAGAGGGGACTGGTCACTGTCTTCAGGTGTTTGAAGGCCTCTCATATGGAAGTGGACGCTGACCTGTTCTTTTTGTCCCTAGAACACAACAAATGAGTATTATAAAGAAGAAAATTTAGAGTAGATACTTGGAAAATGAAACAATGACAACATGAGAAAAGTATGGTAGACAGTGGTGTCTAATTTATCAGAAACAGGATTTTTGAAAGATACTATTTACCCATGTAGTGAAAGAATTGCTACCTCTTAAATGATACCTATTTTGACATATCCTTAATGCTAGTTCCTTTCCTTCCCCCCATAACCCCAAAATTATTTTATCCTACATTTTCCTAGTTATTTATGCACATATCACTTCCACCCAATAAAATAAGAACTTACTGGGGGCAGACAATGTTTTATTCTTTGTCTCTGTATCCCCAGCTCCTAGAACAGTACCTGGCACATAGTAGGGACTTAATAAATAAGTGCAGAATGAAGGAAGTATGGCAGAGGGTTGAACCTATGATTATTTTCCTAATCGGGACATGTTACCTGTGTGATCTAATGTGAACTTTAGTTTCCTCAACTATAAAATGATGAAGTTAGACCTGAAGGTCTCTGGGATGCCATCCAGCCCTGCTGCTATGGCTTTATGTTACCTGTTCCATCAGAAGTATATTTTTTATATCTCTTTCTCTGGTACCTCTGTCCCTAGCACTTAGCACAATACCTGGCACTTAGTGGGCTCTTAGTATCTATTCTCTGGGCACTTTTTCCAAAGATATAATACTTTTAAAGACATATCCTTTCCATGCCGAAATTTTTGTATTGGCAGGCCAGATGTATTGTAACTTACTCACTACATGGTATCCTTGACATTCAGGTTCTGCAGGCTGAATAAATAATACTGTTTGGTTACTCCTATCAAAGAGCATCTCATTAGAAGCAGTGAGTAGAGCACCAGCCCTGGAGTCAAGAGGACCTGAGTTCAAATGTGCCTCAGACACTTGACACACTAGCCATGTGACCTTGGGCAAGTCACTTAACTCCAATTGCTCTGCCTTCCCTCCTGCAAAAAAAAAAAAAATGAAAGCATCTAATTAAATCCTAGAAAACAAAATTAATTTTTTTAAGGATTTTTATCGATACCTTTTTTCAAATGGTCTGAATTCCCCCCGTGACCTGCCATCACCTATAACAAAGAATTTTTTTTAAAAGAGAAGAAAAATTTAGCAAATCCAATAAATACATTGAAAAATGTATTGGGGAAGAAAGTATTACATGCAGTGTTTTGCACCCATGGACCCCCTCCCCTCTGCAAAGGCTGAGGTGATGCATCTTCTCATATCTCTTTTTGGGGCCAGTCATGTTCTTTATCATTTTGCAGCCTTTCTTGGTTTCATGGTGTTATTTCTTTCTATTTGCATCAGCCCTCATTGAGTGTGTTGTTTTTCTGCTGCTTCTTATTTCACTTGGTATCAGTTCGTGTAAGTCTAACAGAATTAATTTAATTAAAGTAAGATCCACGTGGCCTCCATAGCATTCATACAGTTGTTCTAGACGACCAAGTTGGTTTATCTGTAGCACAAAGATCTCTTTCTTACTCCTCTTAGAGTTTACTAATCACCTGATGTCACAGAAGTTGTAAATCAGGGGAAGGACTTTCTTCCTCTCCCCTCCCAAGATAGTTCATGCTTTGACATTAAATGGAGAGACAGAGAAGGGGAGAGAACAAGAGCAAGAGTGCATCATATCAGTACTCCCTAGGAAATTACAGGCATTTCTACCAACTTAAAGCAGTTTGCTGGATTGGTTTTTAATCTCAGAAGTTCTCATCGACATCAGTCATTTCTGTTTAGATATTGGCTATTTTTCTTACACCCCAAAGTGTTCCCAGGACCTTGGTTTTGTAAAAATAAATAAATAACAGTGTTTGTGACATCGGAGTGTCAGACATGGCAGGTTTTGTCGTCTCAGTGATAAAGCGCATGCTTCTTTAAAGCTCGTTCTTGAGAACTACAAATGCTTCCTGAGAGAAAAAGAGATATTTAAATGGACAGTTGGGGTTGTTCGAAGACTAGCAGCTGTGGAAATTGGTGTTTACATCTATTCTTACCCCACCAAAAAAAATCTTTGGGTTAATTTTTATTCTCTATTCAGACCTCTAAAGAAATCTCAGGCTTCTGATGAAGATGAACCATTTCAGAAGGGCTAAATTGTTGGGGGAGTTTGGGCGGGGCGTGGGGAGTGTACTATGAGCCTCTTTTTTCAGGGTAGTTGTTCTCATCCTGAAGTTGTGTTCCATGATGGTCTTTTGTCCCTAAGAAGGAAGCTGATAGGGAGTTCTTCCTATTCTGCATTTCTTCATTTTCTTTTATGTATTTGGTTTTTCATATTAAAGTTTCAAAACTATATTTCAGATGTGTTTTTAAGATTCTTTTCCTAAGATTATTTTTTGTAGTTACAGTTAAATCAAGCTAGGAAAGAACATAAAGAAATAGCTATAGAGAAGAAGGCCAAGTAAAACATTGTTAGTGGCCTAGTGGTGCAGATGATCCTACTGTCTTTGAGGAAAGCAGCTCTTCTGAGATCCTACTTTTAGGTATGTGCCTCCATGGAATTCAAAGGCACAAAGGTCCCATATAACCAAAATATTCACTGTAACACTTTTTTGGTGTCAAAGAATTGGAAATAAAGTATATTCCCATTGATTTGTGAAATAGCTAGGCAAATTGTGGTTCATGAATAAAATTGAATTTTACTGTACCGTAATATATGGCAAATTTTAAAGAATTCGGAAAAACCCGAAGACATGTGAACTGATACAAAAAGAAGCCGAACCAGGATAACAATAGACAATAATTACGATATATAAGTGAAAAGAACAACAAAATGAAACTGAAAGCTGTATGATTATAATGGCCCAGAAGCTTAGCCCTCGAGAAGAGTGGAAGAAAGTATGTTGTACATAGAATCAGCTGTTCAGGATGTGTTGTTTTTGCAGAACTGGTTTTTTTTTTCTTTTCTTGTTTAACCTTTGTTACAAAAAAAGTTTTGCTGAGTGAGGAGATGGAGAGGGGTAGGTGATGTAAAAACAAAAAGCGGACTGTATTCATTTTTCCCAAAAAAACATTTTTTACTTAAGGATTTTCATGTTTAAAGTTTCCACTTACTTATCCAGCTCCTTCTTTCAGGCACTACAGAAACCACTTCCAACAACACCGCAACAGTGATTTCGACAGCACCTCCAGCTTCCTCAGCAGTGACACCCCCCTCTCTGAGCCCCTCCCCTTCTGCCTCCGCCTCTGAGGCATCCAGTGCCAGCGAGACCAGCACAACACAGACCACCTCCACCCCTCTGTCCTCCCCTCTTGGGACCAGCCAGGTGATGGTGACAGCATCCGGGCTGCAGACGGCAGCAGCTGCCCTCCAAGGAGCTGCCCAGTTGCCTGCCAATGCCAGTCTGGCTGCAATGGCTGCTGCAGCAGGATTAAGTCCAGGGCTGATGGCACCCTCACAGTTTGCAGCTGGGTAAGGAGCTGCCTTTTCACTGCTATCTCAGGGAATATGTGAATGAGGTGTTCACATTACTTAGAACAAAGTCTTTTCACCATCCTCTGTTCTCAATCAAAATTTTTTTTAAGGCTTTGTAATTAACTGTTCTGTAACCACTCTTTAAGAAAATCATGATGCCTTAGGTAGATTTAAATACATTTCACAACACTCTGAAGAGAAGGTGGCCAATATCTTGATACTGCAGATGGACACTTTGAAGTACAAAGTCAGGAGGGACCAAGACCGAGAGCCGGCACACATGATCCGATAGCAGTTCTTTGTTTTCTTGATACTGGGCTTCTCTCCACATATCCAAGCTATGTAGTCATTCACAGTATACACCCTCAAGTAAAAAGTGTCTGTGCAGTAGAGTCAGAAAACAAATGTAAATCATCCTGATAGCCACCCAGTCCGTTGCTTTTTCTAATTAACTACATCAGCTACTTGTTTCTAAATCCAAAATGCAAAGGCATTGTAGATTTCCAGAATTATTTTTTCATGACCTATTCTGTTATTTCAGGTTGTAAAGAGAGAGATTTGTAAGTTCCCAAATTTTCTGTTATCACTATAGGAAATATGAGAAGTTTCTTGAAAATTTAAGTCTTTGGACTGAAACTCTTTTTCTTTTGAAAAACAAGAGGGGAAAGTATCTAAATGACTAAAAAAACATTTTTTACAATTTGTGTAAATCAGTAACTACTCTTCAGCAAAAAAGCTTTACTTTAGTAAGCATGAAGGAGAACAGCACTTGTGAAGCACTGTTCAAACCCATTGCAGTACAAAGAGAATCTGATATCACAGAAAGGCTGTAGAAGGCTCCTCAAATTCCATATGCATTTCCCCCAACTATATTTTCCTCTCTTTTTCTCCATGTGGCTAATGCTCAGACTGATGATAAATTTTCCTGGAAAGTAACTCCTTCTCCCTGTCTTTGTTCCCTCCTTCGGAACTACAGAGGTGCCTTACTCAGTCTCAACCCAGGGACGCTGGGCAGTGCTCTCAGCCCGGCTCTGATGAGCAACAGTACACTCGCAACCATTCAAGGTCAGTTGCATTTTTTCCATTGGCCGTTCCTTTTGGGGAATGGGGTGGGAGGGTGAGAGCATAAGGTTGGTGATTATCCATGTTCTTGAGGACAGAGAAAGTATGTCAGCGCTGATAGAAGCTTTGCAAGACAGGTAGCTATTATTTGGGGATTCAGAACAGAAAATGACACTCCCATATTGGTTTAGGGTTGGATGCTGGTGATATAAGGTAAGCAAGTTGAGAAATCAAAGTTTTGTACTGCTTATATTTATAGCTTGCTTGTAATCCCATATATGAATACCATATAAATCAAGAATATGCTTACATTTTCAGTCTTGCCAAGTTCAAGGGATACTGTAGTTGAGATGTTTTCAGTCTTCTCTTTCACAGAGAAACGTTTTTCTTCTTAATGTAGGTTTTTTGTTTCTTCATTAAAGAACTGTCCCAAATAAAATGTTGAATAAGGTGGGGGATTTTGTTTGATTTTTACAAGATAGCAGTTCCCGTTGCCTTACATAGCTGTCACCTTCACAAGTGACAAGTTGGGGGAGGCCTGGCAGTCTAACAGATTATCCGAAAAAGATCTGCTGAGCTTAGTGGTGCTCAAAGTGAACCATCCGGCAGCCAGAACAGCAAATTGTCCAAGGCTGCCTAAAGAGAGGCAGGGAGGTAGTGTTCCCATTGTTTTTTGGCCCTGGATAGAGCTTCGCTAGAGTTGGGTGTTCAGTTCTGGGTCCTTCATTTTAGGAAAGACTGATAGCTAGATAGAGAGCATCCCACAGCAATGAGAGAATTTCAGATCATATTCCCTGAGAATCAGTGAAGGACGACCTTGGCTCTGGAAGAGAAATTGTGTGGGAGGGAGGAGAGACAGGTGGCTGCTGAGGAAGAAAGAACAGGGTCACTGACTCCCAAGGATTTGCCAAGCTTTCCTGTGGAAAAGCTAGGAATACTAGGCAGGAGATAGAGGGAAGGCAGATTTCAGCTCAGTCTAGGAGAAAACTTTGTGGCAATTGGGGCCATCCAGAGTGGAAGGACCCCGTAGTACAGTGAGTATATCACATGTATGCTAAACCGTCATCTCATCGGCAAATAGAGATACTTCTGCCATGGTTTATACCTTTTTTCCCTCTTGGCTTACTGATCATGCTAGCATCCCTGCTTAGATGTGATGTGATTTCATGTACAATATATCATTTTGTTTTAAAAGAAAATTTTAACATGCTGGGCTCTGCTCTCTTAAAAGTATAAAGAGCCTGAAGATAGAGATTTGTCTCCCTAAAGCCTCTAGATATTTGTTATTAACTGCTACATTTGGGGTCCTTTGCATGCTGAGGTTCCTGGGAAGTGTACTTTGTTCTGTTAAAAGTGTTACTGACATTCCATAGATGACTCATCCTTGGATTCTTGTAGCTCCATAGTGAGAGTGCCTTGTCAAAACTGTTTCGTGCCTTCTGAAGAAACACAGCCTATCCAAAAAGAAATCATTTCTTTAGCAGGTTGACCCTTGAGGTGCCCATCACATATAATTTAGCAAATACTTCTCCAGCTCCTGCTGTGTATGCAGAGTCGTGCAAGGAGCTCAAGGAAATAGAACATGGGCCTTGTCCTCAGGGAGCTTACTGTCTAGAGAAGGAATGAGAAACCAACACAGTGACAATGTACAATGGTTTCTAATAAAGACATTCAAGCATTACAAAACAAAGGGCGTGTGGTAGCCAAAAGCTTGATTGGTTTAGTTACTGTAAAATCTTTGAGAAGATGTAATTGTTGGATTCGAAGAAAGATAAACACTAAATCAGTCGGAGAAATGAGCTTTAGTTTTTCCTTTATAGCTAATATGGTTCATGATCAAATTAAGAGTTCTTGGCCTTATATGGCTGAACTCTAGCATTGTTACTAGGGCACTGGCCTTCAGATCTGGAGGCCGGGATCCAAATTTTGACTGGACATTTAATCAGAGGTCCCTTCAAGTTCCAAACCTGTGGTCTATGATGTTGAATTGTGGGGTGTGTGACACAGGCAAATCAGTCAGCCTCTTCAAAGCCTTCACTTCCTCATCTATAGAATGGGGTTAACCCAAGTTTGAATCTCAGATCTTCCACTTACCTGGATGACTTAAGAAAGTCTCTCTGGGCCTTGTCTGAAAAAGGAGGTTGTTAGATTAGGTGATCTCTGAGGTCTCTTCCAACTCCATCTCTGTGATCTTGTTTCCTAGGGGTTTTGTAAGAACCTTTTGTGAACCTTAGAGTCTGCCTTGCTGTGAGTTACTATTCAGGGAAAAACAAGCAGCGGGACAACTAGAATCAAATTCTGAGGGTTCTTAAGCTTTCTTTTGGCATATGCAGGGACCTTTGGTAATAATATATTGTACATGAAATCACATTACATCTAAGCAGGGATGCTAGCATGATCAGTAAGCCAAGAGGGAACAAAAGGTATAAACCATGGCAGAAGTATCTCTATTTGCTGATGAGATGACGGTTTTAGAAAATTCCACAGCATCAGCATAGGGACCAAATATTACCTCCAATAAAGTAATATGGCACAAAAATCAACAATATGGATTTGTAGTAATAACAAAATCTAGGAGGAAATAGTGGAGAAAACTCATTCAAAATAATCACAAAATGCATAAAATATCTACAAGTCACATCTACCAAGGGACGCTCAAAATTTTCTCATTACAACTAACTCTAGCTTAGTGTCTAAATTTTTTTGCTCTAATTTTGACAAAATGATACATAAAATTAATTGCCGAGAGAGGGAAGTCTTTTCATATAGAGAAATTTTTGTTGAAGTAGGAGTTGACCTTTTTAAAATAATCAGCTAACTTCTAATTTGGGACATTTGGTATGCACATTAGCGACTTTATTCTAGAGTATCAGAGACCTGGGACAAAACTTACTGCCTATCCTTAGGGCCCTGGAAGGTATGGGATGGTACCTAGAAGTAGATCTTCACCCCCAGCCCAGGAATCACATGCACGTGCAAAGGCTGCAGTAGGCCCCACATCACAACTGTACTCTGATGCCATACAATAGGGGATCACCATCTGGTAGTCATTCCTGACTGGGGGGGTGTGCATGCGTGCGTGTGTGTGTGTGTGTGTGTGTGTACATATACACACACATATATACCTATATAAATAGTGAACTAGTTTATTTTATGCCAACAAGAAAAATGCAAATTTCATTTTTCATAACCCTTACATACAGTAAATTGTACAACCTTTTCTGAGAGAGCTAAATTTTTTTCTTGGATCAGATCATAGGGAGAATGAAAGAAGGAATGCCCGGGTATACAACACAGAATATTGATGGTGCTTTTCTGATTGCACTAACAACGTGTGCACACCTATCCTGGCTTTGTTGAGGAGTCAGAATCCTTTACTAATTTTGGTTACTTGACTTAGGGTTACTTAAGTCACTAGTATTTCTTCTAGTCTTCTAGGAAGTAGTCTGATAGACTCTTTTCCTTTATAGAAAACAGACAAAAATTATGTTATGCTTGAGAATATTCTATATTCCTTCTAAGCAAGTAGATATTTCATTTAATTATTGCAACTTTCACCTTACTTTAGAGGTGGTGAAAGCTTTATGTAAAATATATTTCATTCTATGATATATTGTGCGAAAACTCAGGAAGACAGAATAGGTTGTTGACTCTTGAAAGCTAGCCTCCAAGATTCCTAGGTTGTGGAGGAACACAACCATTAGATGGCTTAGAGTTTTCAGCTTTGTTAGAATGATTAGCTTCATTTGGGATTTATAAATACATTGTACTTTGTGTGATAAAGTAATGGACTCTGGCATATGCAGCCTTTATTTCTCTAGCCACAGGAAATACTAAAAGAACTTTTGTAAATGACCTTCCTTCTGCCTCTTCATATTAATACTCTCATCCCTACCTGTATGTGGGTTTCATTCTTTAGCTCTTGCATCTGGTGGATCTCTTCCAATAACATCACTGGATGCAACTGGAAACCTGGTATTTGCCAATGCAGGAGGAACTCCTAACATCGTGACTGCCCCACTGTTCCTGAATCCTCAGAACCTATCTCTGCTCACCAGCAACCCAGTTAGCCTGGTCTCTGCAGCTGCAGCCTCCGCAGGGACCTCTGGACCAGTTGCCAGCCTTCATGCCACCTCCGCCTCAGCTGAGTCCATCCAAAACTCTCTCTTCACTGTGGCCTCTGCTAGTGGGGCTGCTTCCACCACCACTACTGCCTCTAAGGCACAGTGAGCTGGGTCAAGCTGGGCTGCCACCAGCCTTTTCACTTTGCAGGGGGATTGGCTGCTGGCTGGGTTTAAAACTGAAAATATGATTGGCTTTCTCTCACCATGTTGCTGGGGACAAGGGAGAGAAGGAAAACAAACAAAAACAGGAAGGATGGAAAGATGGGACAGACATTCGCCTAATTTTGTAATAAACACTGTCTTTTCAGGATTGCTTCATGGATTGGAGAACTTTCTAACCAAAAATGTAAAAAAAAAAAAACACAAAAAAATTAAGTAAAAGGACTACTTATCATTTCCAGCAGTCACGATGACAAGTTAAGGTGGGTTATCATTTCCAACATAGGAAGGGGATTTCTCGTTTGTCTAAATATCTTTTTCTTTTTTAAAAAAAAAATCATTTTTATGGGTCTGTTGTACAGGCCATTATGTCAGAACAAGGTGTTTATAATCGTATCAATTGTGTTGGGGGTTCCTTTCTTAACTGGTACAATTAGGCAGGCCTGTGTTACTGTATCTCTTTTATTATTATTATTGTCGTCATTGTTGTTGTTATTATTTTATATCCATATATATATACATATGTATATGTATGTATGTATGTATGTATGTGTATATATAGTTTGGACATGTTTGTCTCTTGCTCCTGGATCCTTTTTCAGTGAGCTCCCATGCTGTGGGGAGAGGAGTATTGGGGGCAAGGGAAGAATTTATGTTCTTACCTTTGGGGAATGTTCTTGCTGGTTTCCTCATCCTTGATGACTCTTACAGAGGTGCTAGAAAATAATTTTCTTTGGTCACTTATGCAAGAGGCTTGATGCAGAAGCTGAAGGAGGGCCGTGTGTGCAAATGCCCCACATCAGGTGGTGCCTTTAGAGCACTTTTGTGTGGGAAAATATTCCTGCTGAGCCGTAGCTCTCATTCACCCCAAAACGTTGACAAACCCACCCTCAGACCCAGATGCCAGATGCGCCTGTGCTCTCTCTTACTTTGCATGGAAGACATGGATGTGTTGCAGGGCAGGGTTTGGTTCTAAAGAGCAATGACTACTGCAGACCCTGACTTGGTGGTTTCTTCCACTCTTATTTCATGAAAATGTTATTTAATTTAGTGGAGGATACCTATATCACGATATTTGGGTTTCTCTCACTCAACTTAGCTTACTTGGCAAAGTACAGATCACCTTACTAAAATGGTGACAGCCTTTCTCCATGTAATTTTTTTCCTTTGAAGAAATTATATTGGATGGTTGTCTACTGATTTATTCTCTTTCTCCCAAGAGGGGCTTTGAGAACATAGCCTTTCCCTCCTGCTGGGCCTTTTCATCAAATGGCTTCTTAAATATCTCTTGCCACCACCCTAATGGTACTCTTGATTAAAGGAGGCCTTGGGTCCTCTGATGGAGAGAGCCATGTCCTTTGACCAGATGCAGGGACTTTTGCACACACCTGAAGGGTCTTTGTGGTTTGTTAGTGATGCTGCTGTTCATGGGCATCTCTTCTCAGACTGCAGGCAGCAGGCAGCTTCTGAAGTTGTTTTCAGGGTCGTTTCTAGTCCATGTAAATGAGCCAGTTGAAAAGGAAAAGTTCATGAAGATGGATGAGGAAGGATGAGGGGTAATTCAGAGGCTAGATCTGTTGTTTCGTTTTGTATTTCCTTCCTTTAATATGTCATTTGAGTATCTGAACCAAAAAATGTCCAAAAAGAGACTGGATTGCTGCAATGCAGGTCACCCCAAGCTTGCCCCAACCCATTGGAGCTAAAGGTTTCCTTCCATTTTGTGTCTGTGTGTGCTTGCTTTCATCTTGGGTGAGCCCAAGAATGCACTTTGGGGGGGTGGGGTGCTAGGGGTTCAGAAAACACTTGCACGCAGTTTTCTTTCAAATAACTCTTCAGTTTTGCTTAGGTCCATAAGAGATCTAGGACTGTGTGTGTGTATTTGTTTCTCTCTTTACCTGCGATCAAAAAAAAAAAAAACAATAATGCAGACACAAGTGTGCACTGTTATTTGTGATTCATGTATATGGAATTCACATGAACACTGAAGTGTCAGAAACCTTTCTCTTCTTTACTCTTTTTCTTCTTTTCTAACTTTTTACTACTTTTTCCCAGAATATTTAATTATAACCCTTACTCCCACTCCTCTTCTCTCTCTTTTTCCTTCCCCAACAAAACCCTTCAAAACTAGTGAACTGCAAGCAGGGAAACTAACCAATGTCCGTCCACCTTTTTGCGTGTGGTTTTCTTTTTATGGTTTTTTTTTTTAAAACTAAGCTTGAACCAAAGTCAATTTTTTAGCAAGCTGCTGTACTAATGGACTAGTTTGTATAAGTGCAGTTCAGACACAGTGAGGAGATAGATGCTACTGACAATTTCTTTTTCATTTGTCCTTTATTAATTTTATATAAAAATTGCTGCTTGTTTTTAATCTTTTTTTGTTGGTAATTTGTATGATCCTTGGGGCAAACTCTAACTTGATTTATAAATAGTTTTTTTTTTTAGTTTGGTGTGTAAATAGAATGGCAGCATGGTTACTAATTTTCCTCCTCTTCCTCCCATTATTCCTCTGATGCGGATAAATTTAATATTCTATTGAGATTTAACATCTATGGTTTTAGTCTGTGCAGATGTTTTTAGGGCTATGAATATTGTAGTTTCCCACAGTAATAATGGGGCCTCTCCTTTGGGAGTGGCAAAAACAAGGAGGGAAGGATTCAGGGAGAATGGTGCTGAATACCTCACCATATTGGTTTAGAGGTTTGGCATTAGTTTTCCATAGTTGTTACCAAAGGAGATAAGTCCCCAGGGACTCAAGTCCAGTGAATTAGGAGAATAGAAAAAGTTGGGGATTTTTTGCTTTGTATTTGAATCTCAAAAAATACCCTTCCCCCAAATAAGATTCACCAATAGACTTTATTATTGAAGGTAATGCTAAGCTTTAAGTAATTGATATAATGGTCTTTTCTCTCCTGCACTATCAGTGCCCTCTTTATTCTCGTTTGGGATTAAAGGGATTGTGCTTTTGATTTAGGGAACCACTAATAACATAGGCCTTAAGCCAGCATAAGAAATCTCTATGGTTTTAAAGGACTATATCATTGGCTACAAAATAACTTAAAAAATTTCTTCCTCATTTGTTTCAACATGAGTTATAAGAGGGAGAGTAGCTTGATAAATAATACATCTAGAACACTAATATAGCTTGTTGGGTGTTTATTTTTAAATTCCATTCCCTTGTGCATTCACACACACACACACACACAAACAAATTAGCTGATCTGACTTTTTTCATGCCAATCTTTGTCTTTTTACATTCATTCATTTCTGGAAGTGTTATTCAGTTGAATGAAGCATCCCCTGACCTTCATTTTTTTTTGCCTTTTATGGAAGTTCTAAAAGTTCAAAGGAGCTGCCTGCCTGTGCAGGGATTGATGCCTGGTATATTTGTCTGCTTCCACTACCAGGAAAATGATTGGAATTAGCTTATTAGGACTCAACTGGGTTATTCTTTCTCCCTTCCCTTACTACTTAGAAAACTTTCCTTTGAACCCTCGCTATTTAATTTGTCCACCACATCTTAAGCTTGTCTCTAGTTCTTAAATGCCCACATCCATCAGTATACTTGGATTCTATTTTCTGTCAAAAGTAAAATTTGATCATGAATTTTGTTCATCTCCACTGTCAGTCTAAAAGTGTGACAGAAGGACCCAGAAAAGGGATAGCTGTGTAAAAATGAAGCTTAATAAAACCAATGTTAAAGATTGGAATTCACAATTGCTATTTTAACTTAAACATATCAATGTGTGCATTTGAAATAAGCATGAGAAAACTCAAAGGCAGCACTATTATAAATGGATTTTGAAAATTTGGGTTATTGATATGAGTTGAAGCTTAGAATAAATAAATAAATTTTCTTAACAAGTAAGAAAACATAAAGATTGCTGAGAACATGACTTCAGATGGAGAGTCACTTTTTAGAATGAAAAATTGTTTCCTGTCCCCTCTAATGCCCAAGGCTGATTTAATATATATTTTCTTGGGAGAAAAAAATTCTTAATTCTACAAATTCCCCTTCATCTATCATTGCTACCTGTAAGAGTTTTTTTCCCTTAAATTTGACACCCAGACTTTCTGTTTTAATTGAGCTCCCACTTTTCATACTGCAGAACTGGAATTAATTTATTTGGTTATATCCTGTTACATCCTTTTAAAGTATTTTGGCTTCTTAAAATATGGAGAAAATGAAACATGTCAGAAAATTAGTACTTAGATCCATTTGCTCAGAATTAGGGTTGTTTTTTGTTTGGTGTTTCTAACTAAAATCCCTGAACGTAATTAGTAAGAGCATAAAGAAAGAAAACGGTCAGAACCCATTTCATCATGGAAAAGATAGGCCAAGTTACTAGCATTTGTGCTCAGTGAAATTCTTTAAAGAAGTCGTTTTCAGCACAGAACTGGAGAAGGAGTGAGTTTAATAGAAAATATGTGGGCCCTGTAAACACAGTGAATTTGGGTAGAATTTTAAAGGGAGTATTTATGATTGATTTCAGGAAAGCAAATCTCTCAGGATATATTCATTTTCAGTTTTATGGAACAGAGATAGAAATCCTCTTTATATAACATAAACTTTAAATTCATAAAATTAATACTAGGAATGAGTATCAAGCATAACAGATAATTTCATAAAATGCTTGGTTGTTCTGATTTAGCTGAAGGATATAACCAAGTGCCCAACATTCAAATTTTTCTGATAGTGGCTGGAAAAGCATGAAATAGCCTTCTTGTGTAGCCAGTTGGATGAATCTTTCCAAATATTAGGGCTGCTATGGTCCAGCATTGACTTCGCTTCACAGTACATTTGGTCCCTGACACAAAGCACACACAGGGTTGTTTAGTTAGATTTCATGATGCCTTGAATTCATTGAGTGAACAAGCTATATAAGTAATGGGAAGAAAATTCAGTGCCATATACATTAGGCCCTTGAAATTTGCAATGATGTAATGGAATAGTCATATTTGAGATTTGTGGCTAGATGAAAAGAACCCAAATTGATAAAAATTGACCATTACCATCGCTTATACTTGGGATATTAGATAACACATGATATACACAGAACAATATATGAACTGTAGAAAAGAATGGATGACCTCTTAGAGATGGACATTTTCTGGATAAAGGAAGTATTTGGGTGATGTTTCCAGTAAAAATTCAGCTAACCGATTCCAAACTCTTTTTGAAAGTCACATATTTTGAATAGCCCCTAAAACCCTTTGTAATATTAGATCACTGCTTAGGGTGAAGTGTACTTTGATCTGTCCACTTTGGCCTCAAAGCTAAACCTCATTAAAATGAACTTTTAAGTGACTCTAAATATACCACATTATCCTTCCATTTGGCCACTAAAGGTGTAATGTAATGGTAGCCCAGGAATTTTATTATGCCACTCCTATGTTTGATGCTTTTGTTGACACATTTTCTGAAATTAAATTTATTCCTTATGAAGAGCATTCATTTGTAGATTTTTCCCACTTGAACATTCCTCTGCTTTTTCAGGAAAACAGTTGTAAGGAAGGGGGAGAAATTATGAAAGTTTTTTTTTTTTTAACTAATCATTCCTATTTGGGACTGTAACTTTATAAAATAATTAAAAAATAAAGCACATCATTTTCTTTTGTTAAATTTTATACACATCCACATGCTTCTAAATATTTGAAATTAATTGGTTTGATTTCCAGATCTATATAATTTTTGATTGGTTTTTTTAATATGCTGTTCATTTGGTATTCAGAATAGAGGCTATTTAACTGTTCACATAGATATAAACTATTAGTGGTTTGATTCTAAACCATCACTGTTTTATAGTTATGGGATTCTGTTAGTTGAAATTTTCTTTTGCCTGATAAGAGTCTTCTCTGTGAGTCAAATCCATTTGCTTTACCCCTGAAAGAATACATCTAAAAGAATTTATCTCTAATATGTGGTATGGTCGTGCCTACGTGAAGTATATATACTGTAGCATCTTTAAAAATTGTTAATCCCAAGAAGGGAGTGATTTTTAACTGACATTTCTAGTGAGATTATCTAGCATAATTGCAAAAATTGGGCCTCACTAATCATTGTTAAAAATAATTTAACAGCTTACTAAAAATAATACATACCTAAGTTTAGTTATGCATACTTACTTTGGGGGGATATCTAAGAGGCAGTGAGCCTCAGGCTGTGCTCAAGAAATATGTGTAGCAAGTAATTTCTGCATTTTAAAAAATCTAGACAAAGTTATTCAAGAAAATAGGTTAAAGCCTGGGTCTAAAATTTCCCAGAACCACAGAAAATTAATTCAGTTTTTAAATTTGGATCCAATATATAGCATTAAAATTACAATTTAATCTGCTGGTTGAAATTATATTCATTTGTAAAACTAGAAAACATTGTAAACTTTTTAAGTTCTTAAGCCTAGTAAGAATCATTTCTATCAATAGAAACAATACTACAGATAGAAATATTTGTGGATCAAAGTTAAGAACAATTCCCCACCCTTTTCAGCCTCATAGCCTTTTAAAATTTTTTCCTCCAAAAAGAAAATCTTAAGTGTATAGGGATTTTTCACGTTGTTGCTTTTTGCTGCTGGTGGTGGTGGTGGTGGTGGTTGGGGTTTTGAGTTGTTGGCTTGTTTGTTGTTTTTTTTTTTTTCCCTGGAGGTGAGGGGAGAATACCATCTTGGAAGGATGAGCAGAAAAGCAGGTGAGGGGAAATCATTAGGAAAGGAGAAGGGGTGCTCATGTCAGGCTGTTCTGGTCTCTCTAAACCACTAAGAACTTTCAAATATGAATCCTGCCTTCAGGAAATAATTTAGGAAGAGATCTAAAGAATTAAGTATGATAGGTTATTCAAAGCCCCTCTAAGAGTCAGTCTGTGAAATTAATTAATTTGGTTTCATTTCTATCATACTGTCAATTAAAGGTCAAAAACAAAAACATGTTAGTGAATTTGTCGAAAGGTAGGAAAAGTTGATGAAGGTAAAGGAAGGAGCTTGAAAATGAATTACCTAAACAGAGATGAATTCACACTATATTAATTTAATTGCAACTTAGCTGTTTGAGAAAAATGTCTTGACATTTCCAAGAGTAAATACTAGTCATTTTGCAAACATCTCCCTTAGGTTCAGTCCTGTAAAACTTGGAGATAGAACTTTGTAGAACATTCACTTCCGCGGAAAAGGAAGAATTCATTTATTCTTTACCATCTTTTTTCTCACTGTTCAGTCCTAACAAAGTTCAGATACCACGTATCTATCCTTTGTCTAGATGAAGGCACACAGAATTCCTATTTCCAATGTAAACTTTAGTGGGCATGGAATAAATCAATGACTGACTCAGTAGCAGACTTATATTGATCTGGTTCCTTTTGTTAGACAGAAGAGACCCCACTGGACTACCCTGGGATTTCATCTAGAGGAATTTGAAAAGAGGCATTGCAATTATAAAGCTTAATACGTAAGGAGAGGAAAGACTCTCTACCGGTTCTCAGTGGGCTGATTTAGATCCAGATCACTTTGTAATACATGAATTATTGTTTTCCTCTAACTCTCACTATTCAGGCAGCATCTCATAACTTCAATTTCTATATTTTTGGTCATCACTTGAAGCATTTAGTTATCTTGAACGAATCTTCTCGTAAGACATTTGATAGCTGATTGGAGAATCCCTGATTTAAATGGCCTTGGTTCCCTTTCCTCTTATTTTATTTTTATCCCTTTTCTCTATGAATGATAGTACTATAGGGCTGTGAGGATAATGCTTATGGGTAGCAGCTAGTTTCTGGCACCTTCATTAAATACCTCAGCATAGCTTAGCATTGTTGCAGAACTGATTTTAAACTGAAAAAAAATCAGAAAAAGAAGAAATCAAACTTTATAAATAAATAGTGGAGATAATTCTAGCCGTAGAGTTTAGTTGAACTGAAGTTTATTATGATTGATAAACATTATTATGCTGTATGTCTTTTGGATCCTGTTTATAGGTTACAACTTTATAGGGTTGGGAGGGTAGAGGTTGGGAGGGCAGGGGAAAGAGAATTGATTATGTTCGAACAAAATTTTTGCTCATGCTTGTTTTTTTTGTCTTGCCAAAGGAAACTGTCACTCCTGTGATTGGAATTAGGTTGGTTTATCTGTGGCTTTAATCTGCAGCACAGCACATGGTGGCGCGCAGGTTCATAGAGTGGGTGGCATGGGTTCAGGGTCCTCAGAGATGCACACACACTCATGTCTCCTTCCCTTTTCACTTTCTCCTTTCTTCCTGCCCCTCCAAATGAATCATTATCTCTGTAAGGATCTAAAGCTTAGGCAACAGAGAGTGAATGTATGATTAAAGTGTGTGTGTGTGTGTGTGTGTGTGTGGTTGGAAAATGGAAGGAAGAATAGGGATATATTGTTTAATTTGAGGAAGGTAGAAAGTGAATGAATGGATGTAGTTTAATCTAAATGGGAAACTGAAAGTAAAACAGATTCCTTTTATCCCCTTTTGTCCTGATACTGAATGTAGTGCTTGTAGAGCAGATAGGTGGAACATTTTTAAAACTCTTATTTTCTTTTCTAATAGCAGTGCTAATTCTTTCTAGACCAAAAATACAAACAAAAACCCAGACTAAGAAGTAAGAGCTAACCTGCATCTCCCAGCTGAGCATACCTGACTGGTGTACCCCAAGCAGTCTAACAACTAGCTGTGAGATGTCATCTTTAAGACACACAACTTGTTGGGCTGTTAGAGGAGTGGTTTTAATTGTAGAAGGAATTTTTATTGTGGCATTCTCTTGCCATGAGGTGTAGGATATGGGGGTGGGGGGAGGTATGATGCTTATTGGGACGAATTAAGGATCTTCTGCATCCTCACTCCAGTGTACCTCATCTGGAGTTCCTGAGTTATATATGTGCCTAGAAAGGCCAGGTTCTGGAGAAAATCCATCTCAATGTGGTTGGAAAACAAAGGCTATCAATAGGCTGTTGTTGGCCCTATTTTCAGAATGGGCAGATCAAGAAAGCAGGAAAAGCTGGACCTTAGGAAAGCTTTGTTTCTATCTCCCTCCCTTAGCCCACCACTTTTTTTCCCCCTTAGGGACATCTTGTGGATTTCTCCTGGCTTTAGGGAAGAGTTTATTTTGGTTCAATTCTCTGGCCCAGTGAAGACAAACTATTATTGCTCTGTTCACAGTGGTAGGCTTAGATTGTTGGGAAACTGGGTCAAGAGAGAGAATCTTTTTCTTCTTTCCCTGTCATCTAACACCTAGTGAAATAAAACTGGCACAACGTATTTGAGTTCAGATGACATTCCTATATTCTTGCTGCATTTTATAAAAAAAAAAAAAAGTAGCATGGAATGGTGAGGATTGTGTTGGAGACTACAAGATTGTTCTTCCACATAGCAACAGTTTGCTTGGGGAAAGTTGT
Source organism: Trichosurus vulpecula (assembly GCF_011100635.1). Taxonomy (NCBI): domain Eukaryota; kingdom Metazoa; phylum Chordata; class Mammalia; order Diprotodontia; family Phalangeridae; genus Trichosurus; species Trichosurus vulpecula. The sequence goes on from NC_050576.1 coordinate 60,651,802, forward strand.
TCTCTCTGGACAGTGATTGGAGTTTGAGTGTTTAGTTTGTCTGGTTTGCTATTGAGGCATAGAAGAGGAGAGAGGGTAAAGAAATGGACTGACTGCTCCGCTGTGACCAAGTGATAGCGTTTCCCTTGAAGGCTTTACTGATTCAAAGACCTACTGTCATGATGTTATGTAAAAGTGGGATTCGTGTTGTGTGACTTTGCAGAGAGCTAGCTAGGATTGTAGATGATAGGTAATAGAGATTTTGAAGAAATGACTTCTCAAAGATAAGAGCACTTGAAACAAAAGATGTGGAAAAACAAGGTGTGCTTTACCAAAAACAAATCTGAGGATGGAAATGAAACTTACTTGGTGGTAAGAGTGGGCTACAGTTGAATATTCATGTCCTTGGCTCTGCCCACCTCCTACAGGGCACACCATCTTTTACCAAAACAGGACGCTGTCAGAGGTTTCAGATCTCAAAACTGACTTACCTTAAAGAGGATTAAAATCTGCTGTAAAGTCGTTCCCCGCCCCCTTACTTTTTTTTCTGTATTGTGTGTCTTTTTTAAGGCTACCTTAGAAACAGCCTAGGGTTTCTTCAGCTAACTTGGCCGTGGCATTTAGTCTCAAGCTTGTCAGTTGAATATTGTGCTGTCAAAAGCCCAGCTATGAAATGACCATCCCAGCTCTTTAGTTCCTTAGAGTTTGGGTGTCTTTCAGGTGGAAAAGGACAGAGCCAAGGATAGGGCATGATTAATACTTCCTTCCCACCCTCCCTGTCCTCTTATGGAGTAAAGAAGAAGAGAGGGAGGGAGGAAAAATATACACCAGAAATTAAGATGACATTGCCCATTTGAGCCAGGAGGACCTGAGCGCTGGGCCCCCTTTCTTGGACGAGAAGCAGAAAGGAATAAAGTGGACTGTGCTGACCTAGTTGGGCTTAGGACAGCAAAGAGAGTTTTGAAAGGGGACCAACGGTAGGGTCGAGCACTAGTTGGTTATGTGGCGAGTCTCCCCTCTTCAGGTAAATGGAGAAATGGACTCCTCATCAAAGCCTGGTCTCTGCCTGAGTGGGAAGCAGGTTAAGGCACCCACACAATCTCCTGCTTTTGGAAGAGTGATCCTCCCAGCTCTGAAAGCCTGTAGGTAGTTCCATTTCCTTCATCTGTGGTAGTGGCAAAAGGAGAGGTGACTCAGGGTGGGCCAATGTTTCCGCCCGGCGCAGAAGCTCTCGTATACCTCATTTCTAACTCGTGACTGAGTATCTAGCTTTAACTTTCTCCAAACCCCACAGAGGTGCCAAGGACACCCTCCCTCCCTGGAGTTCTGCTGAACTCTGGCCTGTAGCATCATGTCACCCACAGCCTGGGCTGGGACCCCCGAAGCCTCCAAATGTCGCTGCTTCAAAGCTACTGCAAACTGAGGGCAAATTGCAATCTCGTACTACTTCCTTTGGTTCTTAGGGGTCTTCTCAGCCCCGTGTCGGCCTTTACCATCCACTCCCCTCCCACCCCACTATAAAGGGCTGATGAGCCTTCTATATCTCCACCACTGCCCCAGCTCTTCCATCCTGCCGGTCCTGCATAAAGGATACAATGCCTTTTCCCTGTTGGGATGGGGGCTATCCCCTTCCCTGGGAGGCCTCAGGGGTCCAAGAAAGGACGTCAAAGACTCCTCCCAGCTGACTGCTGCATACGCATTCCACTTTTTTTTTCTTTGACATGACCAAAAAATCCAAATATTTAATTTTTATTATTATTGTTAATATTATTGTTCTTCTTATTATTTGACAATCTTCTATCAAACAGGCGGCCTAGAAGCTGCGTCCTTGGTCCTTTCACCTTTTCTTTGAATGTACGTCCCCCCCTCCCCCACGTTTGAGAGAAAAGCTTTGCCAGGTCGTGATACTGCTGCTATAAGCCAGGGGAGGGTGGTTTCTTTGTTTTGTTTTGTTCTTTTAAAAATTTCCAGCCAAAACCAAAGATTTCTTAATGATTGTATAAACTCAAAACAAACAAACCAAAGAAAAGGAGAGTCTTCAGCACTGTTCCGATCTGGGATGCGGTCTGGCATTTGAGGGAGCTGGGTGGGAGGAAGGCAGAGGGACTCCTCGCTGGCTCAGAACAACAAATCCTTCCCACAGGCTAAGGTCGTTCAGCAGTGTTCCAGGGCAGAGTTGTTAGAAAGCCAGCTTTCTACTCTTGAGGGGAATGTGCTGCTCCCAGCTTTCAAAAATAGAAAAGACCCGACAGAATCTGTCCTACAACAGCCAGGTTTCAGCCACAGACACCTGGGGAGGCACTGGGGGATGTGGGCAGTCACCGGGGGGGCCGATGCACAGCATGGTGGAGAGGCCAGAGCACCGGGGCAGGGCCCGGCTGCTCTGCTGAGGGTTCGTTTGGTTGTGTGTTTTAATTTCTTTACTGCAACTGCTTGAAAGCAGCTGCCCTGTTTGTGAGAAATCACAATGAAAGATGATCAGAGCTTCTTGTTTCTTTGGTTTTTTTCTCCCCCCCTCTCCTTTTTGCAGCCCTACTGTGCAACTATGCATTGTATTTCTCAACCTTTCGTGCTAGGTAGATGCCTGTGACTTTTTAACTTTGGGGGGTGGGGGTGGGGTTGCAAATGAAGGAACTTTTTACATGGATCTTTTTAATCTCAGTTGATTGGGGGTTGGGGGGTGTTTGGTTCTAGGGTCATACAAGCTCTATCCCAAAGCAAAATCCAAATGTTAATAATATTCGCCTGATGCAGATACCAAAGATAATTTCTTTCCTGCAGAACCTTAGACTTGTGTATGAAGTACGACTACCCAGCACTTGCATTAGTCTAACCTCAGTAATTCCAAAGCTTAGATGTATATTTTGGTATATTTCTGGGATATTAAAAAAAATTGTCGTTTAAAATTCTTGTTTGTTTCAGTGTAATGCTCTTAAAGTCATAGCATGGAAGTAACTGAACTGTCCTATTCTTAGTAGTTTGAAATAATAGTATTTTTGTATGTTTTGGGTGTGTCTATGTATGTATTAACATAACAGTTTTCACTGCCTAGGTGTTCATAATAAAAAAGAAAATTAAAAAGTATAAATGTACATAATATTCAGTAATGAACTTCCACCAGACTGTCGATTTGGATTACATTTTCACTGATTGCTGTTCCCAGTTGGGATTTTTTTAAGTTTATTTTAAAGAGACAGCGACCTTGTTTTTCTAAAAACGTTTTCTTTTTTCTTCTTTTTTAAACAAAGATTGATTCAGGGGTGTTTTTCCACTGTTATAAATGGAGGGTCTCAAGGAGCCGTAAGTGCCCTTACCCCCCAGAGTTTTTTGTTTTTATGTACTTTACTTTTAAAATGTGAGTTTGTGTTCCTCTTTGTGGAACCTGAGATGCAGTGTAAATGATTCCTTCCCAAATTGTCCAATAGCTTTAACAAGGCAATGACAATTTCCATTTGGTTTATTGGGAGTCCTCTTACATTTCTCCTTAGGTAAATTTACAATCTAGGGGGCTATTGTATAGCCCCCTTTCCTAGACTGCCTGGTCAGCCACTTCTCCCTCTGACAGAAGTACTTTTAAGAGAATCAGCTAAATACTTAGAGACTTAGGTCTTGTTATCTGTACCTGTATGAAACACAGCTTTCTTGGTTTTGAAAACCTGAAACACACAAGGCCTGATGTTTAGGAAATTAGCTGATGTCTCCTGAGGCTGGGAGGTGGTGGGGAATACTGGTGGTGCTTTCTCTTTCAAAGTACCCTTCACATCCCTCCTCCTTTCACCCTCCAACCACAGGGGCTGCCTGCAGGGGACTGTAGGCTTGGAGAGATTGTGTAGATGACAGTGAATCAGAATGAAATGGTAGATTTTGTGTAGATGCATTTGTCTGCTGTAATTTTTTATATATATAAAACTTACTGTAACTGTACAGTTCATTTCTGTTGTAAACATCATTAAACCATTTTCCAAGTGTTTTAACATTGTACGAGTTCTTTGAAGGTTTTTCTTTTTGTCAGTATTTTTGAAACTTTATGGTAATATGAGAAAGGGAGTAGGAGGAAGGGTATTTCTTCTACAGCATTATCTCCAGAGTCCAAGGAGCACCAGAGATCATCACTGTCTTCTTTAACTGTGCATCCGCACTGAATCTTCTTCCACCACATAGTGACCTCCATCAGATGGATTGGATGGTCAAGGCTGCCATATTCCTTTACCAGGCTATTGATGAGATAAGTGAGCCACCAAGCTGAGTGGCAGTCTCTTTTAGATCTGGGGAGCCTTTTCTGATCAAACACAGGACCTCAACTGAACCTCCAAGAGAGGATCCCTCCAAGAGAACTCTTCGAAGTTCCCATGTTTCCATCTCTATTTTACTCAGAAGGTTGGAGATTGGAGGTAACTCTTCTGAATTCAATGCCACCTCCAGTACCATGTGCTGAATGTTCAGTACTCTCAGAGAAATTCTATCAGAAGTCTGAGTGTAGAATTCAATACCTTATTCTTTAATAGGGGGGACATAACTGATCTTCAAGTTGTTCTCTTTCCCATCTGACATGTTATTCGGTTGGTAAATTGAGAAGGAAGGTCAAATCTTAACAGAATTAAATTTTTAACACCAAGCCTGCCATGGACCTCCACAGGTGAGTTATCTACTTGGGTATCCCTGCTGAGCTGATCCTATGGGAGTTCACACTGGTCCGTGGAGACCTGCACTAGCTATTTACTAACTCAGATCTCAGACCTAAATTCTCCACCAAATCCTATCCGATCCTCAATGTTTGGGGATACTTACCCCTCCATCATCAAAGGACCCTTCCATGACAACCCCAAATACCAAATACCTGCTACCCAAGTCCCTGGCTAGGAAACTAATGCAATGACATTAGGACCTCCTGCTCCTCGTCCCTATGATTCAGAGAGTGTCTGTCCCCTCTGCTATCATCTTTTCTCTCTCCAGCCCAACCTTTTCCACCTCTGTTCTCCTATCCTGCCTTAGACACTAGCTGCGGAACCCTGAGCAACCCATTCTGAATTTTAACTTTCTCATCTGTGAAATGGGCATAGTAACATCACTAATCTCATAAAACTTACTGTAATGAAAAGAACAAATGATATCTACAAAACAGTACTCAAGTCTTAATCTAAATTCAAGCCATTGTACCATTAACAATACCCCTCCCCCCTATACTAGAGTTTCTTTTCACACTTATTTTCATCTTCAGGGACGTCTCAGACTGGATATGCTCCACACGTCCTGCACAAGACTCATTACCTTTCCCCCAAAACCCTCCTCCTCTCCATCGCCCTCCCCAATCCGCCGGGCTGGCAACCACTCCCTTATCCACAACTCCTAGCTCTTACTGGGCCCACATTCAGTTGCCAAGTTCTGTGTTTCCCGCCTTCACAGCATCTCTCGTGGTCTTCCCTCAACTCATAAAGCCACTAGTCTAGTTCAGGCTTTCATCACCTCTCGAGTTTCTCCCCACTCCATCTTCTACTCAGCCACCAGAGGGATTAGTCTGACTATATCACCTCCCTACTTAGTCAACTCCAGTGGTTCCCCATCACCTCCTAGGTCCAATATCATGTCCTCTCTTTGTCATTTAAGGGTCTCCATAACTTTCCATTGTTGTCACACTTCATTCTCCCACGCGCTCAACAATCTGCTACATCGGCCTCCCATCTCCCGTCTCGATTCCTATGCATTGGCCACCCCCTCCACATTCTCCCATCTCACCTCCATCTCTGGCTTCTTTCAAGACAGCTACTTCTGCAAGTAGTTGCTAAAAATCTGACTTTTCCCAGGCTTCCTCTTCTGCCTCTGGCTGTGAACTAAGTACTTAATAAATGCTTTTTGATTGAATGATTTACTGATTAAAACTTGTCTAGAAGACATTTCCTAGCTTCCTTCAATGCTGGTTGCTCCTTTTTTTTGTCCCCTGGCCACCATGCTATTTCCCTCTGTGAACATCACTCACCAGCCTCTCCTCTTCTGTCACTAACCAACTGCTCCCTATTGGACCAGCTTCATGTATTCTAACTGTAATGACCCAGTTCAATTTGAGATCCCTCTAGTTCTTTGCCTGTCTAGCCCGGTCTCTTTCTCCACCCTTACCTGTGCCCAGGATGCACAGAAACCACCCTTCTACCACCTTGGCCTCCCAATTCAGCAGCCTTCTGAATTTCCACAACCTACTTCCTGACTTCTCAGTCACGTGGGAATGGTTATGCCCTAGATTTCACCATCACCCATAACTACCACCTCAATGATTTTGAACTCCTGAAACATTTCCTTTCCTTCTCATAATCTCCTCTATTTTCCTCGCTCCTTATTATGTTCTTACTGCAATTTCCATCCCACAGTTCCTTCCTATCCTCTCATTAATTACCCACAGCACTTAACTTCCTTTCACTGTCTTTTGCTTTGTCTTTAATCAGTTGACCCCGTTTGGGGTTTTCTTGGCAAAGATACCAGGGTGGTTTGCTATTTCATTCTCCAGATTTATGCAGGTGGAGTTAAGTGACTTGTCCAAGGTCACACTGCTAGTATGAGTCTGGTCTTTCTGACTCCAGGCACAGCGCTCTATTCACTGTGCTACTGTAGTGTGTGCATGCATGCGTGCGTGTGCACATACGATTTGGGAGTCATTGGGAAAGAGATGGTAATTCTATCAATTGAAGCTGAAGAAAGAAAGGGAGTCAATCCAAGACAGCCTGCCCTTGTGGATGGAGAAAAAAATGATTACAATCCATCAGACAGGTAAGAAGAGAACCAAGAATTAAGCCTCCATTTAATCATCTCTGAAATGGGAATAATCAGAATGCCTACCTCCCAGGGCTGTGGTGAGGAACAAGTCAGGAAGTACACATTTTACTCCCTACTCCCCTTTGTGAACACTTCCTCTCAAATTGGACTACTGGCTGTTTATCAACCTGACCACGCTATCTCCTGGCCCATGTGACATTTGAAAAGTTTGAGAGACAGTTTCTAGGTAATTAATCATTTTACTAATAATACTAGCATGGTGCCAATAAAATGGGTCAGTGACACCCTCAAATACCAAAGCCGGATCATGGCAGCGGGCTTACAGTTTACGTGCCCTTGGAAGAATGGGTGTTTATAAGGGTGGCAATCAACTCCGATTGATTAGAGAGAATGAATATTATAATGAGAGGCAGGCTTAGTCTAATGAGGGGCTCCCAAATCATCCCCAGGATCTATATCCCGCACCCAAGCCTGAGCAGAACACAATGACCAGGAGTTTCACCTTAGATTAAATTCTTTGAAAGGTTGGATGAGGCAGCAACACCTAGATTGAGGAGAATATTAATACTATTGGCTGTAGTCCGTCCTGTCCTTCAGAGGCTGTCTTGAAATAAGGACTTTAAAAAGGGGGAGAACTCTGGATCTCCTCAAATCACTGGTTAGTAATAATCATTTCTCTTACACTTCATTTCACAGAAGGTATTCCCCTTGCCTAAAGCACACTTCCTTCTCAGCCTCTTGGAGTCTTTGTCAGATGCCAACCTCCATGAAGCCTGCCCTAAAGTCAGTAGTGCTGGGAATACAAATAAAATCTGATGGGGAAGACAACACATAAAAGGAACAAAAGGCAAAGGGTGGTGAGGGGGAAGATGCTCATAGCAGAATGTGGTGGAGAAATCCGGATAGGCAAGAGAGAAGGCTGGAGAGGACTCACAAGATGGTTGGCCTGGGCAATTTCCTTAAAATAAACTAATTAATTGAAATGGCGGCTCTGGGAGGAATTACCCAATCAGAGAAGGGATCCACAGGGACAGAAAATACTTCCTGTGTAAGAAATCCAGGTATGGAATGGACCTCCAAGGTGAAGGGGCTTCTGTGGCATGGTAGAGAAAGTCTGAGGAGGCCTCAACACATGGCTGGCCTGTGCACACTCCTTCAGATGAGGTTGGGAAGCACCAGCCAATCAGAGGAAGGGGCCATGGGGAGTGAACTTCTACAGTGCAGGGGATTTTCACCAGCTTCCATAAACATGTAATCACTTAGCCAGGCAAAGGGGATGCCAGCCTTCTCGTCACAAAAATAAGGACTCAAAACTCCTGCTCTGGCTTTTAACGTCTGTGCCTGCAGGCTCTCGCTAACCACCCAAAAGCTCACACGATTAAGACTTCCTGTGAAGGGCAACTGCACTTGGTGCAGAACCATATTTCTCTTTTATTTAATTTTATTTAGAAGGCACTAAGTGGTACAGTGGACGTAGAGCATTGGACAAGCAGCCAGGAAGAACTAAACTCAAATCCAGCCCCAGACACCAGCTGTGTGACCCTGGGCAGGTCATTTAACTTGTCTGCCTCAGTCTCCTTATCTGTTAAAAGGGGAGAATAACCGCACCTTCCTTCCAGGGTTGTTAAGAGAATATATGTTGAGATAATGTTGTTGTTAACTAAATGTTAACTATTGTTAACTATTGCTAACTAAATGTTAACGATGATGATGACGATGATGATGCTTATGCAGTAGACTCCATTGTAAGATGGAAGTGAGTGAAACCCAGCAGGAAGGGGAGTTTTTTCCCATTGGATAGGAGCTGAGCCTAAATGAATAAATTCACATAGATTACACTTCTAGACTAACACAGAGCTCCTCCTCCCCAAAGAAAAAGAGAAGGGCCAGGGAAAAGAGGTAACCAGTTCTCCGAGGACCACACAGAGCACAGAGTTTCCCCCACAGTAGCCCCTGGTTGTGGGGGTTGTCAGGCCTGGTCCCTATTGTTGAATAGAAATGGTCGAGTCTCACTTCCATCCAAGCCCCCGTACCTCCAGTACCCTGGGAGTTTAAAAAAAACAACCAAACTTTATATTATGAGCTTTCAAGAGGATACAGTATTTGAAGCTCCTTATCTTTTGAGCTTTCTGGATTTTAATTTCTTGATCCTCGCTGGGCCCCTCACAGTTCTTTTCGCCCTTCATTGTCAGCTATATATGCACAGATGACCCTCTTGAGTTTTCAAAGAGCCAGAGACCAAGCTCTCCTCCTTGACACACGTGGCAGAACCATGCCAGGCTCCATCTGAGGGACTGAGGATGTTGGGATCTTTCCAAGCAATCCTCAAACGCCCAGATGGAAATCCTGGAATTGCCCAAGGGCAGTCCCTCCCCACCCCCACAACAGCATGCTCATTTGTCAGTGACTAAGTCATCCATGCCTCTATGACTGCTGAAATGACCTTTTTATTATTTTTAACGTAAAACAGCATTTTCATTGAAGCATTTATTTGGGGAAAAAATCACATGGATTCAGCAAACAAGTATAAATAAAAACCAGAAGGCCAAATGTCAGATTACCCATGTATGACATTTACATTAGTTCCAGTTGGTCCCTCTTCTATTTTTTCCTCCAGAGCTGTGCCACCATCAAACTTAATTTTTATGAGTCCATGAGGTGTTGGATTATCCATCAGTGCCTTCTTGGTAACGGTCTTAATCTTTCTCCTCCGTGCCCCATTCCTGTTCTGTAGGATTCTGCCTAAGCTACTATAACTTCTCCCAACTCCCCATCTATTTTTACCCTCTGCCTCCACTTCCCTCATCCTATTTAGACTGCTACATATTGGCATGGACTGTATCACTTGACCCTCCCCCCCCCCCATCCCCTCCTCACCCCCAGCAGAGATCTTTCACAGGGAGTATTGGGAGACACAGGACCCAAGTCTCAGTCTTGATTCAGCTCTTTACAAGCTGGGGGACACCAGGCAAGTCACCCACTCTCTTGGGTCTCATTCTCTTCATTCTGTAAAATGAAGGAGTCCAGCTAAATGACTTCTAAGGTTACTTCCAGCACTAGCTCAACAGATGAGTCACTTTAAAATAGGAGAGGGGGCCACAAAAATTTAAATGGGGGAGGAGGGGGGGCAACAGAAATTTAAATGGGGGAGGAGGGGGCAACAAAGCAGAGAAGCAAAATCTACAGCAAGAGTCAAGCCAAGGGGGCATAAATCCTAGTGGCAAGATGGTGCCGACTCTTCCAACAACAGCAAACACCTGCAGCCTCTCTCGAGGCTTCACACAGCAGAAGCTAACAGCACCTCTGTGGAATGGGACATCCATCCACTGCACAAACATGAGCGTTGAGTCCCAGGGAAAAACCGACTGGCCTAGAGATACGGCTGAGCCAGGAGAAGACCTAAGACCAAATCCTCCAGAGCCTTCTCCTAGCACAGGGCTCTCTCTAGGTACTTCATAGTCGTTGCTTGATTGGCCACCTACACCTAGGAGCTAATGATACCTGAACCCTGAACGGTGGTGGTGAGAAGAGTGCTTGGTAAACCTTTTCAGAAATGTATTCTATTACTATTATTACTACAGAATCATAATCCTTGAGGCTGGAAATCCCCTGAAAGATTCAAAGGCAAGCTCACTGAAGAGAGGAGTTAGACATAGCCAAACATTAACTTGAGATTCATCCGCCAGGTTAAGGAGAGGCTGTTTTGGTTGCTGGGAAATGGGGGATTTTTTTTTCTTGGTGGGGGTCAGTTTTAACTGCTGTGTCCTTGTAAACCTGTCCGGATGGTCGGGCGATGGCAGTACATTCTTGTTAACGAGGAGGCAGGGGCTGCATGTGGAGGGCATCATAGGTGTCCTTGGTGGCCGGGCTGAGGCCCTAGAAAAAGCAGAGAACGGTGGTGAAAAGAGCTGGATTTCCTGGATCTCTTTCTCCCCAACCTGCAGCCACCAGAGTCTATGCAGCATTGAGCTGAGATGGCGGCGGAAGTCTTCTTAGTGAGAAAGAAACAATTCCAGAAACATTTATGAATCACTTGCTGTGTACAAAACACCGATATGGGTCACAGAGGGGACACAGAGTTAGGAGGAGAAACGGTCTGGCTTCACTAGGACTGAAGATGAACAGAACCGAGCCAGATTCTGTAAAATTGCAGGATAGGGACGGGATTAAACCTGTAATTTCATTGACCTGGGGAACTCCCTGGTGACCACATTCACTCTACCAATGCAGACCAGCGCTTTCTTGGCAAAATATAGTTTTAGAAATAGAGTTTAGCACTTGCCCCAGGGTCATACAGATAGGAAGTCTCAGAGGGGAGATTTGAATGCGGGTCTTCCTGGCTCCAAAATCTGCTCCCTGCCTGATGCTTTATTCATAGACAAATGTCTGTAGTACCAGTACGTGAAGTAGCTGTGGCAGAGCCTCTGGCAGTGGGGCCTTTCTGCTCTGACCTTTCTGGTTAGGTTCCTACATCCCTTGCCGTGTTTTTCACCCAGTAGATGCTGAGCCAGACAGGATTCTTAGGCCTAGAGGCCTTCTTCTTGTCAGGCTTTGTCAAAGAGAAGCCTAATTGGAATAAGGGTGAAGGGGAACTGGTCTAAATGGGGCAGCTAGGGGGCACCAGTGGATAGAGTACCAGGTCCGGAGTCAGGAAGACCTGAATTCAAATACAGTCTCAGACATTTCCTAGCTCTGTGACCCTGGGCAAGTCACTTAACCCTGTTTGCCTCAGTTTCCTCATCTGTAAAATAAGCTTGGCAAACTTGGCCAAGAAAATCCCAAATGGGGTCACCAAGAGTCAGACACGACTGAAACAACTGAACAATAACCACCCAGCAATCCAGATCCCTCCCAAAGGTGACAAGTTATAGCTAGCTCAATGCCATACTCTGCTATAGCACTCCTTCCATCTGTGACCTAGCAATCTGGCATCTGGAGGTGGGAAGAGCCTCAGAGTTCATCTTGTCCAACCCCTTCCTTTTAGAGGGGAAGAAACTGGACCCCAGATGTGGGAAGTGACTGGCCAGCAGTCACTCAGCCAGGAAGTGGCAGATCTGGGATCACAACCCTGGTCCTGTGACTCTTGCACCACATGGATCTGGGTGAAACAGCTGGGGCTTCTCTCAAGAGGAAGATGGACCCCAGGAGACAGTGTGTGATGGAGAGCCCTCAACCACCCCTGCGTTGAGACTGTCTCCCCACTGGTCAGATTCCCTAGGGCCTGCCTACCAGAGGCTTGTTATGGCTTCTCCACCTCCCCATAGCTGCATCCCCAGTCTTGGTGGAGACTCGTTTCACATGTACATTAAAGAAACCTGAGAAGGCAACCCAGGGCTCTGATACTTAGAAGCATTTGTGGAAACTGTTGGAACAGCTTGGGGTAGGGGGAGAAGGTGGGGAGGAGGGCAGCCCCTGGAGACTGTTTGAAATGCCAGCAGGGAGGTTGGGTCTCATTTGCAAAATCACTCGCAGCGAGTTGCATAAATTGAGCACTTGACTATAATAATGCTGCCTATGAAAGCTGCCATTTTCTTGGGGTTTTTTTCCCTTCCTTTTCTCTTCTCTCTTCCTTCTTTTCCTCCCACTCCTCTGAGAGACAGAAGGGAGGACCAGTCTGCAGATGTCTGAAGCTGTCCAGAAAGAGGCAGCTCTGTTGTGATATAGGGGAAGAAACTTGGGTCTTGAAGTCAGATTCTGACACTCAGTAGCTGTGCGACCTTGGATCTCCCTGAGATCCATTCTTAAATTATGTATATTGGAAATAACCATATATGCACCACCTACCTCAAAGAGATGCTTTGAAGACAACACATTTTCTGCCGTAAAGTACTACATAAATACATGGGAGCTACGCCTATGGAGCCGAGATAGCTCGATCTCAGTTGGTAGAGAAGACTTTTAAGATCATAGATTCATAGATTTAATGCTAGAAGAAACCTCGGATTTCATACAGTTGGGCCCTCCCATTTTATAGATGAAGAAAATGAAGCCCAAAGAGGTGGTGACTTGACCAGGGTTATCCAGGATTTAAATCCAAAGATCCTTCCACTTGGATAAAATTCATGGAGCTTTTGTTTTATTGTTCAGTTGTGTCCAACTCTTCATGAACCCCTCTCCCCATGGAACATAGCATGCTGCCCTTCTATCCACCACTATCTCTCAAAGTCTGTCCAAGCTCATGTTTGTGGCTTCCATGACACTATCCATCCATCTCATCCTCTGTCATCCCCTTCTGTTTTCCATCTTCCCCAACATCAGGGTCTTTCCCAATGAGTCCTGTCTTCTCATTTTGTGGCCAAAGTAAGCTTCAGCTTCAGTATTTGACCTTCCAGCAAATAGTCTAAATTAATTTCTTTAAATATTGATTGATTTGATCTCTTTGCTATCCAATGGACCCTCAAAAGACTTCTCCAGCTCCACAATTTGAAAGTGTCAATTCTATAGCCCTCAGCTTTCCTTATCGTCCGGCTCTCACAGCCATACATCGCCCCTGGAAAAACCATAGCTTTGACTATAACGGACCTTCGTCGGCATGGGGATGTCTCTGCTTTTTAATACACTGTCCAGATTTGCCATGGCTTTCCTTCCAAGGAGCAAGCGTCTTTTCATTTCATGGCTGCAGTCCCCATCTGCAGTGATCTTTGAGCCCAAGAATATAAATCTGACACTGCTTCCATTTCTTCTCCCTCTGTTTGCCAGGAAGTGATGGAACCAGTCGTTGTCTTGGAGTCAGACAATTCAGATTTAAAAAATCCCTGCTTTGACACTTCCTAAATTATGTGACCAAAGGCAAATTGTTTAAACTCTCTGAGCCTTCATTTCCTCATTTGTAAAAAGAGAAGATTGGATACAATAATATCCAAGTTCTTTCCAGCTTTAACTAATAGCAATATATATATATAATATATACTATAGAATATGTAATAACAAAAATAAAAAGCATTCACATAACACTTCAAGGTTTTCAAAGTGCTTTATGAATGTTCTCTCATTTGATCTTCACAAGAGCCCTGGGAGGCGGGTGCTATTACGATTACCATCTTATAGATGAGGAAACTGAGGCTGAGAAAAGATGAATAATTTGTCCAGGGTCACATACCTAGGAGGTGTCCAAGGCAGGATTCAAACTCGCATCTTTCTGATTGCTAGTCCAACCCTAGCCACTGTGCCACGTAGCTCTGGCTGTGATCCTCTGATCTCTGACCGAACCGATGCCTGTGTTAACAGAGCTGTAACTAGAGTAGGGAGACTGGCACTTTGCCCCAATGTTTCATGGAGGTGCTTCCTACCCTGCTGCCCCCATTGGCACTGGGGACAGTGTAAACCTGGGGGTGCTTCCTCACCAATCATCAGCAACCCTGGCAGGTGACTATGGACAAGTAACTTGGCCTTACCTTCCTTATCTATAAAATGAAAGGTTTGGACTCACTAGATGACCACTAGGGACCTTTCCAACTTGAAATGTTACTTCCTAGTCTTTGTACACCTTACACACACACACATGCACACATGCATGCTCTCTCTCTCTCTCTCTCTCTCTCTCTCTCTCATCCAGTGACACTGGCCTCTTTGCTTGGCTTTGGCCATTTTCTCTCTGGCCGTCCCAATGCTTTCCCTCCCCATCTTCGCTTACTGGCTTCCTTTAAGTCCCAACTAAAATCCCATCTTCTACAGGAAGCCTTTCCTAACCCTTCTTAATTCTAGAGCCTTTCCTCTGTTGATTATTTCCTATTTATACTTATGTATCTTGACTGTACATAACTGTTTGCATATTGTCTCTCTCATTAGACTGTGAACTCCTCAAGGGCAGGGACTGTCCTTTGCTTATCTTTGTATTCCCAGCTATTTAGCTCAGTACTAAAGAGGCACATAGTAGGAGCTTAACAAATGCTCATTGACTGAATGATTGATTGTGATCCTTCCACATGACAGTTCTTCAAATTTGAAGACAACTTAGACTTTTCTTCTACAGTTTAATTGGTCCCAGTTCCTTTAACCGTTCTCAGACTTCCTAGTTTACCATCTTGGTCATCCTCCTGTGGATTCTCTCTGGTTTGTTAATTCCCTTTTGAAAAGTTGCATTTGTGTGGCTTGTATGTATACATACACAGAGTGCTTTGCACATAATAGGTACCCAGTAAATTGTGAATGTGATCCAACCCACAGCCTCCCACAAATCTATACTCTCTGTAGTCACAAAGATCACCCAGAAGGCTGAAGGAGCATCTCAGTGATGACTTGGTACATCCAGTAAGTTAGAACTCCAACCCCTCCCCACTCTCTACCATCCCAAGTTGCTGGGAACAGAAGCCTCCTCAGGAAGTGTCACATCTTTGGCAGTTAAAGTGGCAGTGAACTAGAGTGAGGCCATGATCAGAATCAGTCCCTACCTGGTACAGGACATCATTTCCTTTGCCTCGTCTCCGCTGGTTCTGTGAAAGTGAACCAAGAAAGAGATTATTGACATAGACAGACTTCCCACCCAAGTGATCCTCTTGTGGGCTATGATCCTTGAGGGCTAGAGCCTGGGCATCATCTGGGAGAATCCTCTCTCCCCTCTCTGGATAAGGTAGGTGCACAGACCTCTACTTCTATACTGCAATGTATATCAGCTTCCCAAGGGTTCATTGGTTAGTGCTTGGGTTGACCTGGAATTCTGTCTCATGAAATCCCAAAGAGGGAGACCACTCTCCGGGGACTGGAAAGGTATTTATCACACAGAGGCACTCTCCAGATGTGGCATTTACTATGACAGGGCTTGCCCTATCTATATGCCAGGTACATAGACAATCAACCCAGACATTTAAGAGTGTATCTTTTTAAAACTTGGGGATGGAAGGTTCTAGGAACATGTGACTGGATCTTACAGGTGCAGAATTCAGTGGACTCATGATACAGATATAAATACACATACATACATATATGCGTGTACATATATACATACATATATGTGTATGTATATAGTCTCTTTGCATAGATAACCTGAAAACTATCATGTGTGTTTTTATTTCGGGCATTTGTGACAGGCTTTAATTTAGGTACTTTCTTGGTAATTTCCCTGGCCTAATCCCCATCCAGGCCCTAACAGAGAGAGAATAATGGTAGTACTCACGTCTCCTTTCATTCCAATCTCACTGTATGCTTCCGCCATCTTGTCTTTCTGCAATGCCTGAGGAGCAACAGTGTTGGGAGGAGAAAGTAAAAGAAAGAAAATTCTTACCATGAAAAATGGCATTCTCCTCCTTCCCAAGCCCCCAATCCTACCTCAGAGGGCATTTTACAGTTTACTTTCTTCCCCTTGCTTCCTTCCATTCACTCTTTCCCTCCTCAGCCTCGTCTTTGAGGCTTCTCTCAGCCTTTCTCACTCTGAGCTAAGCTAAGTCTCCTATCCTTAACTCCGTATCACACTCATCTGTACACAGCCATATCTTCTCTAAACATCCTTCCTAGGCTGGCTATTTCCTTGGCTTGGCTAACTGGACCCTTCTCTACCAGTTCTGAACCTACGAGAGGCCTTTCCTGGTCCCCCATAGGCTATTGCCTTCCAGTCTCAGATTCCGTTCAGTCTGTTTCATATGTATCTTGTATGTATCTAGTTATTCACATATTGTCTCCAGAGCAGAGACTATTTTTGTCTTTTTTTTACATTCCTAGTGCTTAGTTCCTGCCATATAATAAGAGCCTAATAAATACTTGTTGATTGACTGACTGACCAAAACCCACCTACCCTAGTTTCTAGCCTTTGACTTCAACATATGCAATATCCATCAGATACTCTAATTTCTAAGTCCTTGATCTGCTTGGTTCCCATGACCTATCCCTCTACTCCACCTCAGCTACACACAAGAGATGGTCAACTCTTGACCTCATCAGCATCACCCACAAGTGTTCCCATGTCTATGTTCATGAACTTTGAAATTCCTTTATCTAAACATCTGCTTTTATTGTTCCATCCTTCCCTATGCTTTTCAACCCAAAGTCCTGTTCTTTATCCTCATTGTGACATCCATTTCCTCAGTTTCTTTCCCGGGCCATCAGTCTTTCACTTACTATACTCTTTCCTTCCTATCTTGACCTCTTGGTGAACCAATTCAACTCTACACTATCCTCTCCTCTCAAATCCTTTGCCCTTTCTCCTATCGTACCTGGCCAAACCACAACCCTGCATTACTCCTCCCATCAGCCTTCTTTGATTCTATGTACGTGCTGCTGAGCAAAGCTGGAGAAAATAATGAGACGGTGTAATTTGGTCCACTAGGAATTTATGCTACATCATCTCTATCAGGCCCCTCGCTGCAGAAAGGCAATCTTTCTACTCATTTCTAATTTATTCGCTATGTCCCACCCTCTGCAGCAGCTATTCCAAACTTTCCCATCTCTCCTCAGGCCTCCTATGAAACCCCACCTTCTCCCACCCTCTCTGCTTGAGGACCTGGCTCCAAACTTCACTGAAAAAAAGCCAAGTGCACTCACTACTCAGTCCCTCCTCATCTCACATCACTCAGACATCTTCCTCCACTGTCTCCTATGAAGAGGTAGTCTTTTTCTTTATCAAAGCAAACTCTCTACCTGCACCTTCAATATCTCCAATTCCTTTCTCATCTTCTCCCGCAGACTGACCCCACCATCATCGCCATTCTCTCTCTAATTTGTATTCTCTCCCTGCTACCTGCCAATATACCCATGTTTCCCCATCACTTAAAAAGCCCTCACCTGATCTGATCATTCCTTCAGACTATCATCCTATATCTCTCCTCAGCTCAACTCCTTGAGAAAGCCATCTACAATCCTTTCCTCTACTTCCTCTTCTCTCCCTCTTGTAAGCCTTTGCGATCCAGCTTCTGGCCTCATGGTTCAACTGAAGCTGCTCTGTCCAAAGTTACGAGTGATCTCCCAATTGCCAGATCTTTTCTCAGTACTCATCCTTCTTGACTTCTCTGCAGCATTCAACACTGCTGATCGCTCTCTCCTCCTGGGTACTCTCTCTTCTCTAGGTTTTCGTGACACTGTTTTCCCCTGATCCTCTTGCTTTGTGTCTAAGCACACTTAGTCTCCTTCACTGGGTCTACTCCTGCTAAGCAGGGGTCTGTCCTGGGCCCTCTTCTCTATCTATATTATTTTACTTAGTGATCTCAGGAACTTCCATGGGTTTGATTGTCATCTCTATGTACATGATTGCTAAATTTATATGTCCTTCTAGGCTCTCTCCTAAGCTATAGTCACATATTATGAACTGACTCTTTGACATCTCAAATGGGTTGTCCCATAGACAACTTGAAGTCAACAGGTCTAAAACAAAACTCATGATCTTTCCCCACAAACCCTCCTCTCTTCCCAACTTTCCTGTTATCGTTGAGATACCATGCTCCTCCCAGTCATCCAGGCTCAGAGCCTCTACGTTATTCTCAACTCCTCCCTCTCATTTATCTCACATAGCCAATCAGTTGCCAAATGTTGTTGTTTCTGCCTTCACAATATCTCTTCTATACATAATGTCTCTCCTCACACAGCTACCACCCTAGTTCAGGTGCTCATTTCCTCTCACCTGGGCTACTGTCATAGCCTTCTCGTTGGTCTCCCCACCTCATCCCTACTCCAATCCATCCTCCTCCCAGTTGCCAGTGACTTTTTCTAAAATGTTGGTCTGCCTGCGCTCCCCCACCCCCATGCTCAACAAACTCCATTGCTCCACCTTATCTCCAAATGAAGTCCTCTGTCTGAAATTTAAAGCTCTTCATAGCTGGTCCCCTTCCTATTTTTTTTCAGTCTTATTCCTGACTCAACTCCATGCATTCTATGAGCCAGACATACTGACCGACTTACTGTTCCTTGCACACAACTCTGGCTCCATGACTGGCTTGGCCCCCATGCCTAGAATCTCTCCCACCTCACCACCACCTACTGGTTTCCGTGGCTTCCTTCAAGGCTCATCTCAAATCCCACCCTCTTCATAAGACTGTTCCTAGGCCTTCCATTGCTACCCCCTTGCCTTCTCAGATTATCTCCCTTCTACTGTGTATAGATTATACACACACACACACACACACACACACACACACACACACACACATATATATTCTGATGGGGGGACAACATGTAAATAACTGGGGAGATAATAGATATATCTGCATCTATATCTCCCTAGTTATTTACATATATGTGTATATCTTAGTTATTAACATGTCCCATCAGAATATATGTATATAGATTATACATAGACATATGTGCATGTGTATATACACACATGTGTGTACATATAGGCATGTGTATATAATCTATATACTTATACATATATGTATATACACATGTGTGCATGTATACATGCATACATGTATGTACATATGCCTAGCTATTTATATTTTGTGTCATTCCCCCATCAGAATATGAGGTCCTTAAGGACCAGGATCTGTTTTAGTATGTATCCCCAGCACTTAATAAATGCTTTTTGAGTGATTTATGCTTCTCAGAATTCTTCATGCTTATAATTTCTAGTGGCACAGTGATATGCCTCTACATTCATGGACCGCAGTGTGTCCAGCCGTTTTTTCCCCCAATCAATGACCATCTACTTTGTTTCCAGTTCCTTGTTGTTACAAGAAGTGCTGCCCTGAATATTTTGAAGTACGTGGGACCTTTCTCTCTGACCAGGATCCGTTTCCGCTGAAGAGCCTTCCCTCGCCTACCTCACAGCCACCCCTCCCCTTATTAGTGGAGCTGAGGGATGGGAGATGTTGGATGGAGAAAAGAGGTCTTCACTCCACAGCAAGTGAGTCAAGTCAAGAATGGGTGTTTGAAGGAACTCAGCTCATCAAATTCGACCCTTTCTTTGGGCTTTCTATGAACAGATGCTGTTAAGAAGCAGTTCAAATGAAATACTAGAGTTTAGAGTCGGAGGAACCTGGATTGGAATCTCAGCTTTGCTAAATATGACCTCTGTGACCTCTGGCATATCACTTAACCTCTCTGGGTCTTAATTTCCTCATCTATAACCTGAAGAGTTTTGACAATATAATCCCCAAGATCCCTCCTCATTCTAAAATCTAAATATTCCTGGTGTTTGATCCCAGGGAATAGAAAAGAGGGTCAGGAAAGTGAAAGAATAATGGAACAAAGAGAAACTAAATGCCTGAAAGCATCAGGACCAGGTCTCACATATGGTGGGCACTCAATACGCTATTAGTGAACTCTGATCCACTATTGGTAGAGCTGTAAACTGGTCCAGCCATTCTAGACAGTAATTTGGAATTATGCAAAGAAAGTGACTAAAATGACCATAGCTTTTGACCCAGGGATTCCTTACTGGGCATCTACCCCAAGGAAGTCAAACACAGAAACAAAAGTCCCATAATTAGCAAAATAGCCATAGCAACCACTCTTTGCAGTAGCAAAGGATTGAACCCAAACTGGGCTCCCACCAGTTGGGGATGACTGAAAAAAATATGGCATGTGAATATAGTGGAATATTGTAGGGTAAGAAATAATGAACATGAGGAATTCAGAGAAACATGGGGAAATTACTGTGAACTGATATAGAGTGAAATGAGCAGAACCAAGTGAACAACATTATGAGCTAGTAAAATTGGTTTGACTGATTTGGCCCCAGCCCTGAGGATGCATGTGTGACCTGGGCACTGGGTGTTCTCACCCCTACCTCTCCAGCCTCTTGACGGCTGGCACAATTAGAATTAAGTTTCCTGGGCCCCTGTCCTTCATTCTTCACTCATTTGACGATTCGGAAAATGCCCTTAGCTCACCAATCCTGATTATTCTATTATCTTGCCCTATGGATGAAGTCAACTACTAGTGCCAAGTCAGCTTTTTATCTAAAATGCTAATTAAGTTTGAGCCCCAAGGCACTTTGGGCCTTGACTGTAGTGCAAGAACCACCGCCCAGTTGCACATCTGAAGCTATCCCTACTGTGCACTGCCCTCAGACTATGGGCCACACACCAAGATTTTTTCCATTGGCATCTGTTTTCTCCTTTGAATAGCAGCTAAGTCTTGTTAACTGCTTTCCCTGTGTTCTGTCGCTCTTTCTCCGACCCACTGCCCCCTCCTCCTGTACTACAAACATACATGACTCTGACAATGTAAATGAAAACATCACTAGAGGGAAGTTGAATTCTGAGTAACTGAAAACCTAGTAAAGGCCTCCTGAGAACAGATAATGAAACGTGCATCCCTCTGAAGCCAGAGAGGCTGGGGACTATTAAACTGGATATTGTATATACTGTCACTCTACTGGGCATTTTTGTTTGTCCTAAAGGAAGGTTAAATAATTGGTGGGGGGAGGATTAAAATGATTATATTTTTAAAAGGCATAAATAAAATGTATTTTTAAGCATTTATTTAATTGAGTTGAATTCAGCTCTCTCCACGCCCTGACCCATTTTTTCTCCACATGGCCTCCCCTTACAATCCCATCTCCCTGCCCCAAAAAGCACACTAGGTGCCCATTTGTTGGGGATGGCTGGAAAAAATATGGCACATAGATGTATTTTACTCCCCCCTACTCACATTGTACACAGCTTCTTGAGGATTCTTCCTTCTCTGCCAAGAAAAAAAGAACAAAAAAAGTCAGAAGTGGTGAGAGATCTCTTAGTACGCAGAGGGGAATCCAGCCGATGATTGCATCTTTAGCACGTGGGGTTGTTCCTGCCTCTTTGGGATGGGAAGCCCTTGCTTCTCCATAGACTGGTTATGAGCGATTATCTTTAAAGGGACGCTGAACTGGCAAGTGGGGTTAGCCTTATCTCTCCATACTCTGCCATCAGACACACGATTTGGACTCAAGCTGCTTTGACTCTGGTCACGTCTCCATTTTTCTCCCTGCTCTTTGAAGGAGACCCTGTGTTGGTGAGAGGCAGTCAAAGCAAGCACCTCCCACGACCCTGCTGATCCGAGCAGCAGCCGAAGTGGAGAGCTCGCCTTCAAAAACAGCTTTAGCTAACCCCATGGATGACAGAGCCATAACAGGTGACTAATGGAGCTCCTATTGCTCCCAAGTCCTTTTAGGTGACGTGACTCTCCTTACTTCTGCCTCCTGGCTTTCTTGGCTTCCTTCAAGCCCCAGCTAGCATCTCACCCCCTGCAGGAAACCTTTCCCAATCCTTCTTCATTCTAGGACCTTCTTTCTGTTAATTATTTCTTATTTTATAGCTTGTTTGTACATAACTGTTTGCATGTTGACTCTCTCATTAGACTGGGAGCTTCTTGAAGGCAGTGACTGTTTTTTGCCTTTCTTTGTATCCAGAATACTTAATACAGTGCCTGGAACATGGTAGGCATTTAATAAATGTTTATTGACTAATAGCTAAGTTCCATGAGATCAGGAAATATGTCTTATCCAAATGTTGTATCTCCTTCAGGGACTAAATGAGATGCTACAGTTAGTCGCTGCTTTTGTAGTTCAGTCATTGAGTCACATCCAACCCTTCATGACCCCATTTGGGGTTGTCTTGGCAGAAATACTGGAGCTGTTTTCCATTTCCTTCTCCAGCTCATTTTACAGATGAGGGAACTGAGGCAAACAGAGTCAAGTGACTTGCCCAAGGTCACACAGATAGGAAGTATCTGAGGTTGGATTTGAACTCGGGTCTTCCTGACTCTAGGCCTGGTGCTCTATCCACTGTGCCACTTAGTTGCCCTGATTAAAGGATCAGGGTTCAATTCTAGATATACCACTTTTTACTTGTGAAACGTTGAGCAAATCATGACCTCTCTGAGCCTCAGTTTCTTCAGCTGTAAATTGAATTAAGCTAGATGAGCTCTAAATTTCCTTCCAGCTCCAAATTGATGATACTTATGGTTCTTTGGTACCATGAGCTCTAAATTCCCTTCCAGCTCTAAACTGATGATACTATGGTTCTTTGGTGCCACCGCTGGAGAAGAAGCCCCGGAGTGGATAGAACTGTGGTCTGACTCAGTGGGACAATTGTAAGTCAAGAGCCATTTGCACACACAACTCAACCCCAGAGCATATTAGTGCTGCCATCCAATGTGGTCGTCCTCTGCATTCTAGGGAGGAGGAAAGAGAAGCCATACTCCTTTGTACACATCAGTATGTTCTCTCCCTGTGGTTGTTTACCCCTTTATGCCTTGTCTCCACCCCCAAGGTCCCCCCACCCAGGAGGAGATTAGCATCAGAGAGAACACCTCCAGAATGACATCCAGGAAACCAGCAAGGGGCTGGGTTACCAGATATAACAAGATGCTACACAGGAGTTCTTGTTTGTGAGATCTGGGGGTGGGTGCAGGAAAGGTTTCTTATCAAGAAAAGTGGGACATACAGAATGGGGGTGGGATGGAGCAAGCAGAAGAGGCAGAGGGTACCTGCCCTACCTGTGGCTAGAAATGTAAAAAAACCCAAAAACCCATTCATTTGGAATAGACGTCAGAAATTCTCCCCTCTCTGCAATAATAACTCTTGGGAGTATAACTGCTTGGCTAGAACCCATTTCATTGAGAAGCTCAGCAATACCGCTGACCCTCTGTGTGACCTTGAACAATTTCCTTGGCCTCTCTGAGTCTGTCCGGCCATCTGGAAAATGGGGGTGATTGCCTATTTCACTAGGTGGCTGTCAGCGTCCAAAGAGACAGCAACAGTTTTTGCAATGAACTAACATTTACATAGTGTTTTCCAGTAGGAAAATCATTTTATATTTGTTAATTCATCTGATCCTTGCAACCGTCCTATATGGTAGGTATCTCCATTTTGTAGACAAGGGAACTGAAGCTGAGCTTAAGTGACTTACCCAAGGTCACACAGCTACCAAGGGTCCAAGTTGAGATTCTACCTAGGTCTTCCTGACTCTAAGTGCAGTGGCCTATCCACTAGGCCATACTGCCTCCAAAGAACTTTCTATTTGGAAAGAGAAAACTTTGGTTTGATACCCAAATCTGCTATATGAGCTGGGTGGGCTTCAGTTTCTTCTTCTGTAAAATATGGGAAAGGTTTATGGGGAATAGCCTAGTGTTGCTTATGTCCCTTCTGACTCTAAATCTATGATCCTCTTCTCCATGCTAGTCCTCACACACAAAATGTCATCTCCTGATTCCAGGCATTTGCACCGGCTGTGCCCTGTGCCTGGGATTCATCACCTCTACCTCTTGGCATTAAGGGCTTCCTTCAAGATTCACCTCAATCCACCTTCTACAGGAGGACTTTTCCAATCCCCTTGCTGCTGCCAACCCTCTAAGATTACTGCTGTCTTCATCTTGTATGTACGTAGTTATTTACACGTTGTCTCACCCATGATCAATGAGAAAGATTCACTGACCCTCCTAGAAGCCCACATGGGTGTAACAGGAGATTTCTTAGGAAGCAAACATGGCGGCTGTAGTCTCTTTTCTCAAAGCAGGTGGAGGCTCACTTCTCCGGCATATGTTGGCTGCTGCCCTCGTGCCTTTTGCCACCAATCCTTTATCCTCATGTCGCCAGGTAATGGGGCTGCCAGTGTCTTCTTCAAGAGCCTTCAAGCTACTAGAGTTAAACACTGCTTTCTCCCATACAATATATGCTTCCCTTCCAACAACAACAAACAGCAGTAACCTGGGCTGTACCAGGCAGTGGAGAGAGCCCAGCCTGGAGTCAGGAAGACCCAACATCAAGTCTGGCCTCAGTTACTTACTAATGGTGTATCTTGGGCAAGTCACTTAAGCTCTGTTTGCTCACTGTCTGCAACTATGAAAAGGGGATAATAACAATAGCCCCCACTTCCCAGGGTTGTTGTGGAGATCGAACGAGATAATAATTATAAAGTGCTTAGCACAGTGCTTGGCACATAGTAAGCGCTATATAGATGTTTGCTGTCTTTATTATTTGTTTAAATTTATATTTTAATTTACACAAATGTGCCTCTTCTGTACAGAATAATCCTAACTCTCAGTGTGTCAATCGGTTGATAAAAGTATTTTTAAGTACCTATTATGTGCCAGACACTGTGCTAAATGCTAGGGATTCAAAGAAAGGTGAAGGACAGTCTCTGCCCCCGAGAAGCTCGCAATGAAATGGGGGAGACAATAAGCAGACAACTGTGTGCAGACAAGACATGTAGGAGATAAGTTGGGGGTAGTTTCAGAGGGAAGGAATTAAGATTAAGGAGGAATGGGAAAGCATGTAAAACAAATTCATCTGGACAGCCTTCAGGAAGGTATTTAAACCCTTTACTGAAGAGCACTGGAAAAGAAAGTGTCTAGCAACGGTTGCAGGGGTGGGGGACCTGCGGCCTTGAGGCCACGCGTGGCCTTCTAGGTCTTCAAGTGCGGCCCTCTGATTGAATCCAAACCTCACAGAACAAATCCCCTCAACAAAAGGATTTGTTCTGTAAAACTTGGACTCACTCAAAAGGCCGCACCCAAGGACCTAGAAGGCTACATGTGGCTGGCTTCAAGGCCTCAGGTTCCCCACTCCTGGCGGAAAATGAGTCAGATTGGATCTCTCAAATCAAGGCCATGATGTGGCTAGGGAGAGAAGACCCCAAATGAGGCCTGTCCATGTAAGATCATGAGCCAAGTACTAGGCCAGCCTAGACAAGCACAAGGAGAATGCTTTGATGCTCACCAAGGAGCACACCTTCTCTTTCTCCCTCCCCTAGAATGACAAGGGGTATACACCTGGGGCAGTAACACCACTCCTGACAGCCAGTGGGCTTGGGGGTGGAACTGGGCTAAAGAATAGCTCTCGACTTTCTTTAGGAACAAAGATGGTAAACTCAGACCAAAATGCTTCCAGAGGGCAAGCATGCATGGTGCAACCAAAGGAGTGCTAGATTGAATTACACTTTTGTAATGTACAAAAGAGAACCGAAAGAAGGCCAGGAAAAAAAAAAAAGCACAGACAAGCGGGACAGCTTTGAAAGTCACATGCTAAATTTATCATAGACTTCAAAAGGAAAAGCAAGCTGCACAGAACAGACATTTGCAACTTCACGGACAATCCTTTTCTATTCTACTGTGTACATGGCAGTGCTCATAATAGGGAGCATTTATATTTAAGCCAAGTGCTTTACATATATTATCTCATGGTAATTTTTGTACCACTTACCTTACAACTTTGGAAGGAAATCTCTTGACAGGTCTTAAGACACTCAAGAAATCTGAATGATGAGGAATTATCCCTAAATCAGGCCAGTTAGCTTTGCTCTGTTCCACAGCAGGGACCACGGTCCTTTTCCTGGTTATTCATCTTAGCGATGTGTGACCATGGCCACAATGGAGGCTGGGTCTCTGGTCATATTGGTTCGTGAGCTTCTCCAGTTCTGGAGAAGCCTTTCTGTGCATCCCCAGTGCTTAGCACGTGGCCCAGAGTAGGTGCTGCGTAAATATTTACTGACTGGCTGACGATGTGAAAAATAATTTAGGAAAACAAAATCAAGGCTTACTGATGGTGGGTCAAGAACATCGCCATGGGTGGGTGGGAAGAGGATGAGGATTCATACCTCCTGAAGAGCTGCTCGAATCCCATAATAATCAATCATTTGGAGGGGGGTCTGGCAGCTAAGGTGAGAGAGTGGCAGTCTGCCTCAGATCAGCGTAGGGTAGAAACAAATGAATGAACACATGTAGGGAAAAGCATCATGGGAACAGAGGGCAAAACCCCAGAGTGAGCAGTGCAGGAACAGAGGCAGCCACAGAAAGAGGGTAATTTGGCACCTGTTTTCCTCCGATCTCCGGGTCACGGCCTCTTCTCTTATCTAAAACGTCATATTCTTCTCTGCGTCCTAGGGAGAGCTCCTGAAATAGGAAGGCAAATGTCAGAGGAGGATGGCTGATGCAGGTGAGGAGAGGAGAAGATTCTAGAAGGAGAGGGCAATTTGGGGCCCAGCAATCTGGGTCTGGGGTTTGGGGAAGACGAGTAAAGTAAAAACAGACAACCAGGATCTGGGTGATGTGAATGGCACCGGAGAAGGAGCAGTCACATGCTGGCCTCTTAGCAGGCAGTTTGGTAGATTGTGTAAGAAGTCAGTATGCTTAGGGGCATCTAGGTGGCACAGTGAGTAGAACACCGGCCCTGCAGTCAGGAGGACCTTAGTTCAAATTCAACTTCAGACACTGGACACACCTATTAGCTGAGTAACCTTGGGCAAGTCACTTAACCCCAATTGCCCTGCCTTCCTCCTTCCAAAAAATAAAAATTCTGAAAAAAAAAAAAGAAGTCAGTATACTTGCTATCTGAAGACTTGGATTTGAGTCTTGGCCTCTGGCCCTTAGTACTGATGTGAACAAATCATTTATCCACTCTAAACCTCACTATTTTTTTAAAAAGTAAGCTATTTATTATTTAAGCTCTTATTAGCAGCTCTAGAAACGTCCCATGTTTCCAGTAACCTGGAGAATGGTGGAAATGAAAGAGACCTCTGAAGGTGGGTCATCTCCCTCTGGGCAGGACTGTTCTCAACTCGCCTCAGATAGGTATCCATCCTAGACTTAAGGTAAGACTCCCTGGTTTCCCCCGGTAAATCTTGAGAAATTGCTACATGGCCAATTCACATATAATTACCACAGATTTGCATGACTCTACCCCCAAAAAAGCCATTATCACTAAAGTGTGAAATAAAGTTCACAGGCTGTCACAGGTGCATTGAGACCCAATCCTCTGGGGGCCTAGTAAAAGGGAGCCAATGGCCCTATCAATAGAACAGGCCTCCACCAAGAACACAACAATTCAAGGGAGAGTGAGGCCACAGAGAACAGAAGGATCACAATGGGGAGTGTCTCTGAAAAACACAACTAGGAACCTGGGTTTGGAGCTCTCCAGGCACTGGACAATCTGATCTCTTTTCTTAAAAAATCATAAACCAGCAAGAACACACTGAGGGTCCATAGTGTAGTTGGAGAAGCTCTAGACGTGGAGGCAGGAGACATGGATTCAAACCCTGCCTGCAACAGAGTTAACTGTGTGACTTTGGGTAAGTCCATCAACCTCTCTCAGAGCCTCAGTTTCTCCATCTGTAAAATGCAGATATAATATGCTATCCTACTTCACAGGGATGTTGTGGGTGATACTCTGCAAAAATTTAAAATACTAAATAAATGTGAGTTGTTATTTTGATGGTGACGTACCAGCCATGGGTGGCATTGTATAGCTACGGTACTCAGCAGAACCGAAGCTGAGGATCAGCCAAAAGCCACTGCAGAAATCCATGGTGGGTGCGAGCAAGGGTGTACTGGTAAATGTTTTAACAACTGGTTCTCCAGGAAAATGAATGTACATGGGATACACTTTTACACATCATCGGCATTATTAATATTTCCTCCATCACTTTCTTAAGTCTGGACCATCAGCAAAACAATCAACCAAGTCCTGATTTGTAGCATTTCTGGGGTGTAAAATGCTCACATTGGAAATTTAACAAT
Source organism: Trichosurus vulpecula (assembly GCF_011100635.1). NCBI lineage: Eukaryota > Metazoa > Chordata > Mammalia > Diprotodontia > Phalangeridae > Trichosurus > Trichosurus vulpecula. The sequence continues at coordinate 60,679,900 of NC_050576.1, forward strand.
CAGCTCTTGAGAATTTGTTTAACCTGGTTCCTGTATACCCTTGGGTATGAGCAAGTTATAGCCTATTACAAAAAAAATAAAAAAGGAATTACATAGGAGAAACCGTGTAAAAGACATCATCAAAGAAACATCTGACCACAAAAGAAAATGGACGGGTCGCACAGCAAGAGAGAGGGATCCCCAGTAGATAACCTGCATCATGTTCCACTGGTGTCCTTGAGACATCAAGAGAACACGGGGTAACACAGTGGGTGTACCCTCTCTATTGAGTTTGTGGTAGGACAGAGTTGAGAGTTGTTTAGGGTAGGTAGAGATGGATGAGGTGTGATGGACATTGTTAGAGACATCACATATCAGTGAGATCCAGAATCCTCTGGAGTTAGCCACCATAAAATAGCCTGTAAAGTAGTGATTCTTCCTGTCCCCCAACATCTCCATCTCTCTCTGTCTCTCTACCTCTCTCTGTCTGTCTTTCTGTCTCTGCCTCTGTCTCTGTTTCTCTCTGTCTCTCTGTCTCTCTCCCTCTCTCTCTCTCTCTCTCTCTCTGTCTCTCTCTCTCTCTCTCTCTGTCTCTGTCTCTGTCTCTCTCTGTCTCTGTCTCTGTCTCTCTCTCACACACACACACCATAGATACTTACATTATAGAGTTGATTCTGGTCCTGTTGGTAGCCGGAGACTCTGGCAGTCTTGCTGAACTAAAGAAAAAAAGAGTAAGGGAGAGTGTAAGAGAGAGAAAAAACAACATTGACCTCATATGCGTATGCCAAGGACTCACTGAGAATGAGGGGCTAGACAGCTGGCCTTTATGTCAGCTGCTTCCAAGAATGAGGCCCCATTCCATCTGAGCTCCAAACAAAGGTGCTCCTGGCACCTGATCAGCTTTCTGTAACTTGCCACGTAGGGTTCAGCAATCCTTTAGCTGGAGCTCCCAAGACAATCCAGTCCCATAGCACTTGTACATCTGCTCTGTACAAAGTGTCATTCTACATGCAAAAACCAAATTAAAAGCAGTCCTTCCGACTTCAAATCCAGCATTCTTTCCAATGTAACACCAAGCATTTGACTGTACCCAGGGAGGGAGTTTCCACACTGAGAGCTCCCCAACCTGTTGAAATCACAGGTTTGAAGAAGGAAAAAAAGAGACCAACCTTCGCTCTCAGGAACAGGGCTGTGACGATGACTCCATAGATGAAGAGGATGCCATCTAGAAGATAGCACAGTCTTGGGTCGGTCAGTCCAAAACCTTGGGCCCCTATGGGAAAGAATTGTGTCATAAGAGACGGGGAGATTCAAACTCTGTGCTCATGTGTAATATGATGAAGTTAGACTCACTGACCTCCTCCCGCTTCACCCACAGGCTTATTCTGAACTGGTTTCGAGGCAAAATAGTTTCATGAGAAGAGAGCCCCTCAGCTTTCTGGAAGCCTCCCTCTGTTTATCTAGGAGGGCCCCTCCCACCCCAGTCCATCCTCCACCCCAAGTCAGGATAAAGGCAGTAAACTCCTATCTATGACAATAGCTCACAACTCTTTAAGTTTCCTTATAAGGTTTTACCAAGCATTTTCTTCATGGCAACCCAATATCATATGAAAAGAAAATAACAGGTTAGGATTTGAATCCAGGTCCCCAGGCAGTCTAATGCCAAGGTCAATGTTCCACCTACTGCTTCACCCTGTTTAACTGGCACGGTCAGTATCCATCAAGGAGTTTGTATTGTACACCTGCTGAGTCTTAAGGAGTTTGCTAAATGCAACAGTGGTATGCATATGTTGTCCAACTGAGAGTTCATTCATGCAGAAACACTTATTAGTCATCTGCTGTATGTAAAGCATGATACAAGGTGGGGGGGGGGCACGGAAGTGTATTTTTGATTTAGCATCTGAAACCTATATCGCTATCAGTGGAAAGGAAGTTGTTGAAGAGACTGCTGCAATCTGCTGATCTTGGGACCCTCCCATATGTGTTGTTTCCCGTATGGAATGGAATTTCCTTGAGAGCAGGGACCATCTTACTTTTCTATTTCAATCTCAGAGCTTATCGAAATGAAAGCATTTAATAACTTTCATTCATTCATTCATATTCATTCATGCATAAGAATTCCTTCTCTTCCTTCAAGGCACTTGGTGAAATAAGATGCAAGTCAGGGCTGTCCAAAATGCGGTGGCCCCGCAGTGTGATTTATGCGGCCTGCCTACAAGCATAGAAATGTACATAAACGCTTTAGTGAATGAAGCCGAGCTATTGCAGAGCTCTCAACTAAAATGGCAAATCAAAATATATGGTCTATTATTTCAATAAAAATGAGGTTGAACAGCCCTTACAGAAGTGATCTCACAGTCTCGCAGAAGAGAAGATATAAACACACAACATTAATACAAAAAGGAATATGGGAAGTTCATAGACTAAAACTAGCTAGCCTTGTGACCATGGCCAAGGCCATCTACATCTCCAAGTCTCAGGTTCCCTATCTGTAAGATAGTAGGTTTAATAGTGAAATACCCACGTCACAAAGCGGCTGTGTGGATGATAGGATCTAGATTTAGAGTTGAAAGGAAACTTAAAGGTCATCAATTCCCTCGTATTACATATGGGGAAACTGAGGCTTGCCCAGGGTCACATGGCTACTAAGTGTCCGAGGCAGGATCTGAATCCAGGTCTTCATGACTCAAAGCCCATAGCTCTATCTATCTATGTTGCTTTGTAGCCATAAGGCGCTATAGAAATGCCAGTAATTGGGGGAGCTAGGTGGTGCAGTGAGTAGAGCACCGGCCCTGGAGTCGGGAGGACCTGAGTTCAAATCCGGCCTCAGACAGTTGATACACTTACTTAGCTGTGTGACTTAACCCCAATTTCCCTGCCTTCCCCCCCTCCAAAAAGAAAGAAAAGAATTGCCAGTAATTATTATCGTTAGCGGTAATGATGATGATAATAATAAAGTTCTTTTCTGTATTAAGACTTGACTCAAAGTCTCACATAAAGCCTCCCATAATTCCAGTCCTGACCTCTTTCCTGAACTTTTATGGCACTCCTACAGTTGAGCAGGCAAGTTAGGGTTTTGTTTTTCTCTAAGTAGTCTTCATGTGCAAATTGTCTCCTATGCCTGCCTCCCACTACCACCACCATTAGATTATAAGCTCCATGAGGGCAAGGAGCCATGATTTATAGTTCTACGTATTCCAGAAGACCTAGGTCAGTGAGGCCAGATTTGAGCTCAGCTCTCCCTATCTATACCATCTAACTAAAGATTATAGAATTTAGGTAGAAGGATCCTAAAGGTCCCCTCCCCTCATTTAAAGTAGGCATGGTGGAGCTTGCTTGTAATCCCTGCTACTAGGGAGGCTGGAGCTAGGGGATTGCGTAGGTTTGGGAGTTCCGAGCTGTAGTAAGCTCAAAGCCAATCTGGTATCCACACTAAATTGGTACTAATACAGTAAGCCCACAGGAGTAGGAGGGGCCACCAGGCTGCCTAGAGAGGGGGCAAACTGGCCCAGGTTTGAATGAAGCAGGTCAGTGCTTTTGTCCCAATGAGAAGTAGGATCAGGCCCATGAGCAACTGGTGTCCTAGCCAGGGTGACATAGGGGAACTCAGGCTCAGATAAAGAAACCAAACCATATTTTGAATTAAGTGTCTATTACATTCAAGGGACTGTGTGAGATAGCAGAATAAAGACATTTTTTTAAATGGCATAATCCCTCTCCTCAAGTTTATATTCTGCCCTGGAGAGGTGGTTTGAATGCATAGGACACGTAAGTAAATTAAAATATAAGGAGGAATAGAAGGAGAGGTATAAACAAAGTGATTTGAGCATATTGGAAAAGAGAAAGAATATTAACAGTTGGGAAAGAGGAAAGAAATTGGGGAAGACTTGACATAACAGGTGATAACAGCTTCAAAGACAGAAAAGATTTTGAAGAAGCCGAAGCCCAGAGACGAGTGGAGCAATCTGCCAAAAGCCACAAGGCAGTAATTGGCAGGGCCCAGCCTTAGCAAATGGTTCTTAGACCACGCACCTAGTCTGCAGTGTTGCCTCGGACTACAATCACTGGGCTTCGTTCTGGATCATAGATTTTGTTTTGGTTTGGTTTGGTTTCCTCTCTGCCCTGCATCCCAGAAGAATTTTAGCTGTTGATTTTTCTGTTTTGGTCTTCTTCCTCCAAGGCCCAATCATCTTGGTATCTTTCTTCTCCATATTTTAAGTTGCTGGCTCTGTCTCCTGGCTTGGAGCAGGTGGGCCCTGCCTGCTGTGAATCTAGACAAGGTGCTGGCTCCCCCTAGTGGACGCGGGTACACCTGCAGGTGCAGGTGCAATTCCCCATCTCCGCGGTGCCTCTGCCTCGGGGCTGCAAGAAGATGAATTAGGGCAGTGCGGGGACTGACCACTTTGTGGAGTTTGATGAACCATGGCTGAGCACTCTGTCCTGCCTGCACTCTGCCTAGCCCCCCAGAACCCACTTCAGTTTTCATTCCCTGGCACAAAAGTGGAGACGGGAGAGGAGGCTGAGTCACCTTCCTCTATCACCTCCCTCCCATCTCTTCTGTCTCCCCTCCTCCCCCTCTATCTCCCTTTTGTCTCTCTTCTCTTCCCACCCCTCTTTCCACCCCCCCCAACCTCCTCCTCCTTCTCCTCCTCTCTTCCTCCCCTCACCTCCCCTGCAGAGCTGAGGAGCAACTAGGTCTTTGTATGTGTAAATACTCTGTAGCCTATAAGCAGTATACAAAAGGAAAATATTATCCCTTCCTTTCTTCTTTTGTTCTCTCTCACTCTCTCATTCCTTTCCCTCTTCTCTCTTTCTTTTTCTTCCTTTCTCTTTCTTTCTTCCTTTCTCTTCCTTCCTTCCTTCCTTCCTTCCTTCTCTCCCTCTCTCTCTCTCTCTCTCTCTCTCTCTCTCTCTCTCTCCTCCTACTCCTTCTTCTTCTTCTTTCTTTCTTTCTTTTTCTTCCTCTCCTCATACTTTGACAAAAGTACAGGAGTCCTCCATCCATCAGCAGGGCTAGGATCTGACTGAAAGACCGGGAATTGCTCTTGCAGAATACAGGGATACAGACCCATGTCCTGCGTGGCCTAACAAAAAGAGCATCGGACTGAAAAGCAGGACATTTGGCTTCCAGGCTCAGCTTTACCTCTCGGGTTAATCACCTGCCTCTCTGGGCCCCAGGCTCCCTGTTTTCCAGAGGGCTAAGAACCCTCCCAGCTCTTTCTGCTCCTTCAGGGACAAGGGCTTGCCCAGCACCCCTCACATTCAGTTCATTCTGGCCTTGCTGATAAATGGGAACTTCTGTCCTCCTGCAGAGGGAGGGAGAGAGAGGGAGAAAGAAAGACAAGATGATGTTCTCGAAGCTCCCTCCAAGCTCTAAAGCCTGTGATCTGACTTTTCTTATCTCACCGTTGAATACACTACAAAGAAGGGGTGTAGCTTTCGGGAGGGCAGCAGAGCAGGCCAAGCAGGAGAGCTCAGGCTCCCTCCACCTGGCCCAAAGGATCATTTGCTTAGTCCCCACCAGACGATCACCGCAACGACCCTCGATGTTGTATCATTGCCGAGCATCTTCCTCACAACAACCTGGGGGTGGGGATGGGGGCAGGTAGTACCAGAACAAGTATTCCCGCTTTTCAGGTGAGATAAGTGAGGCCTGGAGAGGTAAGAAGCCTCGCCCCAGGTATCGCAGCTAGGAAGTAGAATTCAGACCCTCTGAATATAGACAGGTCCAGTTTTCCACACTTCACTGCCGGCCCAAGACCATTTTCCCCTAGTGTCTTAGCTATCTGGTCTCCTCTTCACGATAATGGTTAACATCCATTTAGCGCTTCAAGGTTGGCAAAGCGCTTTACACATATTTTCTTGTTTGATCCTCTCAACAACCCTGGGAGGTGGGTGCTATCATTATTATTATCCCATTTTACAGACGAGGTTCAGTAATCAGTGAGTTTGTGCAAGGCTGGATTGGAAGTCAAGTCTTTCTGATTTTAAGAGCGCTGGCTCTGGCATCAGGAAGAACAAAGTTCAAAGCCAACCCTGGACACTCATTAGCTGGATGACCCTGGGCAAGTCTCTTAACCTTAACTTTGAGCTGAGCTCAAAGTCTCTTGGACACTATTAGCTGGGTGACCCTGGGCCTCATTGTCCTCGTCTGTAAAATCAGGACCTGCCAGGATCAAAGGAGATAATATTTGTGAAGCGCTTGGCAAACCTCAGAGTGCTACATAAATGCTGGCTATTAGAATCCTCTGTGCTGCCTCACCTGCCACCCTGAAGACAGCCAAAAGGGACATGGTTTAGGGGGGAGCAATGAAAGCCTGCCTCTCAGATTTTCTCATGATGAAAGACACCAAAATGAGAATGTTTCTTTTTTTTTCTTTTCTTGTAAGCCCAGACCGAAGGATTTGGAGACAATATAGTGAGTTGTTGTTGAGTCTGAAAGGTCTTGAAAACTGCTCGGCTGTTCCTTCTTAGCCCATCCCATAAAATGAGAACAGTGAAATTATGGAGCTGTAAATCCAGAACAAATAAAAAGGAATATTTCTTCCCACTCTGCGCAGTCAGCAGGGTGGGGACCTGGGGAGAATTGGGGGCTTCTGGAGAGAGAAGTCATAGGGTGGAATTTTTTGTAAGGGATGATATAATTTTATGACCGACAACAAGTATGTCACATGCATTTCAGTCAGAGAGTAGAGATTAACCCCATCACTCAGGCTTTAGAGGAAGCAGCACATCTCCCTGGCACTCAGGTTGGGTGAGATCCTACATCTAGCTGTCCATGGTGTCCAGGGTCATGGATCAATCAAAGAGCACTTATCTATGTGCCTGGCCCTGTGATAGGCCCTGGAGATACAATAACAAAGCATTTCCTCTCTCAAGTAACTTCCATTTGACTTCAGGAGACAACACATACATACATAACTATGTGCAGAGTAAGTTCAGAAATACAGCAAACACTGACATAAAACAGGGAGTTAAATGAAAGGCAGGGCAGCTAGGTGGCGCAGTGGATAGAGCACTGGGCCTGGAGTCAGGAAGACCTGAGGATAATATGGCAAAAATACTAGACATGTGACTTTGGGCAAGTCACTTAACCCTGTTTGCCTTAGTTTCCCCATCTGTAGGATGAGCTAGAGAAGGAAATGGCAAACCCCTCCAGTATCTCTGCCAAGAAAACCCCCAAAAGGGGTCACAAAGAGTCAGACGCAACTGAAAACAACTAGCTAAAACAACAACAAGGTAGTTTGGGAGGGAGGGGACTAGCATTGGTGGAGGAAGGGGGTGGGGATCAGGAAAGGTTTCCTTAGAAGAGGGGGCTCTGGCTGTGTCTTGAAGGAAGAGAAGTTCCATGAGGCAGAGATGAGACAAGGAAGAAGTCCCAGGAAGAACCAGACAGGGCCCAGGTTGCTAATGCATTTAAACAAATGGCCAACATGTGTGGGCACTGTGGGGGAGAACAAGATGTCCCAGCTCTCAGGAAAATTCCACAGACATGTTGATGTCCCAGTTCTTTCGACCTACTCCCATATGGCATGAATTCAAAGCGATGCATCAGCCTAGTTTTCCTTAGGAGGATTTGCTCCAGCTTATCCAGATCCTTTCTAAAATGTGTCTCCCCACACTGAACATAGATCTCCAGCTGTGGTCTGACCAGGGCAGACTACAGCAAATCAAACAATCAATCATCAATAAGCATTTATTAAACTCCTACTATGCGCCAGGCACTGTGCCAAGCAAAACTGTCACCTCCCTTTTCCCGGAAGCCATACCTCTCTCACTGCATCCCAAGATCACACAAGTTTGTTCACTATCTAAGTCGGTATGGACAAACAGAGGAAATGAGGCATCATATCCTAAATTTGTTGTTGTACAAAGTGTAGGAATGGATACCTTGGAGGTTCCCATTTCATCCTGGGCATCTAAGCCCAGAAAAGATGGTCTTTTCCCCCAGTGCAGCCCCATATCTTCCTGTCCTTCTGGGGGTTGTCAAGGAATCTCCTCGATACTTAACTAAGAATTGCATCACCTGTACATTCACCAAGGACCACCTCTACGTGTCCTGAGCTAGGACAGATACAAAAATAATATGACCCAATCCCTGCCCATTGACTAATAGATAACACCTGCACAGCCTGGGATATTCAAAGTTTTTTCACAGGAGTCATCTGGAATCAGAGTTCACAACAGCCAAGGGAGATCTCTAGGTTACCACCTGCTCTGGCCACCTGGCCACCCACCATCTATCTACTCCTTTCCTTATTGTTGTGATCCAGCTCACAGCCAACTCATCCTCCCCTGAGGTCAAAGCATTTAGCAATCTAGTCTTGTGACACCTCTTGTTTTGTATTCCTATTACAATGGAATTATGTTTTCTTGTTGTTTAAACAGAGAGGTAGCATGGCAGCCAGAAGGAGGAAGAACACTGGACTGGGGGAGTCAGGAGGTTCCTAGTTCTGCTCCTTGCTATTCACATGACCCCAAGGAAGTCACTGAGCCTCTCTGAACTTTAGTTTCTTCATCTGTAAAACAGAATGGACATATGCTATCTCATAGGATTATTGTTAGGAAAGGACTATGTAATGTGAAAAATCTTATGTAACTAGCAAGACTGATAAATTATATCATATTATTACTTAAATTTTTAATAGTTATTATACTTTTAATTTCCAAAGACCAAACATAAAATGTACACACTTCACATTCGATACAGACAATATGTGATAACACAATTCATCTGTGCTACTGACACTCAAAGCTGACCTCTTTTATTATTAAATAATGATATCCCCCTTCTGAAATATACAAGGCGGCTAGATGGCTCAGTAGATAGAATGCTGGGCCTGTGTCAAGAAGATTTGAGTTCAAATTGAGCCTCAGACACTTATTAGCTGTGTGACCCTGGGCTAGTCACTTAACCCTGTTTGCCTCAGTTTCTTCATCTGTAAAATGAGCTGGAGAAAGAAATGGCAAACCACTCCAGCATCTTCACCAAGAAAACCTCAAATGAGGTCACAAAGAGTTGGACACAACTGAAACATCAAATCTGATGGACACTGTTCTTATTATTGAATTTAGGGTGTCAAGGGCTACTAGATTTGAAAAATCCGCATTATTCGTCTAACAAATAGTGATCACATATTCTATTCAAGGAACCATAAAAATTCTCAAGCCAAGACATAAAAATAAATATTCATGGCACTTTAAATATTATCATCCCCATTTTCCTGAAAATGAAGCTCTAACTAGTCAGAGACATTTAGGTTGTCTCCATTATAACGTATGCTCCTTGTGAGCAGGAACTGTCTTAATTATATTTGTAACCCCAGAGTTTAGCGCAGTGACTGACATCACTTAATAAATGTTCTATTTATTATCTGTCTTATCTATCCATTTAATCTTATCCATCAATCATCTATCCATCCATCCATCAGTTTATCTATCAATCTCTCTGTCCATCTGTCTATTTACCTACCTAACTCTATCTATCTACCTGTCTGTCCACCTATCTATCTATCTATCTATCCATCCATCCATCCCATCTATCTGCCTAGCTATCTGCCTATCTATCTATTATCTGTCTGTTTGTCTGTCTGTCTGTCAGTCTATCTGTCTGTCTGTCTAACTAGCTAGTTATGAATCATCTGAAGCTGGGATTTGAATGCAGGTCTCTTGGTTCTAAGCCCAGTATCCCTTCCATTACAAAGAAATACAACAGACCAACACAGCTGGAGGAAGCCTTCTTTGCTCTCTGCCTCAACCCTAAGTCTAACACCCACAACACGTAAAAATGCCCTGAAGTCAATCTTGGTCCCTCCTCAATGACACAAAAGAAAGGCAGCTTCCATACCACACCCCTCTGATCTGGACTCTAGGATTCCTCTGGGTTCCTACACACAACAGATGATGAAGCTACTCGCCCAGTAAACAGGAAATCTGGTGCCCTTGGGCAGGAGGCAGTAGCTTTGGGAATTTGAAGCACATAGTTGCCTGAGAAGGAGTTGGGGAATGGGGGGTGGTGTTTACTCAGAGGTCCCTATCAGCCCAGATGGACCCAGGATGAACAATCCTTCCTCTTCCCTGCCCAGGCTCCTCCCAAAATGCCAATTCTGGGACACATATGGAAATAGAGAGGATGTTCCAAAAGCCTTAGTATGTTTTAAAAACTGTACCAAGGCTTTTGGGACACCCTGTATAGCCTGGAAAATTCTCCCTTACATTCAATTTTACACATACATAAAATTCTCCCTCACATTCAGTTACAAATACATTTCATTACAGGAAGTAAGATTTGTGTTAGACAGAGAAAATAATTTTCTGTCCATTAGTGTAAGTTTCTTAAGAGCAGGGGCTGGGTTTTTTGTTTTCTTTGTCACTTTTTTATCTCCAGCACTTAGTGCCGCGTACATAGTAGGCACTTAATAAATGTTGATCTTGATTGACTGACCATCTAAAATAAGTGACATGCTAGAAAGATATCCCTCAAGTAGGCTGAGAATTTGCCTTCCCCAAGTGGAATTTAGTAGTAGGTAAGATTCTGACCATACTTTCTGCCAGCATTGTGCTTTTCAGGGAGGGAACATGGGGTAGTGAGAAGAACATTCTACTGGATTTAAATCCCAGTTTTGCCACTTATTACCCATATGGCATCAGACATGTCTCTTCACCTCTGAGGGCCTCAGTTTACTCACCTGTAAAATGAAAAGGTTGAACTAAATGACCTTTAATCTCTGAATCTATGAGTCTAAAGCTGATGAACGAGACTGTTGCTGTGTGGTATGGCAGAAAGGATGTCCGACATGGAGTCAGAAGAAACCTTTGTTCAAATCTGGCCTCAGACACCTACTAGCTGTGTGACCCTGGGCAAGTCACTTCATCCTGTTTGCCTCAGTTTCTTCACCTGTAAAACGAGCTGGAGAAGGAAATGGCAAATCGCTCCAGGATCTTTGCCAAGAAAGCCCCATGCAGAGTCATGGAGAGTCAAGTCAGACAGTAGCTGAAAGGGCTGAACAGCAACAAAATACTCCTTGTATTCTCTACTTCATAGGGTTCCAGAAGGCTCAAATGAGAAAATGTATGTAAAGCACTTCTTCAGAGCTTATGGTCTTAGATAAATATCTGTTACGCTTTTGGGAACTGAGTATGAGGCCTCCTTTGGTTACACAGGCAATTAGATGGATAATGGTGATAACTATGGCTGGCATTTTGCGAAGCAGCTTACAAACATTATCTCACTCGATCCACGCAACCACCCCGGGAGGTAGGTGCTATCAGCCGCATTTTACAGATGACAAAACTAAGACTAAGACAGTAGGATCCCACAGCTAGTAAGAAGTTCAGGGCAGCATTCGAATTCGGCTTTTTTTGACTCCAAATCAGGAGCTCTATTTACTACACCCACTTCATAGGGCTATTGTAAAGATTTAATGAGACAATATGAAAAGTGATTTGCAAACTTTATGTTTGCTATGCTTATTTATATTTATATATAATATTTATATTGCTATGTTAGCTATAATTATTCTTACAGAAGCCCTGATTGAGTGTGCCCCATATACGTCATTCAACCTCATGTCCAGTCTTCATACTGCTTCTCGTCTTTAGTGATACTGTGATACACATGCATACTCACATGTATGTGACCGTAGTCACACATTAATATGGGAATTGGGGTAGGGGGTAATAGGATGAAACATGTGCCTTCCCCATCAGGCCTCAGACAGACCCCAGAGACCTGTAAAGGGACACATGTTCAGTGTCAAGCCGTATGCTCTCCCTGGCTGAGCCCCTCCTCACCCTAACAGAAAAAGGGTAGAAAGGAGGAGGGGGGAGGGGTCCCTCTCTCTCTTTGTTGTCATGGGGGGAGGAGACTCCAAATTTTTTTAAAACAGTTATTCCAAGAATCAGCAGTCTTTCATTTCTGACATAAGAATTCAGCCCTGAGGGGAGCCTCTCCTGGTGAGGACCTGCCAGAATGATCCATGGAGTAGATTAAAGGTTAGGGGAGGAGCCTGGGGCAATCTTATATAGATATATAGATTAGATGATAGATAGTAGATAGATAGATAGATAGATAGATAGATAGATAGATAGATAGATAACCCCCAACTCCCTTACTCTGTCCCCTTGACAAGAGGACCTCTTAATCAGGCAGTTCTCACTGTAGTAAACTCTAAGAGATGAGTATCTTCTAAAAAAAAACAACAAACCTCTAGGACAACTAGCAGACCCTTCATTACCCGCCTCCAGGCAGAAAGGGCTCAGCCCCATTCTCTCCTGGCTTGGAGTTCATGGTCCCCAAAGACCCAAGCCCTAAGTTAAAGACTCTAACTGAAAAACCCAAAGAGGTTTCAAGGTGAGTTAGAGGAAACCGAGGGGCAGAGAGCCGGAGGGAGGGAGGAGCCAAGGGCGCTTCCCTGACTGCCTTCCTCCCAGCCCAGCCCAGCCCAGCGAGCCCCTTTTTCAGTGGGTCCCCTTCCTCCCCTCCCTCCTCCCGACTTCTCTTAGTGTGGTTAGAGAGAGCAGTTCACCCTCCCCTCCGGGCCGAGTTTGACAGCTGTTTCTCTGAGTTGGAGGTTTCCTGTGCAGCGCAGCAATTCAGAGGGGAGGGGGGTTATCACCGCATGATCTCCGTATCTGAGGCACTCACACATGCACCCGCCGCCCCCACATGCGGTCCCTTCTTTCAACACTACTCTCCACCTCCAACCCCCCCCCCAACTCCCTCCCACCCACTCAGGCTCACTCTGAGACGTGTCACAGGCTTCAGAAGCCTAGGGGTCTCCCTGGTGTCAGGCTCAGGGGCTAGGATAGGTGTCCAATCCTCACTCCGACTCCTGGGCACTGAACCCGAGGCATCTCCTGGTTAGGGCAGGGAAACCCCGCTAGAAAGTGTCTGAAGGACGCTGGATAAATGCTTGTGGATTGACTCCTGAGACCTGTCTCTGAGGGTCTAGCTATGCAGCCTTAGCACATGTTACATGCACACCCCAAACACACATGCATAGACGTAGTTACCCTTACACACAGTTGTATATTGGAAGGGAGCTTAGAGACCCAGTTTAATCACCAAGTCATTTTTAAATGACTTGGAAGAGGTCATACTGTAAGCATCATGTCCATCTAGTTTTCTGAAACTAGGGCGCTTTCTATCAGAAAGGGGACTAATGTAGGAACCTGAAAGCTCAGGGGAGCTGTCAAGTGATGAGCTCTCCCCATGTGTAAACCTTCCTAACCCTCCATCAGAGAGGGAGCAGGAAAGAAGGGGGGGGGGGGGGCTCTGTCTGTGTCTGTCTCTGTCTCTGTCTCTCTCCTCACACGGGGGACTCCAAAATGTCATCATAACAGCAGTTCTCAGAATCAACAGACTATTTCTGAGACTTATTTTTTTTATTAAAAAATGCATAGTTTAATAAATATGTATTTTTGCAATATTAGGAAAGGAAATCAAAATAATAAACAAGATGTGACAGATCTAAGATGTCAAAGCTGACATTTAAAATAATGAAAAAATCTAAGTTCAGAGAAATGTTCAACAAAACATTTTGCACCCTCCAAAAATAAAATTTCACAAATATCAAAGGGCAATTAAAAAGCAAACACAAATACTTTAATTAGTCAAGAAAAATTATACCCAACAACTTCTTTTCAGGTTCCCACTAAGAAAATATGATCTGTTGATTTCTAAGATATTTGCCAAAGCTGCTCAGTGATATCAACAAATGTCTGTCTCCCTCTTCATTCTCAGCGACTGTTGAATCCACACTGATGGCCCTGTAATATTCTGACCTAAAAGATCGTTAATCTCTGAGACTTACTCTTAAGAATTAAGACTAAGGGAGAGCTTTTTCTCTCCCTGGTGAGAACCCAAAGGATCCCCTGCCTCAGGCCAGAGAAGGAATATTCTTTGCCATGGGGCGGAGGGAAGTCTTTCTTTGGACGGTACAATTATATGTTGAGTTCACCCATATCTATAAATTACATTTTCTTCTGCCAAGTGGTACAAAGTGAAGGGTCTACGACAGAGGTTCCCAAACTTATTTGATTTACTGCCCCCTTTAAAAAAATACTTAGCACCCCCCCAATCTACTTTCTTTAAACCTTTAATGGTTTTTGAAATTTGCATCATTTCAAAAAATATAAATTATTTTTTTAAATGATGCATCTTAAATTTAATGATTTATTGTAAATTTGTGGGGTTTTCCTGCATTGAAATTTCGATGATACTATACTGCATCATTTAACTGTATAGTATAGTAAACAAGTCATTACACGCACATATTCCTGCAGATGCATGCTGGACTTCCCAAAAATTCGAGACACTCTTGCCTGCAAACACTTGCTTTTTAAGACCTGTCTGTGGACTTGACCACTAATTGGTTATAGTTTGCATTTTGTGTGTTCGTTTTGAAAATAATGTAATATAACATGTATGAACGGGGTTTTTTTTTTGAAATTTTCTTCTTTCCTTATGCTTCCACAGCCCCCTTATTTTTATTCAATGCCCCCCAATTGCACCCGAGGCTATTGCCACCCCATCACCTCGGATCATTCCAGTGCCCTGCCAGGGTACTTTGGAAACCCATGACTATGATAAAGGCTGGTGTCAGTCTCGGTCAGTCTTATTAGGACCGAGATACCCCTTGAGCTGCTGGGGGTGGTGAGGAGGAGAAGGTGCAAATCGGTGGAAGTGCCTGTGGCTTCCTTAGGACCTGGGTTCCAGCCCAGGCTCTCCCATTGACTGTGTGACTTGAAGCAATTCATTTATTTCTCTTAGTTTCCTCATCTCTAGAACGGCAATAACATTTACACCAGCCACTTGAGGTCACCTAGGTCAACCCCTTCATTTGAAAATAAAGAAACTAGTTTAATTCAACTAGCATTTGTGAAATGCTTCCTATGAGCAGGGCACTGTGCTAGGCACAGGACTCTATCTTTTCGGAGTTTATACTCCAGTGTGAGATAGGAGACACACACACACACACACACACACACACACACACAAATACAAACTGTGTTGGCAGAAGAGAGGCACAAAGTCCTATGTGGAGTGATAACTCCCGTAAGGCTCAGTTGTCTCATCTGTAAAATAGGGATAAGTTTACTTGGACTACTTCCTCAGGACTCTTGTGAGGATCAGTTGTGACAATGTTGTTTTTCATTATCATATCGTATCAATACAAACAGTATGTGTTAGAGGCAGGTCTTGAATCTGGATTTTCCTTTGCTCTGAGGCCAGCTTTCCTATCTACTACTCCATGATGCCTCTCATTAAATGCTATTTTTTAGTAACAAACCTAGGCAATTCCAAGTCTATGAGTTTCAGAGAAGAGGACACCTGTATTGGAATTCCTAAAGTTGATCCAGGAAGGGGCAGGGCAGTCTTCTGAAGGGGCCAGATAACTGCCTGAAACATTAGGTACCTTTACAACACATGGGTCCCTAGTAAGGAAACCAGCATTCTGGGAAACCTTTGACTTTCTCACTGTGGTGGACACCAGTCTCTGGCCTTCCTTCTCCCCTCAGAGGAATAGCTCACTTTCTTCTCATTGTGGGTAGGCTCAGTGGACGAGAAGAAAAGGAATGAGTGCAAGGTGAAGAGAATTAGAATAGGGGACATTACCTGTGTCCTCCCATTTGGGGCTGAACCCAGAGCTTCTACCTATATCCCTCAACCCAAGCCATACGGCCTCCATTGAGCCCAACTCTCCAAAAGGCTATGACAGCGAAGAAATAAGATGTGATTGAGTAAAACTCTGTTTTCTGTTTTAAAAAAATTCTGTAGACAGAACTGATGCCCACAGTGAAGCGCCCATGGCGTCCCTCCTGGCTCATGGTTGTGAGCCTCAGCTTGGGCTGAGTCTGATCGAGGGAGTTCAGCAGACTCCTTATTTACAGTTCCCTCCACATTCATTGGGGCCTAGAGGACATTTTCTTCTGGTCCAAGTCACTTCTGAAATAGGCAAAGTGGGGAATCAGATGAGTGGGGTTGCAGAGGTAGAGAGCAATAAAAAGCAGAAAGAGATCCCCCCCGCCCAGTGTGTTTTTCAGTTTGCCAACACAGCAAACAAAACCCACTCAATGTGAGCATTCGTTTGTGACGCACTTAATCATGGATCAAAGATCCCACAGGTTTTTCTGATGCTGCCGCCAACCTTGCTGGTGGGTGCACAGGCGAATGCATTCACACACACACACAGACACACACATATACACACACACACACAAACACCCCTCTGCATATTACCTGCTCTTTCTTTTTTCATTTTTAATTTAAAATTTTAATTTATGGTATAAGACAAGCATTTCCATGACATAGCATAATAATAATTTTTAAAATGATTGTACATGGAATGCAACAGCCTAAGCTCTTAATTGAATAATTACACAGGAGGAAAAAATGGGCCCTCTGACTCAACATTATGCTTGATTGGGGTCCCCTGGGTCTTGAAGGTCCCTTCTGTTCTCAATTCGCTGGTCCTACAATCCTTTTATATTTACACAGGTGTCCACAGTGAGTCGAACAATAGCTCCAAACCAGATTGTATGAATAATTTCACCTCTCCTGACTCACCTGTAACATGAAGATAATAATAAAAATTTCTGGTTTATCTCACAGGGATAACATGGCAATAAATGTGATATGGCTAACTCTTATCCATCCATGCCAATAGATGGGCGAAGTAGTACAGACAGCCTAAAAGAGTAAAGTATGGCAGAACCATTCATATGCGATTTTCTTTCTCCAGGGAGATTTCTCTTCTAATTATATTTTACTTAAACTAACGCAAATTCTTTTGTATTTCTGGAGCACAGGCCATCGGGGAGATGGTAGGGAATGTGCTGGGTGATGAGAAGGTATTCTAGGATTTAACATGGGCTGAAATAGGACAGTATCTGTACCTAAAAGATCAAGACACAAAGGTGATTTGACTTCCAGGTGATGCCCAGGAGGCCCAAAAGCTTGCAGAGACTTCTCTGAAAGGTTAGAGGTAGAAGCCAAGCATGTTTCCCAGTCTCCTCTGAGATCACACTGAGGCAGGAAGGTGCTTCAACTTTGTTCCCCTAAGCACAAGCTTCTTTCTTGCTTAAGAAAAAATGCCCAGATGGATGGAGGAGCATCTTTCGGTGCAGCCCCAAAGGTCAATGGTATCTCCTTGACCCATTGAGATGGGAAGGTTGGGGAGGAAGGTGGCTTGTGCTGGGTAGTATAGATGGTGTGTGTTGCATGGTACCATAGAATAGGCGCATGGCATACTGGGGACGGAAGGGAGAAATCCATGTAAGAGTAGAAGTGACCTACCAGGAAAGGCATGGTTTAGAGACAACATCTTTGGCTGTGGAGGCAGGAACACAGGAATAAATTTGCACGAGGCTTCCATTTTGTGTGCGCAGATGGACAGTTTGGTTGTAGTATATGGTTGTATCTCTGTGTGGCCTTTTCTCTGTGTGTGTGGGTGTAGTAGTAGAGTATATGTTAGCATGTCTATGTAAAGGTGTAAAAGTATATATTAATATGTGTACATGCAAACCTGTAACTGTACATGAATATGTGCATGTAAGTATAGGGGTAATGTGCATATGTGTATGCATGCCTGGATGATAGGTGTGATATATGTGTATGTATGTGTGTACCTTATTTGCACATATACACATGAGGATATATGTCTGCGAACGTGCCTTGTATACATGTGTATATCAGCCTCCATGCATAGTGAGCTCCGTGGTGGGAGTTCTAAGCAGAGGCAGAGTTAAAGCAGCCTTCTGCAGGCTGAGCCCTGGCCAGCAGAGGGTTAAAGCAGTCTTTCCTATTACAGTCAATCTCCTGCTGCTGACCCATTTATAATGGAGAGGCATTTGTGCCATTCTCCCCCGTCTCAGCTCAGCTTCTGTAGTGGAACAGGGACGTGGACAGAATATACACAGCCAGCGCCCAATCGATAAGAGGGGCAAGTTTGAGTAGTATTTACACCTTCACTACCCACCCTATTTTTATGGCTGCAGTCTTTCTTCCCACCTCCCCCTCCCATCCCTTTTTCTGCCTCTCAATCTTAGTCTCATTTTCTCTCTTATTTCAACACCTCAAGTTTCCCTAATTTCTTCTTCGTTCTCCTCTCTACACTGCTATTCCTTCTTTCCTTCATTCTTTCCATCCTCAGCTCAGTATCTCTTCTACATTCTCTACCCCTACCCCACAGCCCCCATCATTCACCCTCCACGAAACCCAGATGGATCCTTCCCAGGCTCCCTCTTCTTTAGAAAACCATAGGCAAGGCACTAGTCAGGGAAATCTTGTTTAAGACCTGTGAAGGAAGAGGTGGTATTTCTGGAGAGTCCCCCCCCCCACCTTGAATGACCAGAGGGTTGTACCTGAATAGGAACTGGCTTAATGAGCCCCCTCGCTCTTTTCTGACATCTCCTTTACATAATCTAGCTGCAATGACTTCTGTGCACAGTCTGCCTACTAAGGCATGAACCACTCCTGGCTATTAAGCAATGAAGGTCACGCCATATGTCATTCCATACAGAAATTTTCTCTGGGATTTGTAAGGTCTCCAATTTGACCTACGACCCTCAGACTTCTAGCTATCCATAATCTTCAGACAGACAGAGCACACAGAAGCCCACTGTTAGATTTGCTGCCATTTTTAAGACTTGGTAAGACACACTCAATTAACAGAATTCATTCCTGCCTCCCATTTGGTTAAAAATGCTCAAACAGCTGCTGGTCCATTACCTGAGGAAGCTGTGATTTCTAAAAGCCCAAGTGAGCTGCCCTAATTTACCAAACGCCAAATGGAACCAACTTGAGAAAGGAATCAAAATATTTTTCTCTGGAAAAAAAAAGCATAACAAAAGAAACAAATAGGACCGCCCAATGAATTAGCTTGAATCGGAACTTAATCAACATAAAACAATTGAGCCAAATCAGAACATTAAAATATACTCTGAAAACGATCAGCTATTTAGCTTGGTACAACTCTGGTTTCCCAGATACGATTTCCCAGGGTGCATAGTAGGGAATAGGGTGGTTTTAAAAGAAATAATATGCATGTTTATACACATACATTTACAAACCACATATATCTTATACTTCGATATATAAAACGATATGCAATACACATATAAACTAGTATTCATAAACCATGTATTTGCTGACTTAGGAAGTTCACAGCCTTGGAAGTGTCCTTCAGATGAAATGAACTAATGGAACACCCTGCAGAAATTCCAACGCTGGCTAATAAAACATATCTCTGTGGTACCTCAGGCCCAGAGACAAAAATACCAGAGTTGGGGTAGGTATATGTCTATGTCCGAATTGAAAGTATGTGTGTATATGTCAAATGAGATAATATATGCAAAGTACTTTGCCAATTTTACCCAACTTTAGTGCTATAAAAATTAGTTATTATTATTATTATTATATAATTGTGTATATATTGAGAGGATGTGTCAATTAAAAGTATTATACGAACTCTACTTTCATCAGACGTATTCTAAAACTCTTCCCCTGCAGTGTCTTTCCCGCAGATCTTTAATTGAGAGGACATGCTAATTCATCTATAATTAATTTTGAAATAGGTGCTCCTGAGCCACAATTCCTGATCTGAGCTATACCGAAGATTGACTTCCCTCATCCATGTTTTCAGGAACACTTAGCCAACACTCAAAATGTGCCCTCGACAGCCACTAGCTCTGCACTGGGTTCACTGTGCCATCTAATTCCACACCCGTCTTTTCTCCATCCAAGGAATAGCTTGATGATGAATATTTCAGGAATAGAACCTTTTGGGAAACTGAAGCTGTGTGTGTGTGGGTGGGTGTGCACATAAGTTGGATGTAAAAAGGACTCGTTTCCTTTAAGCAGCAACTGACCAAAGCGCCTTTACCATCCAAATCTATTTCTAGTCTTTTTTTTCCCTTGGAAAATCTTCTCCTGTATTCCTGGAAGCATCAGGTTGGGAGAAACATACCATAGTAATAAGAGGAGAGAGGGAGGAATTTTAATTAGAGGCTGACTAGCTTTGAAGCACCTGGGGATTGGGGGTGGGGGTAGGGTGGGAAACATGAGCCCTAAAACTCAAAAATGTCACTGTTTTGAAAGCAAAATGAAATACCCTGAAGGGGAGAAAATAATACTACAGACCTGTACTTGCTGAAATGGCTCCAAATATAGCAATAAGCAGGCATTGCTATTCAGCCAGAGAGAAGATTGTGAAACACCAGAGGTAATCTGTTTTCTTGATTTCCTTCCACGTCTTTCTCTTGCCATCTTTTCCTAGCCTTTGTTTTCTTTTCCATCTTTTTTCTCTCTTTCTTTGTCTTTTTATTTTCTCATCCCTTCCATTTTTCTTTCTGCCTTTCTTCTCTCAATTCTTTTCTTTATTTCTTGTTTTCTCTTTCCTTACTTTTTTTTTCTTTTATCCCCTTCTCCTTTTTCGTTGCAACTCTTTTTCTTTCTTCTCTGTCTCTGTCTTTTTTTTTTCTTATAAAAACATGTTGGCCTTTCTCTGTTTTTTTTTAGGGATTTTTTGTCTGTTTGTTTACAGATCTGCATTCAGTGGGCTCTTAAAATAACATAACCCCCTTCCGTGATCCCTACCCCCACTTCTCCCTTAATTGTATGAAATGAGCTTGTCACCCAAAAAATCCATTCTATCCTCTTCCTTCAATCATTTGCCATGCTTCCTTTCAAATCTTTAGGCTAGACTAGCTGTGAGGCAAAAGCACTGGCTTTCCTGAAATATTTGGGGGATTTATTTCACAGCAGGAATTATTTATCTAGCCAGGTCTGCCAGGAAATTCCAAGCACCCAGTCATTCGCAGGTCATTGATGACTGACCATGCCCTCTTCATATTTCTCAGGCTAGTCCTAAAAGCAGCTCCTGGAGTTCTCGGCTGGGCTATATTAGCTCGCTATCTTTTCTTCCCCGTTAATTTGAGTGTTCAGATGATACATTGCTCATGTACACACACACACACACACACACACACACACACACACACACACTCCTGACAGTGGTAGCCAGGGAATATTGCTTTTTTGGACTTTGACACTGGCTCCAACTTTGAGAGGAATTTAAGTGATATTTACTGCATAGAAATTTCTCATTGGAGCCCTGCTCTTCTGGTTCATCCTGCTGACAACACAGTAGATTTATTCTGTTATCAACTAGCCACTCAGTATGAGATTTAAACTTAATTGACTTCATTGGAGGCTGAGGCTGTGGGACCTTCGGCCACCTTGCAGGTTCTGTGCACAGCTCATTATTAGCTCTCACAAAAGGAGAAATACTAATAATGCTGCTTAGGGTAATTAAAAAATAAAACTCCAAACCCATGCCGTCTGCCCCTTTGCACACTTCTCAAGCTGTTTTGTAGGGACAGTGATAACCTGCCTAAAAACAAACAAATGAAAAAAAATCACTATGTTATTGGACTTACAGGAGGATGAAAGATGGTTTGGACATTAATTGCAAATTAATCTTTATGTTGCATGATGTTAGTGTCAGTGAAGACCAAATGATAACCTAAAATCCTAGGTCCTCGTCTTGCTCATTTGTTTTTATAATCCTGGAGGAGATCTCAAGGGATCTCAAGCTTTCTTACACAATATGGAAAATAAGTTTAAATTAACTTTACCTAGTTCTTAGATTCATAATTTCGCTGGCATGATATGGATAATTCCTCTGTCCATGCAGATCACTATCCCTCTATGCATGACTAGGAGGTTTTGAGGAATTGCTGGGGCTAGAAAAATGAGACACCAGGTGGTCTGGCTTTGGTGGAGGGGCCTCTCTGACTTCAGCTAGTCTAGTCCCAAAGTTGATAGACACATGGCATGGCCTAGTTGGTGCAGCCTACATTCAAAGTGTATTCCACTTCATGGAAGCAGGATGATGCTCAAAGACTATTCCTACTAGAATTTGTATTGTATCAGTATAATTTTCCAGACTCCGGGGTCACCTCCATGCCATGATGGCATAGGAGCAAGCCTTTAGTGGAGGATATTGACCTTGATTGTGAAAAATAAAGATATACCCAGAAGGTAGAAAAATCAATAAATGACACCATCAAAAAGCAAGGAATCATGTATTATAGAGTTAAGGAAGCCAAAAGGATAGCTTTATGTTGGAAATAGATCTGATCCTCTTCATATGCTATGGTGAAACTGGAACAGAATTATGTTAATTTAAAAACTGATGATCAGAACATGAAAGTGTGCTTTGTAAATCATGAAGTGCCATCCAAATGGAAGGTATTCATTACAACAATAACAATAATGATGATGATGGTCTTCTACTAAAGTCCCACTCCTATACCTCATCATGGCATGAAGGTGACCTTGGCTTTGATGCTTAAAGACCATTTCTACAGACCTGAAAAGGCTTGACCTAATAAAAGACAGACAGGAGCAGTCTTGCTAAGTATGGAAAGGTTCACCCCTAGATATCTAGTGGAATGAATACCAACACAAATGAAATCTCAAGCATTGAAATACATAATAATAACAGTAAAATAATAATAAAAATCATTAGTATTGCTGAGCGAAAGAAACCATTTGTTGCAATCAAGGCGGATATGAACTGGCCTTCTCATTCTCTCTATGCACACAACTACTGACTTGTTTTTCTCTTCCTTTAAGATCGTTCAGAGAATAACAACCTGCTGAATTCCACTAGAAATAGAACCAGGTATAGGATAAAAAATGTCATCATCATGGTTTTTTTTCTCAATAACAATTCCACACAGAGGAATTTTATTTAAAATATTACCTAAGTTTTTTGTTTTGTTTTAATAATGGCTCACCATTAGCCACTGGCTATTTTGAAGCTTAACTGTAGTCTAGTCTTTATTTATCTTTTAGACAAACACAAGCAAAAACAAACAAAAAAAATTGCCAGTCTGAGAACTCGATGCATAAATCATTCATTGTGATTTCCATTCCCATGCCCCCTCTTTTGCACTTATTAGGTCACACAAAAAACCCCTTTTGAAGTGATCAAGGAATATTGATTCCCTGGGGAATTTAGCTAACTAGTATTAGGTTATTACCTCCTCTCAGTGCATTTCTCTATCTACCATGACTCAAGAGATAGACACTTTGCAGATAAATAGGAAATGCCATAAAAGTTTACACTCCTTCGCTGGAGCTGAGGCTGAGGTTGGAGTTGGGTCCCAAGTTAGTTGGCAATTTCTCTAATTGCCACTGGTGCTGCAGACACCACAACCTACTGGAATGGAGTGCATTAGGGACAACCATGCTCTCCCTAGGCTGATCTTTTTTCATCCTGGTGTTTTAGGCATCTCAGTTTAATGCTCAGATTTATGTGTGTGCACCTGTCCTCCCCTCTGTGATCACATACATACACATACAAAATGTCCCAACAATAAAACCTCGCTGAATTGATTGTCTCCCAGTGACCTAGAGCCTCTGTCTGTCTTGATATTGGTACTATTAGGCTGTAGGCTACAATACTCACCCTACTCCCGTCCCCACCCCCCAACACCTTTCTCATTCCAGACATTTGGTAACAAATTGAAATTGCAAGACCCCATATTACACACCATAGCTCACCAATCCCCTTAACCAATTCATAATTGACTTTTAAATCATTTAGGTACAAAAGCAAATAATAATAGGCCCACTGTTCAGCAGCCAATAAATTCTAGCTCATGAAAATGGAGGGAGAAAGCTTAGATCATAAAAATTAAATATTTATGTAGATACCATACCCACACAGATATATAAATGCATACACACACATTTTAGACATCGCTATTCATTTTTAATTTCTTATGTGATGTCTAATAATAAAAGTTTTTCCAAAGGAGAAATGAAAGGACAGTTTATTGCCTCCAAATTAATAAGAGAAAACTTCACTGTAATATCTAATGTTCTCACTCCCTTCCAAAAAAAAGATGCCAAAAATATTAAATCAACAAAATTATCTTTTTTCTATTGTGAGGATCAGCAAGTTAATATCCATAAAACACTGGGAGCTCCCTCGGTTGAAGGGTGCTATATAAATACAAAATATCGTTGTAATTTATTATTGAACAGAGTCAATTTTTCCACTGAAACCATTTTTCAAACCTTCCACAACCTAGGTTTCTCTGATGGGGGCTTTGACAACGAGCCAAAACACCTCTCCTGGCCATCGGGAGATGATCAATCAATTTAATACAAAAACGCCTAAAAGAAGGTCTGCTGATAACCTAGCAAAAGCTGACATAGAATCTCACTTTCTCAATTAAGTTCCAAAGAACATACAGTGAGCCCAGGTCAATAGGCTGCCCAACATCTCAGGAGTGAGTGTTCTTTTGCCCTCTCTACATTGCTGGCAGCTTCTTCAAAGTCTGAAGAGGAGTGCCGCTCTTGTATGTTAAAGCAGCTCCGGTTGGCACCCCTCCCTCCCTGTAAATCACCTTCTCTACCCTTCCACCCCCAGCTAAAAATTTAAACAGAATAGGTGATAAGAATTTACAATATTTCTGCTCCCTAAGCCAGTCATTTGAACTGTAGTTCTATTTTAGCAAGTTGTCAGCAGCCCCCAAAGTTTCCCAAGCTAGCTAGATATTGTGATGGTAGATAATAATAATAATAATAATAATAATAATAATAATAATAATAATAAAGGGTTTTCTTACTCCTAGACAGCCAGAAAACTGGGTTGAGTTTTTGAGCAGCTGTATATAAGCACAGAAAACAAATCACAACCCAAAACAAGGAGTTCCTATAACTGAAATCTCTAAGTGGGGTTAGAAATAGAAACACATCTTTTGAAATTGGCTCGGTGAGTGAGATCAGTACCATCTGGGGAATGATTCAAATCTGAATGAGTAGAATCTATTTGATTAGAAGAATCAAGAGACCAAAGGACTGGTTAATCAAACAGAAGCTTAAAGTTCCATTGGCTTTTCTGTTGTGAGATCATTTTTGATCTGCCAAAGGAATTGTTAGGCTAAAGAGATGGCAGATGTTTCCATTTTAGAGCTCCTAGAGTCGTGTGTGTGTGTGTGTGTGTGTGTGTGTGTGAAGTAGATTCAGTTTTTTAATTAAGGCAGACAAATACTGGGTCAACCATTTTTCGATCTGGTGTATTTCATTGTCCAAACAGCGCCTTCTTCACTGCAAGGCCAACACATCTCCTCTCCCAGGAACAGCTAGGCTTTCACATTTCATTTTCAAGATAACCGGATCTCTAAAATTCATCATCATCCACTAATAAAAGCCCAGGAACAAATATAAAACTCAACTGAGACAACCCATGACTTTTAGTTGTTGAGACTCGGAAGATTTTATAATTTGATTTGTCACAGAGAGAATCAAGTCTGGTTCATCGACTCAGATCTGGTGAGAAGGGGAGGGGGTTGAACGGGGAAGGAAATTCCATTTGGAATGACCTCCAGCAAACCTTCACAACTAACAAAATTGGAAGTGTTTGCAGCTGAAGGCCAAGGCTTTCAAAACCCTTTTGTGTATCCATCAATAAATCGCTATTTATGTGCACACAGACACAGATATAAGAGTAGTCTGGGTAAGGAAAGCACGTGTGGAAAATTTAACTTCGCTAAAATTTAAATTCAGAAATGCAAAATTTGAGGACTTTTTTTTTCAGGGCTGGGATAACTCTTGGAACCCACCCAAGATACACGTTTTGTAGTCTATTCAAATTCTCGATTCCACTGTTAGGAATATTTTCTGACTTCCAAAATCTGACCTTCTTGCCTGTCTAGGGGTTTAGGTTGGCACCGGGCTCCTTTAAAGGAAAGACATAAATCAAAAGGCTGTAGAAGAAAGAAGGGAATTATAAAAGTGAATCCTTGAAAAAGGATTTCTCTTGAAGTGCTGGACAATGCTGGTGATTGCCTGGTTCAGGCCTTCACAAGGTGCCTCAGGGCTGAATTCTGTGACTGGGTGAGCAGCTGCGCGGCCAAAATAACCGCTGGAGAATTGGGGCCCGCACACTCAGGTGCACCTTAGCTGCTGCTGCAGCCATCACTTTGTCTCAGCCCGCCTGCCAACCTACTGCTCTAGGGAGAAAGTTTCCACCCTTCTACTTGGGGAAATATCCTACCATGCATACTCGGAATCGCTCGGGGAGCTCGTCCATACTTTCAGTCTGCGTGCTTTTCCATCTTCCAGGGACTGTTGTTGGTGGAGGGAAAAGGGGAGGGGGAGCCAGTCTGAGTCATCAGGGGAGGAGGATCGATCCCCGGTTTCCTCACCATTCTCTTTATCTTCCTCCCCCACTTTTCACACCTCTATTCTTCCCTACTGCCAAGAGTCAAGTTTCTCTTGTTTCTTTTCTTCCTCCACAACCACTGCTCTACGGCAGCAGGTTTCCCTGGCCAGACCTGGGAGCCCCGGCTCTCATTTCTTCTCTGTCTGCCGGATAGACTCTGCCCACTCAGAGAATCTTAGAATTGGAAGGTCGTTTACAAGTGCAACCTCCCACCCAATACAGGAATCGGAGACATTTCCATGCTTGAAAGCATTCGCGAATGGGAATATCATCGTCTCGCAAGGTAGCGGGCTGATGTTTGGTGGACAAGCCTATTAGATAGAATGCTCTTTTTTGTTATATTAAACCTAATTCCCAAATCTGCCTCCGTCTGATGCCTACCTGTGGAGACTAGCCTGCTTCTTCAGGGAGCTAACGGGCCTTCCAAGAAGTGAACACCGACAGCATTCCCCCTCCCCCAATCCCCTTTTATACCCCTTAAGTACACATGTTTGAAGCAGACCTCCGCCCCCTTTTCTGCCCTCCGCTCCCCACCCCACCCCCAGTTCGTTTGCTTTCTGCTTTGATTTTAAAAGATGGGACCTTTGCCTAAATTCTAAATATAGGCGGGGATATATAAATAGTCTCACTGTTTTCCCTTCCCCTTTCCCGTCCCCTATCACTCCCCGCTAAACCTCTCTCTTTCCCCTGGCTCAGGCTCCAAGCACTCGGGGGGCCTCCAGGCAAATCGACGCCAGTTCCTTTAAAGTTAGATGTGAATCTCCCTTCCGCCCACCCAACCTAACCCAGCCCAGCCAAGCCCGTGCCCCTCAGGGCAGAGCCACTTGTTATCAGGAGGGGCGTGCGCGGGCTGAAGGACCGTAAGCCTGCGCCCCCGCCCCTGTCCCAAAGACTCAGAAACCTGTTTAAACGGACTAGTAAAGGCACGAGTCTCTCCCCCCCCCATACCCCTAGACCCTTATTAAATTAGAACCGCAGCCGAAAAACGAGTTTATTTCCCTTCCTGGAGGTGAGCGGGAGGAGGAAGATGAACAGAATTTTCATCTCAGCAATGATGATAACATCCTGGGTTTTGCAACTAAAACCGCTGAGCAGATGCATCTCCTCGTCTAGCTGGGCGCTCTCTCCGGGCATGAACTCGTGTGTGTGTGTGTGTGTGTGTGTGTGTGTGTGTGTGTGTGTGTGTGTGTTTAAATTTGGGGTGTCTGAGATCCTGGGGCTGGGGAGTTGGCAGAAGCAGGGGCAGCGGTAGGAGAGGGAAATACCGGGAAGGGCAGATGTCAGTATTCTGACACATTGGTATGATTTCTTCAGAAAAACCTCCAGCAACGTACCTCCACACTGCACTGATCTCCCCCGTTCCCCAAGGTTGCTGGGCATACGCTTGGTCTACACAGACCACGACTTGCTGGTTGTTCTCAGCCTTTTTAGATGTCCGCAGTGCTGGAGTGAAGGAAGCTGGAGCGATGGGACTCAGGCAAAGGGGGATGATCAGGGGTTTACAATGGATCGAGAAAAGAGGAAAACCTCTTTACGCTTATTGGACCCAAGTGTTATAATAACAAAATGTAAGACTGGAGTAGGACATAGGACAGCTAGGTGGCACAGTGGATAGAGGGCAGGCCTGAAGTCAGGAAGACTCATCTTCATGAATTTAAATATGACCTCAGACACTTACTAGCTGTGTCACCTTGGGCAAGTCACTTAACGCTGTTTGATTCAGTTGCCTAATCTGTAAAATGACCTGGAAAAGGAAATGACAAACCATTCCAGTATCTTTGCCAAGAAAACTCCAAATAGAGTAATGAAGAGTCAGACACCACTGAACAACAACAAAAGTGGGGCATAATGGTCATTTTAAGCACTTGAAGGATGGTTATGAGGAAGGGAGATTGGATTTACCCTCCTTGCCCCCAGAGAACAGACAGTTGTGTTCCTGTGACTAGTTGCAAAGAGGCAGATAGAGGTTTGATTGTTAGAGGAAAACTTCCTGACCATTAGAGCTTTCTCAGAGTGGAATGTGGGTTAAGTTCCTCCTTAAGAGAGGAAGAAACCTGGAATATTATTGTGCTAAAAGAAATGATAAGCAGGCCGACTTTAGAAAAACCAGGAAAGATTCATATGAACTGATGCTGAGTGAAGTGAGCAGAACCAAGACAACATTGTATACAGTAACAGCCATGTTGTGTGATGACTGACTTTGATAGACTTAGCTCTTCTCAGCAATTCCAGGATCTAAGACAACTCCAAAAGACTGATGATGGAAAATTCTATCCACATCCAGAGAAAGAACTTCGGAGTCTGAATGCAGAAGAAAGCATACTATTTGTTCTCTTTTTCTTTTGTTGTTTTGTTTCTTCTTTCTTGTGTTTCCTCCCATTGGATCTAATTCTTCTTTACATCATGACTAACGTGAAAATATGTTTAATATGAATGTATATGTAGAGCCTATATCAGATTGCACACCATCTTGGGGAGGGGTGAAGGAGGGGGAGTAAATTTTAAAACTCAAAATCTTATGGAAGTGAATGTTGAAAACTAAAAACCTATTTTTTTTTAAAGAAAGAAAGGAGGAAATCACTGTCCTCAAGAAAAGTCTGATTGGGAAGAAATTAAAGATATCTATAGTCATATGAAAAAATGCTCTAAATCACTATTGATTAGAGAAATGCAAATCAAAACAGCTCTCAGGTACCACAACTCTCCTGCCAGGTTGGCTAACATGTCAAAACAGGAAAATGATTAATGCTGGAGAAGATGTGGGAAAATTGGAACGCTATTGCATTGTTAGTGGAATTGCAAACTGATCCAACCATTCTGGAGAGTAATTTGGAATTATGCCCAAAGGGCTATAAAAATGTGCATACCCTTTGACCCAGTAATACCACTTCTAGGGCTGTATCCCAAACAGATTATTCAAGGCAGAAAATAACCCATATGTACAAAAATATTTATAGCAGTTCTTTTTGTGGTGGCAAAGAACTGGAAATCAAGGGGATGCCCATAGTTGGGGAATGGTTAAACAAATTGTGGCATATGAATGTAATGGGATGCTATTATGCTATAAGAAATGAGAAGCAGATGTACTTCATAAGAACCTGGAGAGTCTTATATGATCTGATGCTGAGTGAAGGGAGCAGAACCAGGAGAACATTGTATACAACCACAGACACTTTGCTTCTGTGATGACTAACTTTGATAGACTTGGCTGTTCTCAACAATGCAAGGTTCTAAGACAACTCCAAAAGACTCATGATGGAAAAGGCTATCCACATCCAGAGAAAGAATTATGGAATCTGAATGCAGAATCGAAGCAAACTATTTGCTCTCTCTCTCTTTTTTTCTTTTTTCTTGTCTTTTTGGTTTGTTACATCTTTCTCATGGTTCATTTCATTGGTTATAATTCTTCTTTACAACTTGGTTATTGGGGAAATAAGTTTAATGTGAAGGTATATGTAGAACCTATATCAGATTACATGCCTTCTTGGGGTGGGGAGGAGAGGGATGGGGAGGAAATTTGGAACTCAAAAACTTGTGGAACTGAGTGTTGTAAACTAAAAAAAATAATAATAATAAAAAAGAAAAAGGCATAAAACAAAAAAAAAAGTCTGATTGACCAATGTCAGACACATTGTGGAGGGTGTTCTCTCAGGTAAGGGTTGGACTAGATGAAAGGTTCTGCCCAATTCTGAAAAATAATTTCCTAGTGGGGGTGACTTTCACTCAAGAAGTGGGGCAAAAACCATTGGCAAGAATATGTATGACTCAAAAATGTAGGTGGGCTGGTCTGCTAAACCCAGAGTTAGGGAACTAGGATTAGTCACTATGGAGAAGGGGTGGGGGTGGGGGCAACTGAATGATTTTAAGGTAAAAAATGAAGAGAAACTATCTTCAAATACAAAAATAAAAGGTATAATACTAAGAATAATAGTTATATTACTGAAAAGGAGAGAAAGAGGGGTCCCCTTTTGACTCTGAAACTATAATTCCATAAGCCTCAAGAGGGATTTAAGCTAGACATTAGAAAAAAACTTCACAAATGAAATGTTTATTTAAACAATGGTGAAGATTGCTTAAGCATCAAAAGTTTACTAGAACAGTATGATCATTTACACCTCAGAAATCTACAAATCAGGGCCTGATTCATTGTTTTGTTGATTTTTTAGACTCAAGAAAATTTAATGATGCAGATTAAATTTAAAAGTGTGTGTGCATATCTCCCCCACCCCAGCCCAATTGTTAAATATTTCCCAGCACATTCCTATATTGTTCTACAAACATTGTTTGAGCTCAGCAGGGATGCAGGAGAAGACTCAGGGCATGAAATCATCACTAGACCAGAGGCCTGGTAATTGAAGGTTAAAAACCAACAACAACAACAACAAACAATAACAGGCATTTACATGTTTTTTTCAGCCTTGCAAAGTGCCTGATGTCCATTATTTCATTTGAGCCTCACAACAACCATGTCAAAAGGGATGGTAGAACTTGCCTCTTTGGTAATCTTAAAGAAGGTAGAGCAAGCTATTTGGAGGTGGGAAATGGTTTAAGTTCACGTGTGCTTGAAGTTGGCGACAGATTCAGCATCTTTCCAAAAATCATTTTCAGTCCTATGATTTTAAAATAAAGATTCTCTGCCAAAAACTAACCTTTCTGTTTGTACTCTATAACCGCATTTTCACTGTCCGAGCTTTTCTTGTCATTTTCATGCTGATGACTGCCAGGTCCACATCAAACCCCAGTCCATCTGCTTTCAGAACCTTGACTGTCTCATCATTAATACAAACATATTACCTCACCCCCATTTCAGTGAAAGGCAAAATAAAGTCAGGAGGGACCTGTGTTTGAATATTAAATCTAATGTTTACTAGCACTGTGACCATGGTCTAACGTTCCTGAGCCTCACTTGTCTCATCTATAAATGGGAGCAATCTTTTTATTACCTACATCACATTGTAAGCTTTAAAATGCTATATAAATGACAGTTAGTATCATTAGCAGCACATTTATTATTTGGAGGTCTTTAAGCAGAGGCTGGAAGGGTTCCCAGTCAGGTATGTATGGGACTAGGTGACTTCTGAAGTCTCTTCCAACCCTGAGATTTTATTCTCTCAGTTTCTAGGGTTTCTCTTCCAGTTTCTCCCCTTCAAAATCCAACTTGTAACTGAGTTCTGTCATTCCTTACAACATATATAATATATATATATATGTACATATATATGTCGTTCCCAGTTCTAACATACCCTGCACAACATTTTCAGACCAACCTTCCTAAAATACCATTTTTATCATGTCATTCCCCTGAAGAAACAAACAACCTACAATGGCTTTTTATTATGAACTCTTACTATATTACCTATCAATCAATTCAACAAACACTTATAAGACAGAAGCCACTGCTCTCATGAAGCTTTGTCTAGTAATGGACAACATTTATGTTGTACTTTAATATTTGCAAGGTGCTGTACAGACATGATAGATAGTACAAATAATATTATTGCCATTTTACAGATAAGAAAGCTGAGTCTTTGAGAGACTTAATAACTTGTCCAACATAACACTAGTTGGTAAATATAAGGTGGTATTTGAAACCAGCTCCCCTGACTCCAAATTCAGATATACTTCCTCATTTTATAGTCTCAGTATGGCATTCAAGGCTTTTCACCAATTAACCCTACCAACCTTTCCA
The DNA here is from genome assembly GCF_011100635.1 of Trichosurus vulpecula. Lineage (NCBI taxonomy): Eukaryota > Metazoa > Chordata > Mammalia > Diprotodontia > Phalangeridae > Trichosurus > Trichosurus vulpecula. The sequence continues at coordinate 60,711,814 of NC_050576.1, forward strand.
ACTTTCTCCCCTACTTTCCAACACCCATCTTCCATTCCAGCCAGCCTGGTCTCCTCACAGCCTGCCATACATGAACTGTTCATCCCCACATCCATGCCTTCAATCATGCTATTTTTTCTGTTTGTAATTGTCTTTGCTCTCTTTTCTGCAAAGGCAAATCCTAGTTACATCTTAGAGATTAACCTCTTCCGTGAAGCCTTCTCTGATTATATATGATGTTTCCGTCACTCTGAATTCCCTTAAGACTTGAGGGTAGTCTGTCCCAGTACATCATGCCCTTGCTTAGAGACACCTTTGAACTGTTCTTTTGTTGTGCCTTGTGTCTTTTTTTCCCCCAAATAAATGACAAGCTACCAAGGGACAGCAGCTACATCTTCTTGTTTTGCCCAGATTGTCTAACTTGGTGCTAGGAATATTGGGCTTAATGACTACTTGTGGATTCAAATGGAACCCTGAGTTGAACCAAATTACAAAATGATATTGACATGGCTCCAACTTTTTCGGTTGAAAAATCGATTGCAAGAGACTCTACCTTACTGTCACAAAAAGACTGTGTCCTGGTTCTTCAAGTAGATTTATCGACTTCTTTGCAGTGGGTCAGAGTCGCACCTTATTGTCAGTCTCATTTTACAGGAAGTGATAAACTAGGGCACATGGGTAGCTAGGTTGCACAATGAAGATAGCATTGGGCTTGGAATCAGGAAGACTCATGTACCTGAGTTCAAATCTGGCCTCAGACAATTACTAGCTGTGTGAGCCTGGGCAAGTCACTTACCCCTGTTTGCCTCAGTTTCCTAATCTGTATTTAAAATGAACTGGAGAAGGAAATGCCAAACCACTGTAGTGTTTTTGTCAAGAAAACCCCAAATTTGGGTCATGAAGAGTCAGACACAACCAAAATGACTCAACAACAACAACATGGAGGAGAAACAGTTTTGAGAGTCAATAACACAGCTAGGAATCTAGAGTTTCTGCCTCCAAAGGCTGATAATAGCCCAGGAGGCTTGGGCTGTGTGTCCTTCCTTGCCATCTACTGCATTATTTCTCTCAGTGGCTGAAAACCTACATATGAGCCTAAACACCTCAAAAGGAAGTAATTATTCCTTTTACCCCTTTCTGCCTCTAACCCCAGACCTTTCTGGGCATGGTGTCATGGTGTCTGGACTTGGAATCTTATCTCTAACACATAATAGCTTCATCTGTCCTCTCTCAAAGGGTTTGTAGTTGTTGGTTCTAAAGAAAGGTCAAAGCCCAACCCTGGAAGTGGATTGAGAAGATGTACCTCCTTCCCTTTTTTATAGAGGTAGGGGCAGGTAGGTGGGGCAGTGGGCCTAGAGTCAGGAAAACCTGAGTTCAAATCCAGCCTCAGACACTTATAGCTATGTGACCCTGGGCAAGTCACTTAACCCTATTTGTCTCAGTTTCCTCATCTGTAAAATGAACTGGAGAAGGAAATGGCAAACCACTCCAGTATCCTTGCCAAGAAAACTCCAAATGGGGTCACAAAGAATCAAACATGACTGAAAGACAACAGGTGACTATAGGTGTGGAATATTGTCAGAGAGTTAAAGGGTTGATTTTATTGAATTATTTTTTAATTTTCTTTTAAAATATTAGTTACAAGTGATGGCTTACTGAGCAAGAGGACAGGAGATACATTCAGAAATGAATGTGATGTAAAAAAATGAATGATATCACTAAGATTCAATTACCAACTTTTTTTAATAAATAAAATGAAAGGTCAGATTCTGCTGGCCCCGGGTGTCCTTCATTATGAATAAATGACAGTCTGGTCTTCCTGGCTCTCCCTCAGACTTTGTTTTGAATCTGTAGCTCACTTAGAGTGGGTGGGGTGGAGTGAACCTCTTTTCTCACTCAGACTTTCCTGTAAAGCTTATTTCTTAGTAGTCAGTCAGCATTATCTTCCCCCTCTCTCACCAACGCTGGCCTCCCTCCCCCATTCCCTTCTGCCCCCAAGAAGCAAAACTTCCCAAGTCCAGAGGGAAGGGCTGACCTTTGAACCCTTTGTAGCAGGTGGAATAGACAGGGAAGAAGGGGCAGGACAACCACAGCCTAGGGGAGCCATGTCTATCAGTGGTCTTCTTTTTCTTCTCACCACCGTGGAAGAGTAAAGAGAGTATTTTTAAAAACCCAGTATAATCCCTTGATACTGAGCATGACCTGACCTCCAGACAGATTGCCAAAGGGCTTTATAATAAGTCTCCTCTCTCTAGATGGATTGCTTTAGTCACCACTGAGATGCCATCATCTCTGGCTTGGGAAATAAACAGGCGTTTAGTCCTGCCTCTTCCTCAGTGGATTGGAGTATGAAGCCAGATTGAATCATGGGTGTGAGTGAAATTGATGGAAAAGGAGAAGATAAATTCCCAGGATACTGGGAGGGCTCAACATTATGCCCACCAGGGCATCAATGAGCCTTTGCTTGTTGGGATATCCCCATGAAACAATTCTCAAAATCATAGAATTCTAGAGTTGAAAAGAGGCTCAGAGATCAAATCTACCTCCTTCGTTATACAGTTGAGAAAACTGACTTCTATGATTAGCAGATGGCAATAGTATTTTTTCCAAAAAAAAATAAGTCTTTAATGCTCACTTATATAAATTATTTATATGTAATATATATATTATATATATATATATATAAACTATACAAATTCAAATGTGAATGGCATATATGTTATAATGCCTAAAAGGCCCCTTTTGGGGAGATGTTTCACCCCTGGCCCCCGTAACCACACATCCACATCTATATACTTTGAGTTTTTGATGGCCTCAATTTCCTCATCTGCAAAATTAGATTCACTTCAACAAACGTTAGGTGCATAATATGTGTACCTCTATTTGATTATAGATCATAGGATTTCAAGCTGGACAGGACCTCAGAGGTCATGTGCAAGGTAAGAAGCACTAAGGCACAGTGAGCTCAAGTATTGGGCCTGGGTTCAAGTCCTGCCGCTAAAATAGATCTTAGATGTACAGTTATTTGCATGATGTCTCCCCTATTGAAATGTGAGCGCCTTAAAAGCAGGGACCATGTTTGTTTTTTTTGTTTGTTTTTTGTTTTGCTTTTCTCTGTATCATCAGCTCTTTGCTTAGTGTCTGGCACATAGCAAGCAGTTAAATGTTTGTTGATTGATTGACCCAACTGGTCTGTGTGGATTCTACAAATGATTTAACCTCTCAGTTTTCCTGGACAGCTGAGATCATAAATTATAGAGAAGTTGCTGATTTGCATAACTGGAGGGATTTTCACACATAGGGAGACCCCTACATTAATAAAATTACAAATGCAGGCCAAAAGAAAATGTCCAAGGCACTGTACCAGGAGCTGAGGTTAAAAAAGAAAACAAAGACAACAACAACAGAGAGAGATAATTCATTCCCTCAAAGAGTTTACCTTTTATTTTCAATAACAGAGCTGGACTCTATGATCTCGAAGAGCCTATCCAGCTTGAAATCCTATGATATATAATCTTTTTTTAAATAGTATTTTATTTTCCCCCAGTTACATGTCAGGAAAAATTTTAGGATTCATTTTTATAAGATTTTGAATTCCAAATTTTTCTCCCTCCCCTCCCCTCTTCTGAAAATGGTAGACAATTTGATATAGTTCGTACATGTGCTACTATGATTCATAATCTAAAGCAGGGTTTCCCTCACACCTTTACCTGTCTTACACTCTCAAAGGTGCTTCCACTGATTGGTAGATGGGCCAGAAGACCTCTGTCCCTCCCTCCCGTACTGACTCAGGCCAATCAGTATCCCTCAAGGGGAAATTGCCACAGAGGAGACATACCTCATAATTAGGGTCCCTCCTCTCGCACTGCAGCACTTTTACCACTTCCTGCTAAATGTAAGCCTCCTCAGAGGTCCCTCTCCCTATGGGTGGCTTTGGTGACACCTGGTAACTATGTGAATGCCCGGTGGCCCTGAATCAGAGTTCATGTTTTACAAGGGAATTCCCAAAGCATGGTCCCTCGGTGGAGCAAGCTGGCTGCCGGTCCTTGGGGTGGGAGTGGGGAGCAGATGGGAGCCGGGATTAAAGAAAAGGCGGGCCTGGTACGGATGGTTGAAAGGTCACCGTCAAAGGTCTGTTTGATTTGGACCTACCCGTTGTAATGGGGAGGAAGGGGGAGGATTAAGGAGGTAGATTAAGGTGGAGAGCCAGGAGAGATGCTGTTGTTGCCGTTTTCCCAGGTTCCCCGACCTTGGCCCAGGGGCGTCCCTCCTCTCTTCTCTCCCCTTTTCTTTAGGAGCATCCCGACCTTCAGGAGTCTTAATTCTCTGGACCAGCCTTTTCAAGCACTTCATTTCCTCCACATCCCCTCTCCTAATAGTCTCTCTCCTTGCCCCGCCTCCCACCTTCCCTTCCTCCATCCCTCTACTTCTCTTTCCCTCCCTCCGTCTTTCTTTCATCTTCCTACAAAAAGACTGCCTCCATTTCCCCCGCCCCAACACGAATTAGTTATATGAGGCCACAGAGGAGATGAGGCCCAAGGCAACGAAGTGATATTTTACATGGCGTCTAGATGGCAAGAGTGCTGAGCCTAGCTGTGTGACCCTGATCAATTCACTTAACCTTTATCTGCCTCAGTTTCCTCAACTGTAAAATAGGGATCATAATAGTACCTACCTCCCAGGGTTATTCTATGAACCAAATGAGATGATATTTGTAAAAAGCTTAATATACTACCTAGCAATAAGGTGCTAATAAATGATTGTTTACTTCCTTACTTAGAGATGGGTTTAAGTTACTGATTTTCTCTTCCCCCTAAGAAGTGTTTTAAGAGAGAAAGCAGGAGACAGAAAAAAAGAAATAGAACCAATGTGGCATTGTAGATCGAGTGATGAAAGACCTGGGTTAGAATTCTACCTTAGGAACTTAACTGTGTGAGTCTGGGCAAGTCACAATTCCTTTTGGCCTCATTGTCCTTCCTCATTTATAAAATGGATGACTTTTAAGGTTTCTCCCTGTTCTATATCGACAATCCCATGAGGATAGGAAGAGCAGAGCTGAAGGGAATGGAGACTCTCAGCTGAAGGAAAATGAGTCATAGCCTTCCATAACCAAGAGAAACGTTAGACAGAAACTGTGGGAAGAGTCCATGCCAAGTGGACGGTTGGGCTGCTGCCCAGAAAGCAGCCTGTCCTTGAAACTAAAGAGTGGACCTAGGGACCAGGCAAGAAAAGACCCTGCTTGAAAGCTCATCTTGGGTCTGCAGATGGAAAGAGGAAGGACTTATCAGGAAGAGGTGACCCCAAGGGTGGTGAATGAGAGGGGGGCCTTCAGACTGAACTGAACTAGGCTGTGGTTATTTAAAAAAAATGAAGGTAGAACTTGCCGTCGATAAGCTTACATTCTCATGGAGGTAACATGTAGAAAAAAGCAGTGGTCACAAAGGGAGATTCTTTTTGGTGTGGAAAGTTACCTGAATAGTGAGAGGCACCACAGGGCCTTAGAGGAACAGACCTTTCCAGTAAGTGTAGCCAATATTGAGCTCATCATTATAGTTCCAGAAACCAAAAGCAGAGGGGCCTGGTGGCTAAAACTGATCTTGAAGCCAGGAAGACTGGGATTCAAGTTACAGCCTTGACATAGGATTTGCTACCCTCTGCTGCCCTGCCCAACCTCTCTGTGCTCTGGACAACTCGTATCTAAGACTATAAGTTAAATATAAGTTGTTCGTATATATTATTGGAGAGAGTTTATACAATCAAAAGTTCCTAACATTTATGAACTCACAGACTCAGGGCACATAATAGACCAAATGTTCCCTAAGCTTTCCTTCAGAGCTAATATTCCATGGTTCAGTGGCATCCAAGGTAAGCACACTAATTTTTTCAGCAAATGTTTATTCATTTTTTCACCAAATATTTACTGAGGGACTCCTCTGTATATGCCACTGTGCTATGTACAACACCCATTCACACATGCACACACACATACACATGCACACATGCATACACATGCACACATGCATACACATGCACACACATGCACACATATACATATACACACACGCGCACATGCATGCACACACATGCACATCCCTTGCATGGGCTCATATACGGGCATAAAGCAACCAGTGGGTTGGTACTCAGTTCTTGTGGTATAGCTTCTCTAAAGGACCAGGATGTCTGTGGTTTGGGAGCCTTCCCCCACCTCTTTACCCCACCCCATCCCCACCCCCACCCCAGCAGCAGCAGGGGCAGCTGTGTCACCGGACATTTCATTAGTTTGCACCTCATTAAGAAGCAACTTGAAAGGGAGCTCTGAGAACCACATAATGGATCTGTGGGATTTTCAATATCCAGCCTCCAACAAAAGCCTAATAAAAATTTGAGGACAGGATTCTCCCAGGAGGGATGTGTCATCATGGAATAAAAATGGAAGAGATAAAGAACAACTCCTAGAGGGGCTTTCTAGATTGTAAACTCGTTTCTTAGAAAAAGTGAGAGCAGGGGATATGTGTGTGTAATCATAACGACGGCTTTAAGGTTTACAAAATTGTTTCCTCACGACAACTCTGTGAGGTAGGTCGCACAAATATTACCATTTTACAGACAAGGAAATTTAACATCAAAGAGGTTGTGACTTGCCAAGAATCACCCAGCTGTCAAGTGTTGGAGTTAGAAATGGAAGGTAGCTTGTCTGATCCAAGTACTTCTCACTTCTGCTTAAGGATAATGTACTGTTTACATATTTATATAAATATGCATGCACACACACTTGGTGAGCAGAGACTGTGTAATAAATTTTACAGGTACTTTATATTTTACATGTATTTGACCTTTTATATGTATATAAAAATCCATGCCATCTCCATTAAAATGTAAGTGGGAGGGAAATCTTACCCAGTCACCTTTGCTTGGGTTGTTACCTTCAAGAGTGTAGATTACAAGGGCTTTGATTCTCTTTGCATCTGGAATATTGGTTAAATAAAAATACCCTGCCTGCTTCTTTTTATGTATGTGATATATTGTTCTTAGTTACTATACAGTTCATCAGCTTTTACAGAAGGGGAGAGATGTCAATGAAGAGACAAAGAGGAGGGGATGAAGGGAAGAAGGAGATCAAGAAAGAAAGACAGAGATGGGGGTTCTAATCTTCCCTTCCTCCTACTCATCATTTTTGCCTTTTATTGGGCCTGTAGAATCCAAAGAATGGAAAATGTGGCAGGTTTGGAGAGGACTTAGGTTGACTCCTGGTTGGAGATATTTCGGGTTCAGTTCCAGACCACAAAAATAAAATGAATATCACAATAAAGAAAGCCACACAAATTTTTTGGCTTCCCCGTGCACATAAGAGCTATGTTTACACTATCCTGCAGTCTATTAAGTATGTAATACTATTATGTCTAAAAAAAACAAAACAATGTTCATACTTTAATTTAAAAATATATTATTGCTTAAAAATGCTAGCCATCATCTGAGCCTTCAGCAAGTTGTAATCTTTTTGCTGGTGGAGGGTTTTGCCTCAGTGTTGATGGCTGCCGACTTATCAGGGTGGTGGTTGCTGAAGGCTGGGGTACCTGTGGCAATTTCTTAAAATAAGACAACAAAGAAATTTGCCACATGGATTGACTCTTCTGTTCACTTGAATACTTAGAGGCCATTGTAGGGTTATTAGCTGGCCCAATTTCAATATCATTGTGTGTCAGGGAATAGGGAAGCCCAAGGAAAAGGAGACAGACAGGGACAGTGGGTCAGTGGAGCAGTCAGAGCATGCACAACATTTAGCGATTAAGTTCACCATCTTATATGGACATGGTTCATGGCACCCCAAAACAATCACAATAGTAACCTCAAAGATCGCAAATTACCATAACAGATATAATAATAATGAAAATGTTTGAAGTATCGCGAGAATTACCAAAATGTGACAAAGAGACACAATAGGAGCGCATGCCATTGGAAAAATGGTGCCCATAGACTTGTTTGATGCAGAGTTGCCACAAACCTTCAATTTGTAAAAAGATACAATAGCTATGAAGTGCAATAAAACAAGGTGTTCCTGTATTTGTGTCCTTGAGCAAGTGGAAGCAAGCATTTAAGTGCCTCTCCTTGATTTACACACAGCTTGCCTGATCTCAGTTTCTTCATCGGTGAAATGTGGGGGCTGTGCTGCAATCATAGCTCTAGACCTGAAAGGTCATCTAGTCCAAGTCCCCCATTTTACAGAAGGGGAAACTGAGGCCCAAGATCACACAGGAGGCAGGATTTGACCACAAGCCCTGTGACTTCAGAGTCTATTCTTTCCACTGTCATGTTGCTTCTCTAGATGGTCTCTGAGGTCCCTGCTAGAGCTACCATAGTTTGAGTCTTTATAAGTCAGACACTTCACCAGTAAAATTTGGAAGAAGGTTGGCCCCATTCTGGGGAGAGAGGCTCTGAGATGGGATCCTGAGCTGGACTTCCTTGGAGATATATGTGCAGGAGAGGCACCAAAGCTAAACTGAGATATGGGAATGCAAACCCATGGGCCATTGAAGATGGCAGGACCTCAAATATGAGATCATAAGCACAAATCTGACTGGGTCACCTCCCTTCTCATTAAACTCCCGTGGCTCCCTTTCACTTCTAGGATAAAATGTAGATTCCCTTGTTGGGCACTGAAAGCCCCTAACAGCTCAGCCCCAACCCTCCTTGCTCCCTTTCACTCCTACAAGAGTACTGCCCAATCTGCCTTCCATCCATCCTTCACAAGGCACCGTCTCTCATTTCTGCTTCTTACTGGCTGGCTGTCCTCCATACCTGGAATGTACTCCCCGCTTACCTCCTCCCTGGACAGAATCAATTCCTCACTTCCTTCAAATGCCACACCACCTCCTATCGGAAGCCTTTCCCGCTTTCCACAACTTCCCTGAGTACCTTTTATTTAACTGCCTCGAATTTATTTTACATTGATTCTGTATACATTTATCTCATATATATTAATATACATAGATAGAATGTAAGCTTTGGGGGAGTAGGGGCTAGTTCATTTCTTGTCTTTGTATTCCTAGCATCTTGAGAGTTTGTATTGAGATCAACTGGGTAGAACGCAGGATAGAACACTGGGCCTAGAGTCAGGAGAGATCCGAGTTCAAATCTAGCCCCACACTGTGACTCTGGGTAAGTCACTTAACCTCTGTTTGCTTCACATTCCTCAACTGTAAACGGGGATCGTAATAGCACTTGTGTCTCAGGGTTGTGAGGACTAAATGAGTGCCTGGCAAATAGCAGATGCTTAAGAAACACTTATTCCTCCCCCACTATCAATCCCATTACCTAGCTGTGTATGGTACATAGCATTGATAAATGGTTGTTACTTGGTGCTACATATTCTTTACATTGTTACGTGATATACATGTTACATGTTACGTATTCTTTATAGCCATGCATTAGATGGGACTACTGCCCCAGAATACACACTTATACATAATGTATGTTGTTGTTGAGCCATTTCAGTCACGTCTGAGATTCTGCTGGAAACCACTGGAGTGGTTCGCCATTTCCTTCTCCAGCTCATTTTACAGATGAGGAAACTGAGGCAAACAGGGTTAAGTGACTTACCCAGGGTCACACAGCTAGTAGGCGTCTGAGGCTGGATTGGAATTCAGGTCTTCCTAACTCCAGGCCCAGAGCTCTATCCACTGTCCACCTAGTTGCCCACATAATATATATTTCTATGTATTTAAATGAGAAGTAGTGAGACAAAGAAAATGGAGAATCAGCCATGGATTCAGAAAGATCTAGGTTGAAGTACTGCCTCGAAAACATCCATCTGTATGACTCTGGACATGTCACAACTTCTCAGTGGCCCACAGAACTCTCTAATTGTTACTGAGTAGCTCTCTAATTGTCATTTTCTAACTGTAACTCTCTCGTTGTTAAAACTCTCTAATGTTAGGAGTGTGGAAAAAGTTTCTGTTTGGGGAGTTCCCCCAAACTAATAGAATCGTAGGCATAGCCTAAAGGGGAAAAATATTACAATGCCTTTATCCTCCCCCACCACATATACACCTCCACAATAGGCCTCCGAACCCCATTACAGAATATGGAGGTAATCCTGAGTTTTCAAAGACTATGTCTCTGCACGATCATTTAGAGATGGGTGAAGTCTTAGTGGTCATTAGTCCAATCCTCTCATTTTACAAATAAGGAAACAGAGTCCAGGACACTTGTGCAAAACCACACAGGTAATCACTGGCAAAGTTGGGATCAGAACTCATGTCCCATTGACTAAAGCCAGTGTTGTGCCATGAAGCAGAAACTCTGTTGACCTTGGTTTGGAGAACCTTTGAGAACCATCCTGGTAACAGATTGTCTGCTGTCAGACAGTCTTTACCTATTCAGAAACAGAATGAAATGAATGTCCAACCAAAAATAACTGTGACGTCTTGCCTCTGCTTGAAGTCAACACAAACTCTGAGAAGCAGAGACCTCGGGGACATTGATAATTTTCATCCATTTTAGATGTTCACTCAACAAAGGCCCATTGTCATCTCACACTTCTGGGTGCAGACAACCTTTGGTCTGTCATGCTTCTCTGGGATCCACTGGGACCTCAAGATGAAGAAAGGAATCATGGAGGATATGTTTAGACCTGGAAGGGACCTTAAGGGTTTTAACCCCTTCACTTTACAGATGACGAAACTGAATAGTAGCCTGGGTCAGGGGTGAGGAACTTGTGGCCTTGAGGCCACATGTCCTTGGGTGAAGCCTTTTGACTGAGTCCAAGTTTTACAGAACAAATCCTTTTATTAAGGGAATCTGTTCTGTGAAGTTTGGATTCAGTTGAAGGGCTGCAACGGAAGACCTCAAGGCCACAGGTAAATTCAGAGAACTTCATTAACAAAGGTTGGCCACCAGGTGATGATTTTTATTTTTAGCCTCAGTAATCCTTGGAGACTATGTACTAAGGTGTATATATGTGTGTTGGGGTGATGATGCTGATCTATATTAATACGTGGCACCAATGGCTTTCTGAGTATTGAAGTATATTTAAATTCACACATCTATGTTTGTATGTCTATCTATCTAATCTATCTGTCTGTCTGTCTGTCTATTTGGATCTGTGCATCCATCCATCTATCTATGTGTCAATTTATTGACCTGTCCATCCTGTCTATCCATCTACCTGCATCTATGCATCCATCCACCCATCTGTCCATCAATCAATCTATTGATCTATCAGTCTATTGATATATCTGTCCATCTTGTCTGTCTATTTATATGCATCCATTAATCGATCTATCAACCTATTGATCTGTCTGTCCTGTCTCTCATCTGTCTGTCTGTTTGTCTCTCTATCTGCAGTGTGGTATAATGGAAAGAATCAGAAAAAGCAGGGTTTAATTCCTGCCTCTGATCCCACCCAGCTCCAGAACCATGGGCTAGTCACTAAACCTCTCTATACCTCCTGTCAACTCTAAGACTATTTGCTTAGTAAATGCTTGTTGATTGATTGTTTTGGTTAGTTGCAGATGAGTTGCTAATGTGTATAGGTAGAGAGAATTTCCATATTGGGAGTTTCTACCAATGAAATCACAGGTCCAGAGAAAAACAAAACAAAACTCAAATCCACAGAATCTGTAGCTGTGTGTGTGTGTATACACAAATACACAAATATACACTCACATATGTGTATGTATGAGTGTATATACAAGTGTATGTATATATGTGAATATTTATACATGTGTGTATATATGTCATATGTGTGAGAAACACACAGAGGCCTAAAAATACAGACATAGTCCTAGGCAGGGACTCAATCCTGGGCAAAATGGCATGAAGGAAAGATTTAAGCTTTGCTGTGCTGAGGGAAATGATAATGTTGGCTTGCTTCTTTTGCTCACCAGTTTGGGGCCCCAGCATTTTCCGCTGATTTAGCAGGGAAAGGGCAGCAATGGCTAGTGATTTCAGAAGCCACTATAGATACAAATAGAAAGCCTACAAAAACAAAATAGGCTGTGAGACTTTGCTGAAACTCTTTGCCTAGGCATGGGCAAATTTTCCTCTAAGGCATCATGGGTTACTTGCTTGATCTGAGTCAAAATCACAAACAGCACCCCAAAGGAAGGGCTAGCCCTGGGGGGAAACCCCAGCCCACTTATCATCCTTCTCTGGAATGTATGCCTTTCCACTTAGTAGGAAATGAGGCTGACTGTCCATTTGGAAGAACAGTGGAGTTGGCTTAGAAGAATATGGTTTCTGCTACTTATCACCTGTATTATCTTAACTCTTAACCTCTCTTAGCTTCAATTTCCTCATCTATAAGGTGAAGGGGGTAGAATCTTAAGATTTCTTCCAGATCTAAACATATGCTCCCATAATTCCTTTCTTCAGCCGAGGTCCCTGGGGATCTCAGAGAAACATGGCAGACTGAAGGTTGTCTCCACTCAGAAGGTGACAATTGGTCTTTGTTGAGTATCTTTCTAAAATGGATGAAAAGTTAAATATTGCTTTTATATGTAATTGAGGGAAAAAATAAAATGAAATGGATGAAAATATCAATGCCCCCTCAGTCTCTGCTTTGCAGGGCTTGCATCAAGGTCAAGCAGGGTGGAAACCTTACCGCTATTTTGGGTTAGATGCTAATTTCCTTATATTTCTGAAAAGATAAAGAAAATGCCACCTGTTCCTTAGAGGCTTCTTGCCCCCTTTCTCTTTTCCTTTTTTTCCACTCCCTCCCATAGAATAGCTGTGCAGGCAGGGATGCCAAAGATCATTTAGTTCCACCAGTTCATTTTACAGCTGCCAAAATAGAGGCTCAGAGTAGAGCAGTAACTGCCCAGGGTCACACAGCAAAGTTAAAATTGGAACCCCCTCTCCCTGTCCTTCTCTCTTTTTTCCCTCTCTCCTCTACATCCACCTCTCTCCTCCCTCTCCCTTCCCATGTACCTCTCTATTTCTCATATAGTCTGGCGTAGTAGAAACCCTGGGCTCAGATGCTGGCTGTGCGCCTTGCTACCTGAAGGAGTCATCGAATCTCTTTGAGACATTGTTGCCTGCTCTTTAATAATGTAAATAGCTTGTGTTTGCATAGCACTCTAATGTTTGCAAAGCACATGCATACTTTATCTTGGTGGAGCCTTAGCTGCTCTTATGAGCCAGATGCTACACATATTATCATCCTGATTTTGTAGATGGAGAAACTTGAGTCTCTGAGAGGTTAAAAGACTTCCCCTACTGGGGGACTCTCAGAGGAGGAATTCAAACTCACGTTTTCCTGACTCTGGATCCAGTACTGTAATTCAGGGGTACTAAACTACATTGCATATTGACTTAGAAAACCACATATTAACATTATCTACATTTTGTTTTTATTTATATTTTGTTAAACATTTCTCAATTAAATTTGAATCTGGTTGGGCCCACTCCAAAGTTTTGCAGCCCTCTGGCTCCCTCCTATAACACACTACCTCTCAAAGTGAGGAGGCTGAACAGGCTAAGGTTCCTTCCACCTGCAAATCGGCGACCCCATGGGTTCAAGTCTTGACTATGCCACTTAATAATGTGTGACCTTGGGGGAAGGGAACAAACATTTATTAAACACTTACTATGTTTCAGGCACTGTGCTAAGTGCTTTACTAATTTTATCTCATTTGGTCCTTATGACAACCCTGAGAGGTACAGCTGATTATGATTATTTTACCAGTGAGGAAACTGAGGCAACACAGAGGTTAAGTGACGTGCCCAGGGTCACACAACTAGGACTGTCTGAGACCAGATTTGATATTAAATTTCCCTGACTCCCGGCCATGTACTCCATGCACTATGGTGCCACATAGCTTTCTTGGACAAGGTACTAAATATCACTCAGCCTTAGTTCTCTCACCTGTGAAATAGGAATATTTTGCACAGCTCTGCCTCAAAGCCAATTCACACACAAGTCCCTCATCATGGCATGGGTCCTCTTCCAGAACGAAGAAACAACCACAACCACAGCAACAATAACAACAAGCAATATTTTATCTGTTTCACTAAGTCATTGTGAGGAGCAACTGGGACTATGTATGTGAAAATATTTTGTACTGCAAAGCAGTACTCAAATGTAAGCTCTTATCCCTCCACCTTGGTCCCCTCCTCCCTTCTCTTTTCCCTTCCTTGTTTCTCCCTTCCCCTCTAATTTCTTCTCCCTTCGCTCCCTCACTCAGCTCTTTCCCTTTCTTCCTTTTCCCTCTCCACTATCTTCTCTTTTTCTCTGTGTGTTCTCCTCACCATCTTTCCAACTCCTTCTCTTTCTCTAGGGGTTAGAGACTCGGTGAGAGTGAGGGTAGACAGGGTTAATCGGGAGAAAGGCGGAAGAGAAACAATCCAGTTCCTTTTTCTCTCCTCTATCCAGTGGAGAGGTGTTTGTTTATAAGATAAGAAAATAGACCCTTTTTTGGAAAGTTGGTGGTTGAAACAGGCTCAGACCACAGCCCTTCTGCCTCGCTAGTCTGCATTCTGTACCCAGTTTTACTAGGTCATGGTCTCAAAAAAAAAAAAAGTCCGGTCCCATCCAAGAGTTTCACCAATTATTGCCCCAGAAATCACTGAATTAAGAGGAAGAAAGGAAGAGAGGAAAGGCATTCATTAAATGCTTGCTGTGTTCCAGATGCTGAATTAGGGGCTGGGGATTCAAGTCTCTGCCCAGAAGGAGCTTACTTTAGTGCCCCTTTACACTGTGAGCTCCTCAAGGGCAGGGACTGTCTTTTGCCTTTTTTTTTTTTTTGTATTCCTAGCACTTAACAGAGTACCTGGCACATAGTAGGTACTTAACAACAAAAAATTATTTTTGACTAATTGACATTCTAATTGAAGAAAATAATATATAGAGGAAGTGTGTGTTACCAGAGAAGGGCATTTTGGTTTGGGAAGTCACAGGCATGGTGAGGGGAACCACAGGGCAACAGACCATTCACCATTCTGCCCTTTGCAGAAGTAGCGGTGCTGTTCCCAGAGCAAAAACAGAAATGCGAGGGGAGTAGGGCGACAGGAATGGAGGAGATGTCACACATCTGAAGATGCTGAGCAGAGAGCAAGATGCCCAGGGAATGGTTGGATGGGATGAAGAACTTAAGAGCCTAGAGAAAGAACCTCTTACCGTGAAGGTTCATGGTAACAATACGGGGTGTCCCAAAAGTAGCTTAAAACTGCATGAAGTCCTTTGGGACACCCTGTATTTCATTTCAACTTAAGCATTTATTAAGTGCTTACTGTGCACAAGGCACCACAGGTGATAAATGATAGGAGTACAAAGCTGGATCCATTTGGGCCCTGCCCTCAAGCAGCTCAGAGGTTGGGGTAAGACATGTATGCACAAAAATAGTCACGATCCTAAAAATCACAAGATTCAGAATGGGAAGAGACCTCAGAGATCATCTAGCCTATTGAGTTACGTGAGTACAAAAGGGAGGTCCTGGCAAAGTGCTATTAGAAGCTTAAGGAGGAGGAGACCATATTTCAAGGGATAAGATGCTGGACAAAAGGACATTTGCATTTTGCTCAAGACTCCAACAATTAACATGGTGCTGTTGTAGCTAAAGTATAAATTACTTGAGGGCAGGAACAGTTTTATTTTTGTCTTTGTAGCCCCAATACTTGACCTGGTGCCTGGCACAGAGTAAATAATAAATGTTTGTGGATGGATTGATTGGTATAGGTTCACTGAAGGGATGAATCATGCCATATTCCTCCCTTGTGCCTTACACAAGGACAGAGCACAGTAGCGGCTCAATAAATACTTGTTGGCTGATCAGCCAATGGTTTAACTCTCTGATGATGTCTTCAGTCCACAGAGGATGAAAGCTTCCTGTAGCTTCAGTCTATTCTATACCATCAGGGAGAACCTAGTGGGAATAGAATAGTCCTCCACGTGTTCACTCATTGGCTTGGCTACCCCCTCCCTGATGGGACATCTTCAGAATATTGCATTGCCTTCTTTATTCAAGAACTAACTTGGCTGATAGTTTATTACTTGTTTTTATTATTATTAATTATTTATGAGCTAGGTTGTGGGAGGACAGAACCCAAAGAAGGCTTCAAAAGCATCCAGCCTGTTTACTTCTTTCTCTCTTTCAGAGAGATCTACTTTCCTTTCATTTATTTTATTTCTTTTCTGTAGAGAGAGAGAACTCATCTGTGTTCCGGTTCCCGGTGCCAGCAAAATAACATATGTAGTCCCTATATCTTATCCTTCTATATTTTGTATATATTTATGTGCGCATGTGTTGTTTCCCCGACACAACATAAACTCCTCAAGGCTGGGGACCATTCATTTTTGTCTTTGAACCCAAAGCCCTTAGCGCAGTACTCAGCACACAATGGGTGTTTGATGGGTGCTTGTTGATTGATCGATTAATTCCTCCCAGTCCCCCAACCTCTTCCTCCATTTTTCTTTTCCCACAAAGGAGAATTTCATTTTCATCTGTTCTCCTCTCTTATCTCTCCTCCTTCTTTGTCTATGTGTTAGACCCACTGGGAGCATCAATATCATCACTAAAAGCCAGGGCTAAGAAGATTGCTGATCTCTGATTGACATACATTTGTGTACACATGTATGTGCTTGCTCCAGCCTTATGTTCTTGTGAGGCCCACCTCTAAGGTGGTTCTTTGGTTGACCACCATGGTCAAACCATCTAGAGGACATCACTCAGACAATGTGGAACATCTCTTGTTCCTCATGGATAGCACATTTTTCTGACTGATAACTATTCATCAAATATTTACTAAGTCAAAAGAGACAATTTTCATAAAAAAGTGCCTAGCACAGTGCCTGGCCCATAATGGGTGCTATAAAAATTCTTCCCTTCCCTTTCCTTTCCCTTCCTTACTGAATGCCACAAGCCTTACATACAAAAAAAGGCACAATACAGTCCCCATCCTCAAGGAGTTTGCCTTCTAATGAAGAAGATAACATGTAAATAATGAGGCACTTAAAAGATTTTTGCAGAGCTAATGAAGAAAATATACCTGCCCTGTGCTCTGTTGAGGCTTACTGCTTGATGTCAGGTATTACCTCAGACTTCTGTGTTTATTTCTCCATCTGCTTTGTCTGAGATTATCAAACCAAAGAGTATTTAAGCAGGAAAGGACTCCAACCATCATTTAGTCCAACTGCTTTGTTTTACAGATAAGGAAACCTTGGCACAGAGAGGTCCCACAGGTAGTCCATAGGAGAGCTGGGATTCAATTCTAGAATTCCCTGACTTCGAATCCAGGGATTTTTCCATTCCACCACCCTGGCATTGCCCATGAATTAGCCTCAGCAAGCCCTGATTCAGGACAAGGGGCTAAGGAGGTGGCCAGCCTCATTCCACTCTACACAGTTCCCCAGAGTGGTGATCTCTGGCCACTCTAAGATGGAACATTCCCAAGGAAGCTAGGGTCCCAAACTCTAGAAGAAGATGGAGGTATTTGATAGCAGTCTGCAAGTGTTTGCAGAAGGTTTAGCTGGTGGCTACAGAAGATAACACTCAGACCAAGAGATGAGAAAGCAGACTTTGGCCCAGTGTAAGAAAAAGATTTCTAATGGTTCTACCTACATAAAAATGGAATGGGCCATCTGAAGAAGTAGTGAGCATCCAAGCACTGGTAAGAAAGATTCAAAGAATCTTAGGGTTGGGAGGGATTTTAGAAGCCATCTGTTTCAACACCTACCTTAAGTGTTGCAGTACCTCTTCTGCAATATCCCTAACAAATAGTCATTCTGCCTCTGATTGAAGACCTCTAGTGATGGGGAACTCACTACCCCTTAAGGCAAGCCATTCCATTTTTGGAGAAATTTATTTGTTTGGGAGTTTTTTTCTTATGTCAAACTGAAATATGCTTCTTTGTAACTTTCACCCATTAATCTTCCTCCTGCCCTCTGGGTCTAAGAAGAATAAGTCTGTTCCCTCTTAGACATGATAATCCTTCAAATGCTTGAAGACAGCTATCATGTCCCTCCTAAATCTTCTCTTCTCCAGGCTAAGCAACTACAGTTTCATTAACCCATCCTAGACATCATAGTTTCTATTCCCCCTCGATAGTCTGGTTTCCTAGCTCTGGGTATGGTCTTGTTTGTCACTTTCCCTACTAAAATGAGGCATCCAAAAGTGGACAAAATAACCCAGGTATGATCTGAGTCAGGGGTGTGCTGGAACCCGCTCAAACTGGCTCACAGGATTTAATTGTTAAATTTTCAGTGGGAGCATTTTTATCTAGGAAACTAGCAAATGATGTACATCGGAGCTTGATTTCATTGTTCTGTTGATCATTTAGACTTAAGAAAGTGATGGAGAAAATAATAATATAGATTAGATTTAAAAGTGTCTTGCTTTCATTTTTCTACCAGGGAACTGGTTGGTAAACCATCATACTGTTGCAAAGTACAGCTGGACGGAAAGCTCTCTTGTCCTAGATATCACACCGTGTTAATATACCTTAACTTTTCTGGCAGCCCTCATGGGTGGCTGACTCATATGGAGTCTGCAGACCACTTAACCCTCAGATATTTTTCACATGAGCTTCTAGCTGGCCCTCTCTGCTGTTGCAGACTTGATGCAGAGGCTTGATGGCCGTCTTTATTGACAAAAGGCTACCTTAACTGAGTGAGAAAGTTCTAAGATTCTGTGGCTGCTGAGACCACCTCAAAGTCTGTTTGAGTCGCACTAGACTGTTCCTATGGCCTTACATCACCCACATGGGGTCTCAAGGTCACAAACTCCCACCTAAAGTCTTTTTTTGCCCTCCCCCGCCATTCATGGCTTGAAGACTCCATGATGGAGGAGCAATTGTTTATGGTTAACAAGCAGCAATCAGGGGACAAATGTGTGGGATTAAGCTCCCCCGGGTCTTCTCATGACATGGTGTCTATTTGATCCTGGTGAAGAATCAAGGTCTCACTTTGGAGGGTCTGGGCTGGGAGCATAAAGTATCCTAAATTGGCACAAAGAGTTGAAATGATGACTCTGGTCATTATTTGTCTGGTAGGGTTACCAGAAAAAAAGAAAGGTGACAAGGATGTCAGTGGTGGTGACGGGACTCTATTTAACCCAAAGTACAGAACCTGCAGCAACAGTGACCATATGTTAACTCATAAAATTCTCAATTTTCTTTGGTTTTGCTTTCTTTGATAAGAAGTCTCAAACTTCTCTGCTATCAAGTGTAGTTAAAAACTTTAGAACTTCAAAAGTCTTTCTTTAAAGTGAAGGAAAACACTGGCAGGACTTATTGGGAGATGAGGTTTCTCAAATGATCACAGATTAAAATCTATCGTGTAATACCCGGATACAGACCAGGCTAGTAACATGCTTTTGGAACTTCCTTTAGCCTGACTGTCTGTATTGTGAATGTGACCCATTTACCAGTAATTCATGAAATTCTTGAATGACATTGCTGAAGAGTGTTATTCCGTGGCTTTGAACTGACTGAGATTAATATAAATCTTGACATGTTAGTGTGGACATATTCTTTACGCCTGTTGTCCAGACTATATGCAATTGGATGGATGGCCCATAGAATGAGTCTGTCAGTATATATATATCTTGGATACATGAAAGATGAACTGGGCCCAGAAATGAATAGGAGGAAGAGAAAGGGAAGGATCGTATTTGAAAAACTATAGAGCAAGCATTTCCAATGACCCCCAAGCTTCTCCTCAAACAAAAACTCATCCTTTTTTTCCTTTTTCTTTTAAACACCAATATCCTTCCTGTGAGGCCATGTGACTGTGAATCATGGAATACCACAATCTCTGAGAAATCAAAATTGTAGATCACTCATAGGGCAATGGAGAGACATACAGTAGGTGCAAATAGGCTGCAAAGCACTTGGAGCAGTGCGTAGTGGATAAAGAGCTAGGCCTGGAGTCAAGAAGATGTGAGTTCAAATCTGACCTCAGACACTTAAGTAGATGTGTAACCTTGGAAAAGTCACTTAACTTCTGTTTGCTTCAGTTTCCTCATCAGTACAAGGGGGATAATAATGGCACCTACCTCCCAGGGTTGTTGTGAAGATTAAATAAGATGATATCTGTAAATTGCTTCAAAACCTTACAGAGCTATATAAATGCTAGCTGTTATTACCAATACGAATATATATGTTTGTGTGTATATACACACACATGCATATATGCATAATATACACATACATGCATACGCACTATATACATATATAACATACATAAACATGTATGTGTATGTGCATGTATGTATGTGTGCGTGTATATATATATAAAATATATCTATATCTATCTGTCTATCCATCTATCTATCTATGTGTGTGTGTGTATATATATATATATATACATATACATATATATATATATATGTATAATAGTTCTAGAACTGGAAGAGACTTCAGAAACCAGCTAGTCTATCTCCCTTATTTTATAGATGAAGCCTGGGGAGGTTAAGTGATTTGTCCAATGCCAAATAGGGAATCATGTCCTCGGGCAGCCAGGTGCTGCAGTATATAGAGTGCTGGGCCTGAAGCCAGGAAGACTCATCTTCCTAAGTTCAAATCTGGCCTCAGACACTTACTAGCTGTGTGACCCTGGGTGAGTCACTTCACCCTGTTTGCCTCAGTTTCTTCATCTGTTAAAATGAGCCAGAGAAAGAAATGGCAAACCACTCCAGTATCTTTGCCAAGAAAACCCCAAATGGGGTCATGAAGAGTCAAACACGATTGAAATGACTGAACAACAACAACAATAAACAATAAAGGCAGAAAACCCTGGACTCTTGTTAGAGTGGCATTTGGGTAGGGGTGAAGGAAAATAGATGTCTTTGAGCATTATGAGGATGGGAAGAGGGAGGAATGTGCTTCGGGAAGTAGGAATTCCTATATTTCTAGGGGAAGTTAGAATTCTAACTATTTTGTGCACTCCAAACTTCTTCTTCATATCTGCTGACTATGAAGATAATTCTAGGTTTCCTCTATACTATAGGTCACGACATAGGGACATCCAGGAAAAATATGATCAGTTACTCAGGGACTAGACCGACAAGATGGCGGCTGTAGGGACCATCCCCCATTGGGAAGGGATTAACTTTGGAAGTTCAGGCATTTTTAATTTTGAAAAGGCCAGGCAAATCTACATCCTGTTTGATTGATGTCCATGAAACACACACACACACGCACACACACACACACACACACACACACAAATCTATAATATATGTGTGTTTTTCTACTTTGCCTTTGCCGAAATCAATTGATTACAGTTGCTCCAAAGCTCATAGCTAAATATACTTCTTTTGGTAAAATCAAGAATGGAAATTTTAACCTCTAAAACAAACTGTCTCTAAAAACAAGATAGCAATTGAAAATAATGTGTAATAATGGAAGCTGATTTTTCTTCTCTGAGGTTATGACACTCATACATACAGAGGCACGGTGGAAAGCTCGAAATCGAAAGATAGGGGCACAAGGAACAACTCTGCCACTAACTTTTCTGATCTAGGGCAAATCACTAAGTCTCAGTTTTCTCACTGGCAAAACAGTAGCAAATAACACTTGCCCTGCCTACCTGACAGACTTTCTGTGAGTATCAAATGAAATAATATATGTGAAATCACTTCAAAAACATAGTAAAGTATTGTGTAGTCAGTCAATCCATAAGCTTTTCATTAGGTGCCTACTAGGTGCCAAGCATTGTGAGAGGTGGCAAGGATACAAAGATTAAAATGAAATATTCCCTGCCCTCCAGATGGTTACATTCTACTGGGGCAAAATGTTCATAGAAATAGCAAATGTGAAGTATTATTATCACACACCCCCTCAGTAGCTCTGAAATCCATCTCTCCTCTCCACTCCTACTGCCAGTGCCCTGATGCAGGTGGATGTCACCTATTGGAATAGTTTCCTAATTGTTTAATCTGCCTCTACTCAGTCTTTCCAATATACTGCCCTACATTTATGGACCCACTACCCACGAGGGACACCATTACACTTCTCGATGCTCCTCAATGCCTTCCAAATCAAGTACAAATTCCTTAACCTGGCATTCAAATCTTTTTGCAAGCTGTCCCTCACACCTAAAAGAGATATCTCCCTCCACCACTGTGAATTTTGACTTCTCTTCCACACACAAACACACCTTATTTCAAGTTCTATACAGGAATGTGTTGCAAATATTAAACTACTGGCTCTCCAGAGGGAGAATGCATCATTAAAATTTTCTCCTTAATTTTCTTTAGTCTAGAGTCCAGAGGTTCCCAAAGTGGGCATACTGACCCCAGGGGTACTGGAATGATCCAAGGGGGGAGCAGTAGTAGCCTTGGGTGCAACTGCGGGGATTCAAATAAAAATAAGGCAGCAGTGGAAGCATAAGGAAAGAAGAGAATATAAGAAAATTTTGAAAAACTGTTAATACATGTTTCATCTGTTGTGTAACAGAGTTAAAGTCATAATGATTACATTATTTTCCAAATAAACACACAAAATGCAAGTTATAACTTATCAGGTCAAGTCCATCAACAGGTCTTAACAAGAAAGTGTTGGCAGGGGAGCGTGTTGTGCATTGTCCAGAAGTCCAGCATGCATCTGCAGGAATATGTATGTGTAATGACTTGCTCACAATATGATACTATGTGGTTACATGATACAATGTTGCATCATCAAAATTTCAATGCAGGAAAAACCCTATAAATTAACAATAAATTATTAAATTTAAGATGTGTCACTTTTTTTAAAATTTTATGCATTTTTTGAAATGATGCAATTTAAAAAAAACCATTAAAGGGTTAAAGAAAGTAGATTTCCAGGGGGGTGCTGAGTAATTTTTTTTAAGGGGAGCGGTAAGCTAAATAAGTTTGAGAACCTATAGCCTAAACAATCAACAAAACAATAAATCAATCCTGGTTTGAAGAGTTTGCCTATTCCCAGGGTGTAAATGTTCACACTGAAAATTTACCTACTGGCTCCCAAGAGCAGTCTGAGCTGACTCCAGCATACCTCTTGTTCTATCTCAGGTGCCTTCCCCTCTTAAAAGCCTCCCCTTTAGCTGGAAGTGATTCCTTCCTCCTCGAATTGCTCCTAGCAGCTTGCTAGGATCTCCCCTTTGCCCTTATCATTTCTGTTCTGCATTGTACTTATTTGCATCCATCTTCCCAGTTAAAATGTGAACTCCTTGAGGGCAGGCAGTATGAATGGTTTCAGCTTGGCATCTTCCCCGCCATGGCTAGCAATGAACTTTGCACAGAGAGAGTCTTTAATGAGTTTTTGTTGAATTTGTTGCTTCCACACACAGAGAGCCTCCCTCTGGTGTAACTGGGTCCTATTCATGAGATTTCTGCACATTGCTGGGGCCAATGTAGAATTGCTACTGGCCGGAGCTCTGTTCCTTATGCTGCATTGTAGAGATGTTCTCTGTGTAATGAAACTTCGACATTGAACCAAAATCATTTTAACCATGACCCAGAGGAGATTATTGCTTCCAGGAGGACAATACAGCCCATTAAAATGAGAAAGCTTATGATGACTAGGCAGACAACACCTTTTACGGGCCAGCTTTTCATTTTCCAAGCGAAGGAAATCCTTGAACATCACATTCCAGCCTAATGTTCTACAATAATTCTTGTCATATCGATCCAGGCTGTTATTGCTCCACTTCCTTCTTTCTTCAATGTAACAGGATGCTGTATTTACATCTTTAAAAATCAACACCATTTTAAGGTTGAGTGGTTTTTTTTTTAAATCATAATTTTCCTCCTACCCCCAACAACTCCAAAACAACCTAAGTTTGTAGTGTGGAAATGGAAAAAAAAAAAGATTTCATTTGTCATGAACGATCTCAAAGTGTTTGAATATGTTACCCAGTAATTTTTGTAAAAGTAAACCAGGCCTCCGTCTCTCTCTCTCTGTCTCTCTGTCTCTCTGTCTCTCTGTCTCTCTCTCTCTCTCTCTCTCTCTATCTCCTTGTCTCTCTGTCTTTCTCTCTCTGTGTCTCCCTGTCTCTCTCTCTGTGTCTCCCTGTCTCTCTCTCTCTCTCTCTCTCTCTGTGTCTCTCTGTCTCTCTCTCTCTGTCTCTCTGTCTCTCTCTCTGTCTCTCTCTCTCTGTCTCTCTCTCTCTCTCTCTCTCTCTCTCCTAGTAATGTGCTTGCTATGCGAAGCAGTTTAATTGTTAAGAGGAGAGAAGACCCATAATGTAAAGTGCTCTCAGTTCTTGGAAATTGAAACTCTTGAGCCTAGAGTCTCCTTGAGTAAAACTAAATAATATTAAAGTAACTCTCCTTGTCATTTGGGCCTAAACCCATCTCCCCCTGCATCAAATGCCGCAATCATTTCAATTCTCCATTTCAGGTCACTTTACAGCTAAGGGTTAAGAGACTTGCCCAAGGTCCTTCAGTAAGTTCACATTAAGGCAGGACTACAGGGATAAAGATCCCAAGGCACTATATAAGTGAATACATGTCATCCTCTCCTTTAAATAAGTAAACAACACTTTCTGCTGATTGCCTGCCATGAAGCCATGGAAGAAAGTATGTATATCCCTCAATGATACATTGTCAGAGTCAGTCAATACATAGATCATACTGGAATCTCAGAGCAAGAAGGGACCTTGGAGGTCTAGGACCTGAACAAGAATCATCATTATTAATCGTTAGCATTTATGTAGCTAAGCTTTAAGCTAAGTACTTTATACATACATATACACATATATATACACACACACATATATATGTGTACATAAATATATTCTCTCATTTGATCCTAAC
The DNA here is from genome assembly GCF_011100635.1 of Trichosurus vulpecula. Taxonomy (NCBI): domain Eukaryota; kingdom Metazoa; phylum Chordata; class Mammalia; order Diprotodontia; family Phalangeridae; genus Trichosurus; species Trichosurus vulpecula. The sequence continues at coordinate 60,736,506 of NC_050576.1, forward strand.
AATAACCCTTTGAGAGAGGAGCTATTACTATCACCATTTTACAGAGGAAGCCAAAGCTAGAAAATATCTTGCCCAGGTTCACATAGCTAGTAAGCTGGAATTCAAAAGCATGCCTTTCTTGCTCCAAATCCAACACTAACTACAGCACAGTCAAGCTGCCATACAACATACAACACCAGACAAATGGTCACCCAGTCTTCCCCTGCCCCTCTCCCTCTCCCAGGCCCTCCACTGAAGGGAAACCCACCACCTCCTGAGGCATTCCATTCCACTTCTGCACAGCTCCAATTCTTAGGGAATTCTTCCTTCCATCAAACCTAAAGCTTCCTCTTTGTAACTTCTACTCATTAACAACCATAATTCATCAACATTCCACTCTTCACTTTCCTGTCCAGGGGCAAGCAGAAGGCATTCATTCAGCTAGTGGACCTCCCTGGCCCTTCTCATACCCATTTAGGGTTTGGGGCTTGTGGCTGAGCCCTCTAAGGCCCTGTTGTATTTATATTCAGATGTAACATGAAATCTTCCAAACACCTAATTACTACTCCAAAGATGGGTTTAGCCCTGACATTACTAAAGGGGCAAGAACAGAAGATGGACGTTTTTTTTTACCCTAATGGAATATCTTGAGCCATACAAATACTGAAAATGCTAGATGTTTGGCTGCCCTTGATCAGTCCCCTAGGAGAGGGTTCAAATCAAGACTCATCCGACCTGTACATGCCAAGGCATGTTAGGAGTGCAACTCTAACCTCCAAGGTCTCCAAACATGATGGAGAGACTCAAGATGAAAATACAAAAACTCTTACATCCTATGATATTTTTTAAAAAGGAACTGGTCACCAAAAATAGAGCAAATTCTTAGCAGAGGATTGTTTGTCCTTTGTTCTCAAAGAAGACCATGACATCAGGGAAATGATGACATGACTTGCAGCTGACTTTGATTTGAGTGAAGGAGGGCTGTGCAAGGTCACCAACCTCACTTTCTCCTCCACAGCCATCTGGGTCCAGTGGCCTGATATTCACCAGGACAACTGGAGATGACCCAGGATGCATTGGGAGACCCTGGCCCTTTCGGGCTAAGGTCTTTTCATGTTTTCACTTTGAGTGAGGTGAATAGGCCTCTTTAACAAGTTAATCAAGGTATGGCCCCTTTAATCAAAACTCAAAAAAAAAAATCCAACTGGGGGGAAGACCCTCAGGATTCCTGGCCAAAAGAGAAATAGTTACTATTTGGTACTTACATTCACTCTGTGCTAGGGGGGCAAGGACCTATTGTCCAATCTATGAGCCCCAGAGTGAATCTCCAGTTGTCCTGGTGAATATCAGGCTGCTGGACCCAGATGGCTCTGGAGGAGAAGTGAGGCTGGTGACCTTACACAGCCCTCCCTCACTCAAATCAAAGTCAATTGCAAATCATGTCATCATTTCCCTGATGTCATGGTCCTCTTCGAGAACGAAGGACAAACACAACCTGTGAGTAGCCTCTGCCTCTGCTTCCTCTCCCTGCTCCATTTCGATGGCTGAATGCTGCCTCCTTAACTTCAGGTTTACTGGCTAGATTTCTTTCTCAAAAACCAAGCCTTAACCCCAATTCACTCTGCAGCAGAGGATACATGTTAGGGGAGAAGTGAAAGATGATAACCATGTAAAAAGGAACTAAAAATGTGATTGAGATGGAAACATTCCATTAGAATGAACTTCTTAAAAAGGCATGAATATATTTCCAGATTATAATGATAGTGGAGATAATATAGTTTGACCTTCTGGCCTGAAAATCAAAAGTGAGGGTAGTATGAGCCCTTCTAGGGATTTATGGTAGATAGAAAGGATTTTGTAATATCATAGGATTTAGAACTTGAAGAGACCTTAAGGATCTCCCAATCCAGGGGTTCTTAATCCAGTATCCATAAACTAGGTTTTTTTAAAAATTTAATAAATGAGTTTTAATAAAAATTCATTTCCTTTATAATCTTGTGTATTTTATGCAGTTAACAACATTGTTCTTAGAAGGGATCCATAGGCTTCATCAGATTGTCGAAGGAGTCAAGATATAGAAAAGGCTAAGCTCCCCGCTCCAATTCATCCTCCCTCATTTATCTATTTATTTGGGAGGCAGGAGGTGGGGAGAAGGTTACCAAAAATATATTCTCTCTCCCTCCCATTGGAAAAACAATGACAACAATAACACAGTCCTTGTAACAAATATAGTTGAGGAAAATAAATTTCCTCACCGGGAGTTCAAAAACTACACCTCTCGTTTTATACCCTGAATTTAACTCCTCTCTTCCAGGAGGCGGATAGTATGCATCACCATTGGTGCTCCAGAATTGTGAGTGGTCTCTGCTATTGAGCAGAGTTCTTAAGACTTTCAAAGTTGTTTGTCTTCACAATCCAACAATATGTACATACACATATGTGTATCCATATATGCATGCATGCATATGTGTATCTATTTGTGCATATATGTGTAAGCATGAAGGGTTTTTTTTGTATGTCTGTATGTATGTCTATAAGATGAGGCACCAAATATTTAAATTAATTTAAATTAAATCTTTCATATCAGGCAGCTGTTTTGTTGATCCTTTGTTCTCAAAGAAGACCAATGACATCACAGGGTGATGTCTTCACTTGTGTGTGAATTGGATTTAAGTGAGGCAGAGTTGGGCAAAGTCATCAGCCACATTCTCTGCTCCAGAGTCATCTAAGTCCAAAAATCAAGATGACCGTTGACGGCCGGGGATGTAGTGGATAACCTTGGCCTTTCTAAATCAAATTTGTTTCACAGGTCTTGGTTTGTCTGAGGCAAAGCCCTTCCATGACGAACGGCTAGGCAAGAATTAAGACAAAAGATGGCCTAATTTACCATCAAAGAATGTCAAGCTAGGAAGAGAAGACCCTCAAAGTTTCTTGCCCACAACAGAAAACTACTGTTGTTTACACTCATTCCAAGCCAGGCAGCTACAGAGCCTAAGCGAAGTAACTTCTCTGCCTACAGCCACCTGCTGCAGCTTTCCCCACAGCTTTCCCTTACTCATATGGGCTACCAGACAACAGTGCTGGGCCTTTACCACCCCCCTGGCTGGAATTTGAATTTAATTCCCTCACTCATAAGAACCATCAGTGACACAGTCTCTCTATCCGGGAAAAAAAAATTTCAAAACTTATAAAAATGTCCTTGCCACTTTCAGACCAGTGCCATTGGTAAGAACCCCCCAGGTGAACCAAGGCCAGAGAACAACGGTCTTATAACAGGTGTGCAGCTGCACTTGTGTGGGCAAACCTGTGGGTTCCTGTTCTTGGCATCACGGTCTTTGGTCTTGTTGCCACTTTCACCTCTCCTCTAGTTACCAACATATATCTTCCCTGTTCTCAAATGACCAGATTCTAAAGAAGTCAATGCGGACTTAAGAAAGATAGCCTTCTCTCACCCCAAGTCTGCAACAGCTTTCACAAGGCTGAGTGCTTAGAAGGAAGGTTTCCCTGTCCACTGAAAGCTTATCGAGGGCACAGACTGTTTTCATTCTAGTCTCTGTATCCCCAGTGCTTAGCATGGTGCTGGGCACATAGTAGGTGCTTAATAAATGCTTGTTGGTTGATCGATTTGGTGGACTCCCCCTCATCTCACCCACACAATGACTGGACTTCAATGTCTGTCTAAAGTTCCTGGTCCACCTCTAGGGCCAGGAAAGTAGGATTTATCCTATATGTCTAGAATACAACTTTCAGGAAATAACTTGAGAGATGCCATCCCGGGTGACCCTATTGCCCTATCCATCTCAGTCTTGTAGGTAAGTAACTCTAGTGAGGCCATCAAGTCTTCACAGGTTTGGAATGTATCTGAAATGACCACAGCTCTGTGGTTCCTTAGAACATATGATACCAGCAGCATTCATTGACATTCTCAGTGTCAGGCACTCACACAAGTGCTGTTAGGTGAGCTGATGTCTTAACATGTAACAAATCTAAGGATGTCTCCTTGGCACAGGACCTTAACATGGGCCTTGATTTTATCCTAAATATTCCCATAAATGAGGCTATAAAGGTAAGGTAAAAAAGTAAGGTGATATAGGAGACAGAAGGGGAAGACAGGCCACAGCTAACAAATTAGTGATTCAGGACCTTCAATTAAATGCTGTTCAAGGAACCTAGCCAAGACTTAAAATCTATTAGTGTTTAATTGTTCACAACCACCAGGGAGTCACCAATTCATTTACTACCACAGAGATGGAAATTATCTGTCAAGTGTAGTATCAGCACTTGGGGATAGAATGTGGGCATTGTAAAGAAAAAGTCCCACTCTTCTGAAAAAAATCTGTATTTAATACTAAAACTTATACTAAAAAAAAAAACCAAAAAACAAAACAAAGCAAAACAAAACTGAATATATCCTGTAACATAGCATATACCTTAGGGTAAATACCCATTAGTAGGTACATGCATTAGTAGGCATGTATGACAACAAGGTTTTAACATAGAGGGAAAGATCCCAGATACTTGAACATATTTATTACATATTATATATTTTTTTGGAGTAGTCAAGTGACTACCAATCAATTGAAAAAACACTACACAAATTGTGGCATATGAGTGTTATGGGATGTTATGGTAATAAAAGAAATGACAGAATTGGGAAGACTTGTATCAATTGATACTGGATAAAATCATCAGAACCAAGGGAATAATTTCCACAGTGACCCCAGTAATGTAGAGGAAAGCAGCACAGAAAGACCTCTCGGCTGTGTTCACTGCATCCAGCAATAAGAGACTCAAGAGGATTGATGGAGAAGCACAGCTAACATTTTCATATAGTGCCGAAAGGTTTGCAAAGTGCTTTACGTTCACATATATGTATAAATATATACATTTGGTATCGATTTACATATGTTTAGATTGTCTCTTTTAACCTTCACAACAACCCCGGAAAGTTGGTTATATCCTTATCCCCATTTAACAGATGGGGCAGCTAGGTGGCGCCATAGTGTATAGAGTGCCCGGCCTGGAGTCAGGACGACTCATCTCTCTGCCTTTCAAATGCAGCCTCGGACATTTCCTAGCTGTGTGACCCTAGGAAGTCACTTAATCGTGTTTGCCTCAGTTTCCTCATCTGTAAAATAAGCTGGAGGAGGAAACAGCAAACCACTCCAGTATCTTTGCCAAGAAAACTCCAAATGGGGTCACAAAGTCAGACACAATTGAAGCAAATGAACAACAAATTTTACAGATGAGGAAACTGAGCCTGTAGTGGTTAAATGACTTGGCCAGGTCACACATCTAGTACAACTCTGAGGCAAGATTTACTCTCTGGCTTTCTTGATTATAGGTCCAGCACTCTATTCACCTTGCTGCTCCTTGACACAGAGATAGTGGGTGATAGGTGCAGAATGAGGTACGAATTTTCAGACAGACAACATGTTGATTTATTTTCCTTGACTCTATTTACTAGTTACAAGGAAGATGCTATTTGGTGATGGGTAGTGGGGGAGAGTCATTGGGAAGTGACAGTTATAAAAACCAAAAAAGATCATCAATAAAATATTTTTTAAAAAAATAAAAAATAGCCCCCAATACATTTTTTTTTTTGCTTTTTAAATCTCAAGCCACACAGGCAAATGGAGATACCCCTTTGCCAGTGGTGCTTGGCTCAGAACCCCTTTCTGTACCAGTGTGCATCACCGCCATTTTCTAACAGCAGAGAGAAGCAGAGGAGGCTATTTCACCATTTTCATACACTATATCTACAGACTTTTCTCTATGAATGCTGAGGAAAAAGAAATGAACTAGGCAAGCTGTTGTTTTCCTCTGACCAAGTTGCCTCTGACTCCTCCCCATTCCATGTCTTCTGTCACCACCAAGAAAAATCCTAGATTGCAGCTCAGGTCCCTGTTCTGAACAAAAACTAGTCTCACCAGAAACTCATGTGACTGAAAATGAAAACCAACATAGATGTCCATTTTCCCTCTCACCCCAGGGTTGGCCCTAAATCTTATTTCTCAAATAGTTATTGACCCCAATTCAGAATCAAATGAGAGCAGAAGAACCAGATTCAAGTGCTGACTCTGCAACTTACTGGCCATATGCATGACCTTGTGCAATTCCCTTTTTTCTGAGCCTCAGTCTTTCTGCAAATTGGGGCTGGATTCAATGATCAATATGGCAGAGCAGAAAAAGTACTATATTTGTAGTCAGAGGAACTGCACTTAGATCCTTCCTCTTCTAAACTCACTGTCTGTGTCACTCTGGGCAAATCCCATCACTTCTCTCTGCCTTGATTTCTCATCTGATCAATATGGTCTCCTAGACTAGCTGACTTCTTAGATCCCTACAGGCTCTGACATTCTGGGATTCTGACTTGTAATGTTCTTCCTCACAAGGACATGAACAAATTGGAACAGTCATCCTGCTTCAGCTGAGCCGGCGATGGCGATGACCTGAAAACCTGCCTTTTGTCCACATCTCCCTGCTGAGGAGGTTGTACTGAGGAGTGGGTTTGGTTGTTGTTTGCTCTGTGGGGCAGAGACGTCAGGTGAAGGGCAGGAAAAGGGGTCTGTGCACATGTGAACAAAAGCTGCCTTACACTCACATCTGGCTCTGTAGGCTGCACTGCTGCTCATGCTCATTTCGAGAGTAGAGAATATGCTGGTGATGTTTCTCCGAAGGGCAACCCCCTGGTGAAACTGGAATCCCAGGCAACCTTACTTCGGGGTGAGACTCATTTACTCCATCTCCTGGGGGTGGGGGGAGGGCCCAACTGAGCATTGATAAAAATCACTATATGTGCAAGTCTACTGACCGAGTTACATGTTTTCAGGGGATGCTGTCTCTAAGATGCCTAGGTCAAAAAAAAGTGTGTCTCTGTGCCTTCTGCTGTGCCTCTGGACTGAGTTCTCCACCGTGCATTTCTAAGGTGCTTTCTAAGTCTTTCAGAGGTTCCTAGCTTGGACCTGGGTTCAGACAGATCTCGGATACTTGCTGTGTGAACTATCTTTCCTTCGTGATAAAATGGAGCTAATAACTGTATCTTTTTCACAAAGTTGTTGCAAGATTCAAATGAGTTAACGCATACAAAGTATTCTGCAAATATTAAAACCCTGTATCAATGCAAAAGTCAGCTAAGTGGTGCAGTGTGCAGGGCATTGGACCAGGAGTCAAGAAGATCCAAGTTCATACACCCACCTCAGACACGTTCTAGACATGAGATCCTGGGCGAGTCACTGGGAGTTAAGTAACAATAATAGTAACCATGAGCCTCCTTAGACCAGAAAGAGGAAACAGAAACCTTAATTATCATCAAGAGAAGGGGGGTGGGGAGGGGGGAGGTTCTAAGTCCTGGGTTGACTGACTCTCGGCAAGTCATTTAACACCTCTAGGCTTCAGTTTCTCTGGTTGTAAAATAAAAGGCTGAGCTAAACAACCATAACTAGGATGAGGCACCTAGAGTGCAAAAGTGCAAAAGGTGCCAAAATTTAATATAAATTTGTGGTTGTTGTTGGTCATTTTAGATTCTTCATGACCCCATTTGGGGTTTTCTTGGCAAAGATACTGCAGTGGTTTGCCATGTCTTTCTCCAGCTCATTTTACAGATGAGGAAACTGAGGCAAGTAGGGCGAAGTGATTTGCCCAGGGTCACACAGCTAGTAAGTGTCTGGAGCCAAATTTAAACTCAGGAGTCTTCCTGACTCTAGTCTGGGCACTTCACTGAGCGCCCTACCTGCCTTACAGTATTTAATATAAATACTGTGGCAAAAAAGAAACAACAGAGCTTGCTTCCCACACCAGAGACTATGTCCTAGATCAGGAGTTCTTAACCTGGGGTCATGTAACTTTAAAAAAAAAAATTGATAACTGTATTTCAATGTAATTAGTTTTCTTTTTTTAATGCTATGTATTTTATTGTATAGGCAGCTAGGTGGCTCAGTGGATGATGTGGTTTAGGGTTGCTGGGAACCCGGAAATGTCAGGGTACAGGGCGACATCCACCTGAAATCAATTCTTATACTCAAACTGTCTTCCAGTCAAAGTGGCAAGGTTTATTGTAATGCAGCTAGTGCAGGTGAGATGCTTAGGGAATCTGCAACTTAATGGTGGTGAGACTGAAGCTCATATACAAAAAGAACAGTGAAAGTATCTGGATGTGATTAAGGAGTGGTGGGTATATACAAGTAGTCTGGGGTGGACCCATGAGCACCGTGAAAGGATGACAAGTAAGCTAATTAGGTGATCTAGTTGGGTTAGGGTAGGCCAGTTGCCTTGGGCAGAGGAGCCAGTGATCTGGGCTGCTAAAATGTATGGGAAAATTCAGGGACTGGGTTACTTTCAAAGATACGGTCTTTTCCTTTTTAGGGGTCCAGGTCCCATCACCCTATCAGATAGAGTCAGGAAGACTCAACTTTTTGAGTTCAAATCTGGCCTCAGACACTTACTAGCTATGTGACTCTGGGCAAGTCACTTCACCCTGTTTGCCTCAGTTTCCTCATCTGTAAAATGAGCTGGAAAAGGAAATGGCAAACTGTTCCAAGATCATTGCCAAGAAAACCCCAAAATGGGGTCACAAAGAGCCAGACATGACTGAAATGACCAGACTGCTAAAGCAGTACATGACACACAAAAAGGCTAAGAATCCCTACCCTCAAGGAACTTTTACCCTGGGATCCTGCTCTTCTGATTGGTGACTCTCCAAATATTTTCTGAGAAATGCCCTAGCCACCATGCTTCACTCCATTCCCTATTCTCCAACCCCTTCCTCCACAGCCTTGCCAATAACCTTGCCTTCCCTTCCCTTTGCTTCCCTTCTCTTTCCTTCCCCTCTCTCTCCAGTTCTGGAGCCATGATCATCAAATGAACTCTGCCATTGTTCCTGGATGGGGCATATCAATCTCCTTTACTATGTTCTCATTCACCATCTCTGACTACCACTTATCTGTGCGTGTCGTATCCTTCTTAGAAGGTAAGTTTCTTGAGGGTAGAGACTGTCGTTGCTTTTGCATTTACAGAATGTCTCCAGTGCTTACTTAGCAAAGTTCTTGGAACATAGTAATCACTTAACCAATGTTTTTTCACTCATTCATGTGACTTAACATCTAGTTAGCAAGAAAATTAGTTAAAATGAGAAGCTGCCAGATGTACCCATCTGTGAGTCATTGTGGCAACTAATTCCCCTTACTACTCAAGTGAGTTTGTCTAAATGATTTCTTGTATTATTTTCACATCATGAATTACAAGGTTGATCTTCTGTTGCTTGCCCCAGGTGCCCAAATTGCTAGTTAGGACAATGAGGCTAAATGATCTCCAAGGTCCCTTTTAGTTCTGAAATGCTGTCGTTCTTTGAATAGATAAATTGAAACCTCATTGAAACAACTCAAAAAATTGTCCCCTTGTTGGGGCAGTTGAGGAGATTTACTTTGTGGAAACAGGCTTGAATCTTTGATTCTGAAGGAAATTTATATTATAGTAATCAAAGGAACTTTATCACTCTTATGAATGAGTGGTCCCTTTTTTTTTTAAATGTGGCTGTTAGAACCTCCTCAGGTTGTTGGAAGGTTTTATGTCTATGGATAAGGCTCTCTCTTCTCTTTTGTTGTGGTTGACTAAGAGCAAAATATGATTGCTGGTCTTTGCCTTATTATTTATCTTTTCATTGTCCATCACTCAATATCCCTTAAATTATCTATCCTAAGTAACTTGGGTGGGTCAGAGAGTCAAGGATGATGAAAAAAGAATAAAGGGCTCTGCTTAGAAATCAGCTTTTGACGGTGAACTTGTCGGATCCTTCTACTCTCCTAAAGTGTACTTACATGCTCCTGGCACTCTTCCCTACCCCCAACCCCCTACCCACCTAAACTCTATTTTCTTTCTTCAACATCCTAATCATCTACCACCTTCTCTAGGAAGTCTTCTTTAATCACCCCCCATCCACCCTGAAGCCTTTCCTGACTACCCCAATCTAACTAAACTATATAACTGACTGTATATAACTGAGAATATAACTATATAACTGAACTGTTACATAATCTGGACCATATAATTCCATTGTATATGGTGATACCTGTTGTAATAGGCCCGGCCTGACCTAGGGTCAGTCTGGTATCTCAGGTTGGAGACTAAGGCAAAACAGGTCACTGATGGTACATTTACTAGTTAACAAAAGGTTACTTAGATATAGCATAGAAAGCACACTCAACAAGATTGTGGCCTTGACTCATTGAGTGGGGCTCTTTGCTAACTGTATTGCCTATGATGGTCCCAGGGTCAGAAGCCTAAGGAACAGCTTCTCCTGTCCCTGGCCTTTTTGTAATTAAGCAACCAAAAAACTGCCCAAGTCTTAGTCACCTGAGCCAATTCAGCCTTGAGGACCATATTTCAATGCCTTTTAAAGAAAAACTAGCCTAGCCTAGGCTGCCTGGACTGCCAACCATGGGGCCTTAGGAAAAGGCAGCCAAACCCATGTGGCAGAATCCTTGAAAATATTGCTCCTGTCACAAATGATAAACAAATTCTCTGGAAATAGAGATTTTTTTTTAATGGAGTTAGCCTGGAGGTAGAAGAATTTGGGGGAAGTTTTAGGTGGCACTGGATGGCAGCTAGAATTGGATGGGGCCTCCAAGAACCTCAGAGAAGATAGCCAGTTGCCTGGGAATGTGGAAGATAGACAGAAAGATCATTTATTAAGCACTTTTTATGTGCTAGGCACTGTGCTATGTGCTAGGGAAACATACAGGAGCAGACAAGACAGTCTTGCTTTTAAGAAGCTTAAATTCTAATACAAAAAGATAACACATAAAGAGGTTTTAGAAAGCTGGGGAAGGAAAAGTCACCTAGCCAGTAAAACTGAAGAGCTGAAATTTGAACTCAGATCCCTTGACTTCAAATTCAGCCCTTTTTCTAGTGCCAGACATTGTAGTCAGCTCTTTAAAATAAATTCTTCCTACAACTCCCTCCCCGACGACCCCCTAAAAATTTGTCATGCTGACCCTAATGATGTAATCTACCAAAACTCAGATTAACACAGGGTTTCCCAAATGTCTTAGTGTCATTTTAAGCTATTAAAACTTAAAAAGTAGCAGGTTTGCCTCACTTAAAAAACAACCAAACCAATGTACCTATTCTCTACCTCAAGAAACTTTAAAAACACAGACTTAAAAACAAGATGAATTAAGTGGGGGGGAGGGAAGATTATTTATATTATAAAAAGATCCATACATGTTCAAAATAATTTGCCACAATATTCTTTAAATTGCAAGCTTCTAGATGCATTTAAAATGTGATTTGTTTCATACCAAACTCTTCCAAAAATGTATTTACTGTACAAAATAAATTCTACCTTGCATATCGGTAGCATGTTCCAGCTCACTCAGTCCAAGCTGTTTGGCTTATTATCAGTGAAATCATGCTTTCCTGCTGATTTTTTCCTTTTAAAGATTTTTTGACTGGGGCAAGGCATTTAATCATTGCTGGAAACATTATGTATAAAATGGTGGCAAGGCAAGGCGGAAGCTAACGTAGAGCGATGGGTGAACAAGCCCTGTTTGTGTATAGTGTAATGAATTGCTATGGGAGGAAGAGAACCAAAAGGAAGAAGACAACTATACAGGGAGCTGTGAGTATTATTCAAGCACTGGACAAGATGACCTCTGAAGGGAGAATCTCGCTAGTTGGCCTTGAGATTCTAGAAAGGCTGATCAACAAAAGACCACAGACAGTAAAGCCCACTACTCCATGAAACCAGGCTCCCCCAAAAAATCATGGGTGAGGATTTTCCTCTATGAAAGCTACTCTAGCTATTGGGCCAGACATGCAAATGAGCATAGGCCCACAAACCAAAAGTTGACCAAAATCAGTTTGAGACCTTGAAGAAATCCATCTATAGACAAGCTGAGATATTGGCAAAAATTGACGCTGCGACGTACGGCGCCAGCAGTGCCTACCTGTGGTTTCTGGCATTTCACACCACCAAATTCCGTCATATTGGCCCAGTCAACAGGATTGATTTGAAGGAACTGTTTGCCTTTTTGCGCGGCGTAGGACACACAGTCGATGATCAGAGTAACAAGTACGGACTGGTTGCTAAGCTTTAGGCCAAATTGTTGAAATGACTAGAATGTCCAAACAATCAGATTGCAAAACTGGCAGTCTAGGTTTAGCAACCTTCTTAATGACCGGGTTGTATCATCTATAGAAATTCAACAACTGTTTTGCAATTGATTGACTATTCAGGCGGCCAAAAATTAAGTGGATTTTTTTTTTTTTTACCATCTTAGTACAGCGACAAAGAATTGTAGGCGTGGCCACTGGGGACGAGCACTGAACATTCTGTAGTCTGGTCATATTTTTTTTAACCAGTAGGTAAATTTAGGGTTGGTTTGCTTGGCCATTCTGAGTCGGACCTAACCTTATCTGTGCTAGCGGCTCACTCGCCATAAGAGATGACATGTGGAACTTTGACTATGAGTTCTGAGAATTATCATTTTCCATTCCCCCCTTCGCTAGTAACCTATGAACCGGATGAACAACAAGCCAGGGAAATTCCCATCAACCTATAACTCAGCACCTCATGTTCCATAGATTCCCAAGCTCAATAAGGTTTTTTTCTCTATTCTCTTCTCCAGAGAAGGGAATTTGTTGGGATTTGCTAAATAATATGCGCAACTCATTTGCATGAGTGAGACCAAGCAGAGTTCATCCTCACTCCCCAAAGAACATGAGTACATACACAAACATACATACACACTCACACAATGCCTGTGAGCCTTAGAAGGTGTGAGTAGCTCTACAATTAAATGTGGTTTAAGGAAAGGCAGGGCTTGTAGGAAGTTTCCAGCTGGTTGGGTCTTCCTCTTCTTCTAAGGAACAGCTTCTCCTGTCCCTGGCCTTTTTGTAATTAAGCAACTAAAAAACTGCCCAAGTCTTAGTCACCTTAGCCACCGTAGTAGCTGTAGTAGCACTAACATCCGTTGCTAGATCTAACAACTCTGCTGGTTCCAGAATCTTCAGGACTTACCCCTTCTTTTCATTTCTCCCTACCTCTTGATTCTCTGTGATCACTTCTTATTCAGGCAACAGAGCTGTTGTTTTAATGGAGTCACATACGGTGGATTATAGTTCACATTTTTCAGAGACAGGAATATGTTATCTAATAGATACAGTCAATCCTCAATTATCCACACCAGCAGAGGGAAATAGGGTCCCATTTAATCCTCAAATGTTAGGTGGATAACCAAACAATCAGTGGAGTATATTTGAATACTGAGTTCCCAAGCAAAATTTGGCAAAAGATCTTTTGTTACCTTATGGATTTCTTCTAACGCCTCCTTCCAACGGAAGCTACCCTTAACGATAATTGATTTTCAGCTGTGTTCTTTATACGTTGTTAGTTTTTCTTTTTGACATTGTTTCTTTTCATGGCATTATTTGGCTAAAGCTACATTAAAATGGTTTTGTATCTGCTGAACACACACCAGCAATGGGTCCTGTGACTGGAGTTGGCCTGGAGTTGACCAGACACTTAGCTTGGGTGGTACAGAAGAGCTAATATAGGATTAAAATTAGGCCAATTGAGGGTTTATCTGTTTAAATCCTCACATTTGTTATTCAAAAATAATTCTTCTTTTCCATGAAGGTGGGGGGTGGGGTGGGGGTGGGGGTGGGGTGAGGGTGGGGGGTCAGTTATGCCTAGGTATACTTGCTTTTATGAAAGCATGCAATGCTGTCCAAACTTACAAAACATACCAATTAGGGGGTTATTATTCTTTGCTTTACAAAGCAATTTATGGGAAGGTTCCCTAGTACATTTAAAATATGAACTAATTTGCGAAAAATGTGATTTACATGAGAATCTTAATTAACAAGGGGTGCGTGCACATGCATATAACTGACAAACTCCAGAATGAGCAAAACCTCACAGAAATACCTCATTAAAATCCTCAGATTTTGTAAAGGACCTATGATCCCCTCGGTATGCATGTTCCTTCCAAAAATTCAGATCACAACCCGTCCACATTTGTTCATCCTGGATGACTCCTGTTCAGGTCTTCCCATAAATCTGCCACAGGGGGTCCTTCTCATCATTCTGGGAACTTTACTTGTGTATTTTTGGCTAAATATGGTTGTGTAAATAGGTGGTACAATAGATAGGGCTCTGGGCCTGGAGTCAGGAAGACCTGAGTTCAAATGTAGCCTCAGACACTAGCTGTGTGACTCTGGGCAGGTCATTTAATTTTTGTCTCAGTTTCTTCAATTGTAAAATGGGGATCATAATTCCATTTACTTCCCAGGGTTATTGGGAGGATCAGATGAGACAATATTTGTAAAGCACTTAGCACATTGTCTGGCACATAGTAGGTGCTTAATAAATGCTTGTTTCCTTCCTTCCATGGTTGGTTCTTTGGTCAAGCCAAAATATTTGTATATTAGATGTAAAATATGAGAGCTATTTGGGGCATAAAAGGTTAAGTGACATGCCAAGGGTCTGACACAGCCAGGATGTATCTGAGGCAGGGCTCAGCCCAGCTCCTCCTGACTTGGGGGCCCACTCTGTACTCATTAGGTGACATTTCCTCTTAGACTTAGACAATTCTCTAACACTATAACTTTCAGTAAAAGTAGTTCTGCATTATAGAAAGCTACCAACACTAATGAAATCTCAGGTCTGGTAGGAAAAAAAAAGACAAATTATATGCACATATACACACACAAACATATATACATATATATCTCTTATATGTATCTTATAAACATACATGCATGCATATGCACATATATCACTAATGCATCATACATATGCATATATATCTCTTATATGTGTCATACATACACACATATACACCCATATCTCATATGTGTCTTACATACATATATGCATATATATATGTGTGTGTATTATGTATATATATATGTGTGTGTGTATATATGTATATGTGTGTGTGTGTGTGTATATGTAGTATGTGTGTGTGTAGTCATTTAATGAGTGCATTTGTCTTTTAGACCCTAAAATATGGCTGTGTTTAGGCAGATTTCACTGGGATCCAGTTGACTGTGTAATTATTGTTGCTCTCCCACCCTTTAATGAATTAGCAGATTGACCAAATCAAATCTTAGCATTTTATAGATGCTACCTTTGTCCCTACCAAACTGATAAGGAATTTAGATTCACTGCTAATTATTTGCTAATTTGTAATCAACTCATAGACAGAGGTTTTCAAAGTGGTATCTCCAAACAGATTCACATAGAGTTCTCTTAGACTTTTTTCATCTGATCTAAAATGCAAGTAGCAGTGTGACATTTTTTATCTTTTTTTTAAAGTACTTACATTGAAAACCTCATTTACCAGAACTGTGGTGAAAACTCCAAAGGACAGTAATTTTTTTGTAGCACTTCAATTAAACATCAACAATGTCATATAGGCTCATGCGATTTAGCTCTAGCTGGACCCTTAAAGGTCATCTAACCTAAATTCATCATTTTTCTTGTTCAGTCATATCCGATTTTTCACAACCCTGAGAACCATACTGTCCAAGGGGATTTTTTTGGCAAAGATACCGGAGTGATTTTCCATTTCCTCCTCCAGCTCATTTTACAGATAAGGAAACTCAGGCAAACAGGGTTAAGTGACTTGCCCAGAGTCACACAGCTAGTAAGTGTCTAAGGCCAGATCTGAACTCAAGAAGATGAGTATTCCCGACTCCAGGCCCAGCACTCTCTCTGCTGTACTATCCAGCTGCCTCCTCCAAACCCATCATTACAAATAAGTAAACTGAGACTGATAAAAAGGAGGTGATTTGCCCAACATAACAGAGTAATGGAGAGGACTAAACAAAAGACTTGGTGAAAAAGGACCTCAGTTTTGTCCTGCTTTTGCAATTTAACTAGCTGTGATTTTTTTTGGGGGGGGTGCCGGGCAAATCCCTTGCCCTCCAGGGGCCTCAGTGTCTTCCTCTGTAAAATGAGAGGGGCAGCCAAATCATCTTTAAAGTCCCTGCCACCTCTAACATTCTGTGATTCTGTCATTTTACCTAAGACTAATGCCAAACTTACTAGTCTGCAGTAAATAGCAGAGCCCAGATTCAAAGCCTAGGACCCTGGCTTCAAACCCAGGATTCATTCCACTGGACCATAATCAGAGGGAAGAGTTATATTAAGTGAAAATATCTGGCGAAGAATTAATCATCTCTAACTTCTCAAACAGGAAGCTATGTTTGTCGAGGCAAATCCTCTAAAAAGGCCTGCTTCAGAAATCAGCCATTATAAATTATCTTACACATTGACGAATAAGAACCTAGCCAAGGGCCCATTTGACTGGGTGCAGCAAAGAAGCAAATCTATGTTCTATTTTTTTCCCTCTTCTTTTCTTCGAGTTTAAGAACTAAGTGCCCAATTGCGCAGTTATTAGCTAACGATGTAACGTGCAAAGCAAATGTAGGCAAATGGCTACTCACAGCATTGTGGCACCCTTGACCACTTCCTATATTAGCTTACTCCATATTATCAGGTCTGTCTCATGCACTTCAATGGCCTCCCTTCCCCTCCCTCCCACCTCCCTACACCTCCTCCGCCCCAACTCTTTCTCCTTTGGTTATCATAATAAATACCTACTTAATGTAGCACAGGATGCGATCCCACCACCATGCCCACAGTCTGGGGGGTGGTTTTTTTTAATGGTTCCAAGGTTTGTCCTAAGCCAGTGTCCCTGTATGGAGCCCTCGAGTTGGAGTAGCTGACTTCAGAGGTCCTCTAGTCCAGCTCCCCAACAAAGGCATGAAATCTTCTACGACATCCTTGATAAGTGGTCTTCTAGCCACCTTAAAATGCTTCCAGGGATGGGGAACTCCTTCCTTCAAGAGGAAGCTCATTTCATTTTCAGACAGCTCTAATTATTGGGAATCTACTCAGTGTACTGAGCCAAAATATGTCTTCTTGACATTTCTTTTTTTCCTTAATTTTATTTTTTTATTTTATTTTATTTTCTTCTTGCCATTTCTACCCCATGCCCCTATACTCTAGTCTAGAGGAAATCATCCAAACACTAATTCATCCTCAGCAGGGTAACATTTGAAGAGAGCTACCGTGCCCTTCTCTAAGTCTTTTCTATCCTCTGTTCCTTCAACCACTCATAAAATGACTTCAAGTGCTTTCCCTATCCAAAGCATAAGGAAAAAGAGTCTGAGATAATTAGAGTTTGAACAGAAGCTACCCCAAAAGACTTGTTTGAACTGATAGAGTGAAATGAGCTGGGCCAGGAGAGCAATTTAGTAAGTGATCATAATAACTTAAAGAAAAACTATGGAATTTTGACCAATGTAGCAGCAGTTGTGACTTCATAAGGCTGGGGATGATACACGCCACCCACATCTTGACAGATGGCACTTCTCTCTGCCTCAGTTTCCTTAACTATAAAATGTGGCTAACGATAGCACCTACCTCCTAGGGTTGTTGTGAGAATCAAATGATTTAATATTTGTAAAGCACTTAGCACAGTTCCTGGTACATAGCAGAACTTCATAAATGCTTATTCCCTTCCCCTTCCCATTTTCCTCCTTCCCTTCTTGGTAATGGACTAGAGGTGAGAGACTGACAACAACACGTCTGAGCCACAGACTACTCAAGAGGGTAGTTTTACCCTTAATTGCTATTGTTGCTCATCTTTTTCAAAGAGGACCAATGACATCGTGGGGTGATGTCTTGATTTGTGTGTGAATTGGATTTAAGTGAGGCAGAGTTGCACAAAGTCATCAGAGTCA
This sequence comes from Trichosurus vulpecula, assembly GCF_011100635.1. Taxonomy (NCBI): domain Eukaryota; kingdom Metazoa; phylum Chordata; class Mammalia; order Diprotodontia; family Phalangeridae; genus Trichosurus; species Trichosurus vulpecula. The sequence goes on from NC_050576.1 coordinate 60,754,239, forward strand.
CCCTCTCTTCCAGAGTCATCTAACTTCAGCGGCAAGACCAAAGGCTAGATGACTGGCAATGGCCTGGGATGCAGTGGACGACCTCGGTGTCTTCAATGTCTGACCAATCTCTAAGTACTCCACAATGCTTGTTTCAGCCGCCTTTATGACTGTTGGAACAAATTATTCTCCTCTGCCCATTCCACCAGGGAAAGTCTTCATAAGCTTGGAGTAGACATCCCCCTAACTCATCTACAGGTTTGAAGCCTGTCGCTTACCCTCGACCTGGTTTAGCCCATCCACTGAGGTTCCCTGGGGTGTAACCATTCTGCCGAGGGAAATCTTCACATGCTTGGGATAGACACCCTGCTAACTCACTGATGGGCTTGAGGCCTACCAGTCACCCCCAACCTGTTTGCCCAGGAGGTTTACTGGGATATAGACACTGCACATGTTACAGCTTCTTGGAGCCACAGTTGAGGTCCAGATAGACAACCAAGGTGGATGAGTAGCCCTGAAAAGGGCTCGGCAAGCCCTCGTACCTGAGGCGCTGGTCTTCCTTGAACACTCCATATACCCCATACATACTTAGTAAGGAGAGAGGCCTGAGAATGAATTAGCATTTCTGATGCCCAAGTGACGTGGTAATATGATTGATTTACAGAATGAGACATACATTTTTGGTCAATGCCAGTGTGGTGATTGATTTGTTTTTCCTGACTATACTTATTATAAGGGAGGGCTGGGGGGGCGGGGGGAAAGGAGTGGGGGGAGGGCAGGGGTGGGGTTGGGTGGGGTGGAAGAACTACCTTTATCTGACCTAAAAATATAGGAAATAGCCCAGCTGACTCCACAGTTATCTTGTAGATTGTTTTTAAAAGTTCATTTGGAGTATATTCTCCGTATGCCAGTTGTTTGGGGGCCAACCTAACTAAGTTCAGAGAGGCTAACCATCAGATGTTTGGCTACCAGGTCATGAATTATTTTGACCTGATCGATTCATGACCATCCTTTACTAAGGCACGGCAGCACTGAGAACTACATTTGTTCAAGGGGCATCCACACAAGTCATGAATCCTTTAAGAATTGAAGTCTTCTTCCTCAATAATTTTTCCTCAATTTTTTTTAGAACACTCCCTTTTATTTAGCTAACAATGGCCCACCTTTATAGGGTGCTTTAAGGTTTATAAAAGCCCTTTCCTTTCTGCTAAAGAACTCAAACCAGTCCTCAGAGGGATAGAAAAATTTGCCCAAAACCACACAGCAAGTTAGTGACAGGCTTAGGACTAGAATTCAGGTCTTCTGACTGCCCTTACCAAACACAAATTTGAGCTAGGTTGCTGCCTATACAGTCCTTCCCTTCTCCTCACCTGAAGGGTTTTGCATATTTATTAATATAACAGATATTAAACCATGAAAACCTTTTCTTGTTTTCCATACTAACAATTTAGCTACCCCTAACAATTTTTTAAAGCTTTTCGCTGGTCTACTTTTAAGTAACATAAGGAGAAAGGCAGAAGTAAAGAATGTTCTTGGCTTTTCCACGATGGTCTAGGTCAAGTTGGAGAATACACTGGACACCCTTTCCCCCATTCTAATTACTTAGCTCTAAATTTCTCCTCATTAACAGCCCTCTCGCCTCACATGGGATGGTATAAGTTAGGTCCTTTATTTTGTACCATTTGACCTGCCACTTTAACTGCTTAATTTTTTAGGAAATATTGTACAGCATCCTTCTGTTCTCCAGAGTAAAAGGTCCAATAGAAATTAAAAATCCAGTCCAATAGAAACTAAAATCAGTCCATAAGAATTATTTTAACTATATGATCATTTAATAAGTATGCTTGTTTTTTAGGCCCTGGCTGAATGAGATGGCCGTATTTAACTTACCATGATTCAAGAAAACTTTTGCTTAGCCTCTGCTATGAAAGCTGGGTCAGTGGGGCTCAGTCAATTTCTTAAACTTTCAGTGTGGCTTTCTTTGAAAAATTTACTAGATTAACTGATTGACCAAATTGACAGAACCAACTAATTGTCTTAGCACTGCATAAATGCAGCCTTTGGCCCTAGTTGACCAAAGAAATTTCAGTTCATTGCCAGCTGTTTGCCAATTTATAATTAATTCATAGACCCAAGAGAACAGGAGTTCTCAAAGGGTTAGTGTCAGGGCGCGAGATCTCCAGGCTGCTCTAGATCCACAAAAGGTTCTCTTGGACTATCTTTCAACTAAAATGCAAGTTATATCATGAAATGTATCTTTAAAAAATATATTTTTAATTATGAACTTAATTATCAACAAGCACAAAAATTCAAACACACAAAGTAAAAAAGGATTATATGTGAAATGATGAACTTCGGTTATGTATATTTGCTTTAAAACAGAACATAATGAGTTTAAGAAGGTAGTAATAAAACTGCCATTTGTTTCTATGGCCCTTTATGAATTTCTTTTTTTTCCCCTGCTTTATTGATACTTTTTTTTACTTAAGTTTTTTTAAAATAGTTTTTCAATGCACACACAGAATATGTGTGCTATTTTTTAAAGTAGCCACACTTATCATTATTTAATCAGGCAAAAGAGCCACAAAATTGTTATGTGGTTCCAAGAGTTTTGGAGGGGATTGCACCAGTAAATCCAAGGAGACTTTTGCCCTGTCCTAAGAAATCTTAGAAGTGCTGGATTACAAGGAGTGATTGGCTCTTGTATATCAGCGAAACAAGAATTTTTAGGGGCGTAAATGAACATAAAAGATCCTATTCTTATATCATTTGCATGAATATTCCCTTTATACTTAAACACTTCTCCCAATGCAGTGGAATACAAGTTGCTTATGCTCGGAACATTGTGTAGCAGTTGCTCATAAGTTTATATTAAAAGAGTTTTTCTTAGAGACCCAGTTACATGTTACACATACACTCTTATCTATGCACAGATTTCCTCTTGTGTATGCATTCAATTTCAAGACTGTGTAATGCTGATCATTGACAACTAGATGGATTTTTCTACAAAACATTCTTTGAGTCAATTCTATGTAATAGTTCTAGGACACTGAATTTACTCAAATATATTTTTTCCCAAGGACACTTCCCTATAAAACAAAGAATAATAAGATGCTTATTTGTACTATTATGAGAGCAGCCAAATCCTTGAAGCCTATGAGGAAATATCCCCATTTGGGGGTCAAGATAGAGGAGTTAGTACTGAACTCCTAAATTTGTGACCAGTTGTACTGATAAGTCTCCAGTGAGATGAATAAAGCATTATCGAATGGATTGAATCACTTGCTTTATGATATAACTGGGTACCAATGGGTACCCAATCATATGGGTAGTCATATCTCTGCCCTGTAAGTCTCCTGTATATAGGCCCAGGTTCGGAGAATCTCCTGAAAACAACTATAATGCCAGGTTACTTGGTTTCATTCACAAAGGTGGTAGCTCCCTACTTAATGGCCCTCGGGGTTGTCTGTGGGACATAGGTAATATTTTCAGTCTCTCGCCCTAAGTCTCCATCATGGGAAAAAGGGAGCATCCTTGGGACATGGGTGGGAAATATCAATGAGGATACAAAAGAAGAGCTTATCTTTGCAGTGTGAATATGTACGTTATTTCAAATGCTCCATAACTTAAGCTTTGGTATCTTCTGGCAAAATCAATAATAGGGTGGTCTAGTTATTACTTGGGTTTGGTTTTTTTTTTTTTAATTGCTTATTTTTTTGTTTGCTTTGTAGAATGACTGATATATTGTTGCTTTAGAAATAAAGGTTAAGGTGGTGGTAATGCTGCAAAAATCACTGTAAAAAGGAAAGATATATATGTATATATATATATATACATGTATATATATATATATATAATATATATATGTGTGTGTGTGTATTTTTTTTAAATATTATAGATAAGAGAAAAAAAAGGCCTTCATTCAAATTCTAGCTTGTGGCCATTTCAAAGGACCATAGCCTTAGAGTCAGAGAGGACCATAGAGTTAATTAGTTCAATGCTCTTATTCTATAGGCAAGGAAACCGAGGACCCTTGAGGTGAAGTAACTTGTCCAATGTCCCAGTGGTAGTAAATGGTCAAACCAGAATTCAAACCCAAGTCAACCGACTCCAGATCCAGGGTTCTTTTTACAGTATCAAACTGCCACCTCAGCAACGGCATTATACAGACTTGGCCTCTGGGACCAAAGCCACTCTATTTTTTTCTTCCACAACAAATCTGGGGTGTCTATCCATACTTAATGAGGAGACCTTCCATCAGGCCCTGCTATGGCAGCCATTTGAAAAAAGTCCTTTTGCTAGCAGCCTTGAGTTAAATAATTTTCATTTGGGCAGCTACAGATGTCATTCAGATGTTGAAATAATAGTATTGAAGAAAAGCTGACAAGCTAGTCCATTGGCTTTCTGTTTTGTCTCCAAGGGGCGAAAGGCTTGGCTCCCTATACTGTCCTGTCCCCATAAGATGAATCTCAGCTTTACTCTTCACCACAACTACTCTATGGTGAAATGACCTGCCTTTCCTTTCCACTTTCTAGCTTCTCCAGTGGTACTGCTGCCTAGACATATGTCTACTACTGATCTACAAACATTACAGTTTGGGATCACAACTAAGTTTCACTTTGGTTTAAGGTAGGGTTTTTTTTTGGTGAGGGTAGGGAGGTGAGGGGAAGGTACAAACCAGACATAGTTACAGTATCTCATGGATAAAATCTATATCACTTAATCGGCTTAGCTCTAGATCCGTGCCCCCATAATCCGTGCCCCCATAATCCCCACGAGCCAACTGATTGATTGTCTCCATCCTCTAAATTCAACACATTTTACTGTTTGCTTGGGCATTATGGAGCTTCCATAAGTCACCTCAATCCAATATATTGTTTTCACAGGAAGATACATTTGGGTTTCACTTGTGCATAAATGGTTATACAATGTGACTTATTTACAAGGACAATGTTAAGCAGGAAAGTTGTGTTCTTACAGAAAATGTCAGGGCGCCCAATTTCCCATAACCTTGCTCCAAGAAATGAAGACAGAGTGTGCTCCTGATAGAGGCATAGGTGCCATGTTATTCTCTTAATCACCCAAACTTTCTTTCTCATCTCCCAGAGGCTTCAGAGTATAGAGCTGAATGTCTGACCATGTAAAGTGGTGGGGATCTAGATATGGAGAGAGGTCTATATCTATCTACATCTGTTGGAAGGCAGTTTCCATTTCTAGCTCCTTTCTTCACCTCTTTAAGTTCAAACCAGGCTTATCTCACCCTTGGTGAAAATTAAAGCCCTATATCTGTAAGATGTTCAATTCCAAAGCTACCCATTCCTTCTGCCCTGAGCTAGAAGACAGGGCAAAATTAAATAATCCTGAAGTGAACATCAGAACAAGGTCATTCGACGGTTTTTGCCACTTGAGGTGTCTCTAGAAGAGGCTAGCACCAAGGGCCGGCCTCAGCATCCTTTTGCCTTTACGCTCCCTCACTGTCCCCTAGCCTCTTGCTCTCCACTTGCCCCCTACCCCTATTAAGCCTAGCGAGTCACATGACAGCTGTTACAGAGCCCAGGCTGGGTGTGTCATGGTCCTGCCTGCAGGCCTCTCTCTAAGCCATGAATCTGCGGGGCCAACTATGACAAAGCTTTTTGAAAGTCTGGCCTTTTCATAAACACTTTACGATAGCGTGCAAAATGAGGGCCTGGTCTGGCTGAAGTGGCTAGATACCCTCCTGAGGACTCAGGAAAAATTGGCTGCAAACGAAAGACCCTTCCCAACACAAAACTTCTGCCCAACTCCAGCTCTTTCTTTTGGCCCACCTAACGTTCACCATTCATCCTGAGATAGCCAGCCAGATAGCTTGAGAATACTTTTTAGTTTGCAAAGAAGAAAAGGGTCCAAGTAGCAAGTGGAAGACCTAAATCTAACAGTGGGACATGCCTCATGAAACATGGCTCAGATGACAGTTTCTGGGTCAGGTCTGCTTTATCTTGTACCCTCCCCCCAAAACAATGACAATTGCTTCACTTGCCTTTATGTCTTGACCCCCACTTCATTTTCCCCTAAAGGCTTTTTTTATGCCTAGAAAAAAAATCTATATCTAGGAGAGGTAGGGGACATGTAGGAAAGTCATGTCTTTGAGTGGCTAACTCTAAAACAATGCCTAACTTTCTTGTAATGAGGAGGACAGGCGTAACATAGGTACGGTCCCATCCTGTCTCCCCCATTGCTGCTCCCCTTCTCTGATGCCAGGAAGATAGTAATTTGATGGAGAGACCCATTTCTTTCCCCCTTCTCCAATGGATTTCTAAAAGAGTCCCCCCTGCTATCTGAAAACCTGGCCTTACCTGTAATTGGGACCCGTGCCTGCAGGATGGCGGCGATAACAATCCCCTTCCACTTCATCTCTTTCTTTCCCCCAGGATGGTGCTGGGGGGGACAGGAGGCCAATTGGCAGCCGGGTCTGGGACGATGAAGAGAAAAGCTACCTCGGCAGGCTTTGTTCTTCTGACTGCCTCCTCAGGAAGTGTGAGGACTAGAAGATCTTTCAGAAAGCACCTGCCAACAGGGAGGCTGGATGACACACACTCCCCCTTTCGGTTCACAATGAGGAAGCTTCAGAGGTTTGAGGTTTTGGGGTGTGTGTGTGTGTGTGTGTGTGTGTGTGTGTGTGTGTGGTGTGTGTGTGTGCTTTTTCTCTCATCTCAGGATTGATCTTTCATTTTCTTTTTTTCAATAGGGTGTTAGAAATGGCTAATTGCCCACCCCATGCTCCAGGGATCAGGTAAGTTTGGTTCCTGGACAGACGTGACCCAGCTGCTTGTTAGAACTGAGAGCTGTCTCTTCCCTGGCCCCCTTTCCTTGCACCTCCTAATTTCTGTGCTCATCTGACTGACAGAAACTGCTGGGTGGCTAGGAACCAACTGACATCAATGAATCAGATTTTATATTTTGCAGAGTACACTTTGAAGAAAGGAGTCGGCCACTTCAAGATAAGTTTTAGAGACACTATTCCCCTTCCCCCACCCCCAATCATGTTCACCAACCCTTTCCACACTTTCCAACATGACAGTAGGGATGTTGGTGACAGGTCTGATTCCCTCCCCCCGCCCCGGTCCCAACCTTGTAGCTTAGATCTGGAGAAATGTCCCAATTTTCTGATACTGAATGGAGGCAGGCTAAGTTTCATCAAGGATTTGTGAGAATTGAGTTTTAGTAGGACAGGAGAATGTTTCATAGCCTTGTACATTCCAGCAAGATTAGTCTTAACTTGGTATTGGAGAGGGAGGTCAGTTTTCATTGAACATACATATCTAGACCTTTCCTGAGTCACTTTTCACAGTATATAGTAGTATGTCATTTGGAGGTACTCTTGAAAGTCATTATTCTGGAGGCAGTACAGTAGAAAGCAAGGTAGATTTAGATTTGAAGGGCCCAGTTTCAGATCCTGGCTCCATTAATGTCACCTATATTACCTTAGTCTGATCACCGAACCTCTTTGGGAATCTGTTCTTCATCTATAAAATAAGAGTGTTGAAATAGACAATTTCTAGATGTTAGGCACAAGTTCCAATTACAGGTTCCAAGACATCCAGCCCTACATCATATAGTCTATTTTTTTCCCTCCAGAGTGTTAGCTCTTTGAAGGCAGGAACTTGTGTGTGGTTTGGTTTTGTTTTTGTCTTTATAGCCCTAATACTTAACCCAGGAACTTGCACATAAAAAGTGCTTAATAATAATTGTTGGATTGGACTGGATAGGATTGGATTAGATTGAAGCTGGGTCATAACCTGCCTACAGAACTGACCTGTTTTCCACAGAATCTTCTTGACTGAGAAAGACTGAAGGCTGCTTTAACCAGAATTACAATGGTCTTGGGAATATCGCAAGTTAAATAGCTTTTGGAATCACTGCTATTAACTACATATTGCTTAGCAAGAGTGACAGTGTCTGGGTTTCAGGCTAGAGACCAAGGGACGTGTACTTTAGGAAGAAGATAGTAATGCCTTCCTATGTCATTTACATAACTAGATTAACTCCTTGTTAACCAAATTAACATGGATAAGGTCTTGGCACTGGCAGGGATGGTGTCTCCTTGGTAAGTCGTGAACTTGACCCTTGGTATTTTGGTATTTTAACGCCACTTTAAGAATCATTGGTTGAGTTATAGCTAATAACAGCTATGGCTAAAATCCAATGACCTTGGAATTAGGAGAGCCAGAGAGCTGTAGTGATACAGAGAGGAACAGAGATTTAAAAAGCTATATAGAAAGATTCTGGTCCTCTAGAAGCAAGCCAATGTAGCCCTTCTAGGAAACAAAGGCAATCAGGGATTCACATTGCCCCAACAGAAGAGAGAACCTTGTAATCTCTGGGATGGCAGCAAATGGAGACAATGGTGGAACATAGAAGAGAAGCCAGGACCAAGCAGGAGCTATAGGACCTCAATTGGCATCAGTGTGGCAGCAGTGGTAGAGTGATGGAGGAGTTCCTGGATAAGCAGTAAAATGATTGGACTGAGCTTCCTGGACATTGAGGAGGAGTTCCCAGACAAAGCAGGAGCCACAGCTAAGGAACAATGAGGCACAGATGTGGACTTAGAAAGGTGTGGAGAGGGGGAAGCCAACTTTCTATAAACTGTTTCTCCTTTGAGAGGAACCCAACAAGGGTAATATTATAATTCTGGAAGATTATATAAGTTCTAAGGAAGGTGAGACTCATTAGAAGGAAGGGTTGCTTCACTTTTTAGCAACCCTCAGTGTTTATCTTTACTGGAGGGACCTCAACAAACATAATGATATAAGTCTGGAGGTGACTATGTAAGATCTGGAGGTGACTATGTAAATCCCTGGGAAGGTGGAGCTTATCCAAGGGAGAAGTATTAACTGTCTAGAGATTCCTCAGGCTTTCTGTTTCTAGGGAGGCATCAACTCTAGGGAAGTACTCTAAGTGTTGAAGATTGTATAGATCTCTGGGAGAGGTGGAGCTCCACCAGAGAGGGAAGGAAATTTCTCTTGACTATTTATGGGTTAATTGTGGGTTATTTGAATTTTCTTTCAGGTGAAATTAAAGCCTGTCCTCTATATGATATGCCGTTAACCTGAGTGCTTGCATTGGAGCTGAAAGTCTTTTTTCCTTTCTATGGAGGTCAAGGAATGAGCCCAACTCTAATGTTCCCAGGTAAACCTTGGATAGGGTCACAAACCAAAGAGAGAGTATGATTACTGAGAAGCCACCAAGACTAAGTTCAGATTATAATACTCAAAGCTTTTGGTTCTGGGCCACAAGTTACACTCAGAAATTGTATCCAATGAAGAAAAAGATGTCCCTGTTGTTACTTTGACACTCGAATGTTTCTCTTTTAACACAATATCACTCTTCAAATGGGTTGGACCTGTGGAATTATCCCAACTATCTATAAGTGAACAGAAGATGGTCTTTTCTCACATTCATCCAAAATTGTGAGAGAGTTGAATCCATAGGTAGACAGAAAAGAACCTCAAAGACTTACACACTATAAAAGGACTAGAGTTTGTGTACTGCTGGCACTGGGGTTTGAACCTAGGAGCAGCTCCTCAGATAGAGCTGTCTGATTTCATCAGAGTCATCCAGTCTTTTATCCCAGAGACTTCAAGCTATCTGGACCAACACACTCAGAGGAAGCTGTGTCCCTGGGACACACACACACAGACACACAGACACAGACACACACACAGACACACACACACACACACATCTGAAAGAGCCAGAAGGGACCTGACCAAGATGCAGAATCTCTAACTTCCTTCAAGGCTCACCTCATGTGCCATCTCACACAGGAAGACGTTAGAGCTTGCTCCTTCCTCCTCAAAGTGTCATGTACACACACATCTGTTTACATGTTGTGCCCCCGCCTCCCCATCCTGCCTCTGACAAGCACTCACTGGGTGACTCGAGGCACCGTGCTTAACTTCTCTGTGTTCTGGGCTGGTGGTGTCAAACTCACATAGAAATCGGAGCAGCTAAACCATACATAAGGATTCCTGCAGCTACATATTGACTTAGAAAACCACATCATTATCATTATCTGTGTTATATTGTGCTCTTATTTATTTTTTTCATTATTTCTCAATCACATCCTAATCCAGCCAGGGCCACATGTGAGCTGCTGGCTGGTGTCTGCCACCTCTGCCACAAGCAACTCTGGAGGATCATGAATTGCCCAGACCTACAGTGATAGAGGAGATATCCTTATCCAAGAATCCCCTTTATCAATGAGATTCCAAGTCCAATCGCTAACCCTATCCCTTATCTTCTCAAGGTAGGCTCCTCAAAAGCAAGATTAATCTCTAGGATAGACCAAGCACCGGTTTCTCTTCAGTCAGGAGGACCAGTCTCATGTTCACCTCCTCTCTCCCCTCCCCCAAGCACTGATGCACTCAACCCAACACCAGAGAATGATCCAGGGAAACATCAAGCTTTCTGTGGCTTTCGAAGGGCTGACTGTCTCTATCCCTAGTACCACACCTTTTGTGAATAGCAGTTGTCCCTTATTCCAAGACTGTGGTGTGTAGATTTACACAATTAGACTAGTATGGCTTATAATTCCCTTAACTCAATCCTAGCTTTGCTCTTTGGATAAGAATTATAGGACCCCTGATCAATTCTTGTTGCTTGCTTATTAGTAGTCAAAAACAAAGCCAGGCTCAAGGGCAGGCCAATGTGCAGAGATAGACTCTTCCCATGGCTTGCTTTCCCTGTCTTATTCCTTTCTGAAAAAGCCTGTATCCCAGCCAAGCCCTGCCCCTACAGCCCTTTATCTATTTCTGGCATTGCCCTGGGGGCACTGTCTTGCCTTCCCTCTATGCCCTTGATAGAGCTGTGAATCAGTATAACCATTTCAGAAAGCAATTTAGAATTAAGCAAATAAAATGACTAGAATGCTCATACCCTTTGACCCAGCAATTCTTTTTACTAATCTTTTACCCCCAAAGAGGTGATCAATAAGAAGAAAGTCCTCACATACTACAGAATATTTATGGTAGCACTTTTTATGGTAGCAAAGAGTTAGAAGCAAAGCAGATGCCCATCAGTTAGGGGAAGGTGGTATGTGACATGTGACTGTAATTGAACATAAGAATTCCTAGAATATACCTTATAAGAAACAATGAATATGATAAATACAAAGAAGCATGGGGAGATATACATGGTATGGTGCAGAGCAAAGTAATCAGAACTAAGCAAACAATATAGACAAAGACCACACAATGTAGATGGAAAGAAAAATCACAAAATGCCATGTGTGAGGGACAGAGAGGCTAGTTGGGCTGAATCATAGAATATGGTAAGGGTAATAATATATAATGAGGTTCGAAAGATAGAGGGGGCCAGGTTGTGAAGGACTTTAAAAGCTAGACCAAGGTCTTTCTATTTTACCTCAAGGCAGTTAGAGAGCCACCAGGATTTACCAGAATGACCTAGTCAGATAGACACTTAGGGAAAATCACTTTGGCACATTTGTAGAGGATGGATTGCAATGGAGAGAGAACTGAGGCAAAGAGACCAACTAAAAGACCATTACAGATTCCTTCCTGGATATATTCACATGAGAAGGCAAAGACTACTCCTTCATGGTGGGGAGAGAAGCCTCAGGCCTTTATCCTTCCATCAAGGCCATGTTGCCTATGAGCACATAGTCTTGTTGCTGCCTTTGTTTCAGTTGTATCCATTCTTTCTGGCTTTCAGGTGAAGGAGACTGGATATGACTTTGACCTTGTGAACTTCAAAAGGTCAGGACAATGAGCCAACTGAAGTCTGGAAGAGTAGTCCATGTTGGGACTTGCTAGGAACAAAGTCCTGATTGATCTGCCTGGTCTAACTGAGCATTAGTAGAGGTGTACATTCATTCCCCCATCAGCTGTGTTGCATTTGGAAAGTAATTTGGTGGGGCAAATGCTACGCAGAAACAGCCCAGAGACCCAGATGGTAAAGGGAAAGTGGTATCCCTAAGTGTTGGGGGAAAGTGTTTGCACAAATATTCTTACTCTGTCTTTTTAGTAAATATCCTTTTGTAAAAACTAAAAAAAAAAGAAAAAAAGGCCATCTCAATAGTGAGATCCACTAGTATGAATGAGATAGAGAAGCAATGAGATCCTGAACTAAGTAGATTGTGACTAAGCATTTACTGAGTGAGGAAGTGACCTAGTCTGATGAGCACTTGGGGAAAATCCACTTTGGGAAATTTTCAGAGGATAGATGTAATGGGGGAGAACTGAGACCAATCAGGATGCCATTACAGATGGATATATTTAAATGAGAAGGCAAAGACTACTCCCTTGTGGTGGGGAGAGTTGAGTATAATGCTGAGGTCATGAACCTGGGAGACCAGAAGAATGATAATACCTTCAATGAAAATAGAGAATTTAGGAGAGAGATGGAGACATGAGCTTTATACACGTTGAGTTTGAGATGACTCTGAGTCATGAAGTTTAAAATGTCCAACTGCAGTTGCTGATGAGGGACTGAAGCTCAGATATATAGATCTGTAAATCATCTACATAGAGCTGATAATTAAACCCATAGGAGTTGGTGAGGTCACCAAGAGAGTATGGAGAAGAGTGTCTAAGACAGAACCTTTGGGGATGCAAACTGTTACTGGGTATGACTTGGAGGAAGATTCTATAAAAGAGCCTGAACACAGGTTAGATATGTGGAAGAACCAGGAGAAAACAGTGTCATGAAAACCTGGAAAGGAAAGGGTAACCAGGAGTAGAAGGTGACCAGCAGTGTCAAATGCAGCCAAGAGATCAAGAAGGATGGGGCCTGAGAAAAGACCCTAAGATTTGGCGATTAAAGAAATCATTGGTAACTTTAGAGATAGTAGTTACAGTTTAGTGATGAGGTTGGAAGGCAGCTTGCAAAAGTATGAGGAATGAGAGGGAGAGGAAGTGGAAGCGATAAATATAGATAGTTTTTTCCTAGGAGTTTGGTTGAGAAAAAGAAGATAAATTTACAATGATAGCTTGAGGGGTTGGTAGGCTTTGGTGAAGTTTTTGCTGTTGCTTTGTTTTGTTTTTAGAATGCGGACATTTGTACATGTTTGAAAGCTGTAGGAAAGGAATCTGTAGATAGGGAGAAGATAAGGATGGGGGGGGGGCAGTAATTGAAGGGTCACAGATGAGTATGGAATTTGCCCGAAGTGTTGGACTTGGCAAGAACAAGGGCTGTCTCTTCATCAGAGACTGGAGGAAAGCAAGAGGGGGAGCACTAATATCAAGGGGTTTTGAAATGAAAAGTTCCCTAGCTCACTTTGAATGGCCTCAAATGTCTTATAAAGTAGTTGGGCAGGGAAAGGGGAAGTGTAGATGGCTTGAGGAGAGAAAAGAAGTTTTCAATACTGTAGTTTCTGTGATGAGGGTGTCAATTAGAGAGGAGTATGTTGTTGCAGTGAGGACCCAGTTCACATTAGATAACAGAAATGCATTGGGTACTCAGCATGTTTATATAACTTCCTCCAGCTCTGTTCAGAAGAACATGAGCAGGATCAGAGTAGGCAGGTGATGGGAGTAATCCAAGGCTGGGGTTTAGCCAGAGATGAGTGGCAACTGGACAAGGGAGTAAAGGATTCAAGAACAGGGTATAGTGTGGAGTTGAACTGCTTAACTACAGGGTCAAGATTGGAAAATGAGGACACTTAAATCAGAGCAGGGGTAATGGCCTAAAAAAGTACTGAGGGGAGGTCTTGATGAGGAATAGCTGGGGAGAGGTGGAATGTCAGGAAGTTATGGTCAGATAGACGACTGTCCAAGTTTTCAATCAAGGAAGTGGAGCACTTGTTAGTGATGGTCATCAAGGGTGGGTCTGGGTACACTACACATTCATGTCATCCAACTTCAACCAGACCCTCAGTACATCAAGGCAATCCTTTTATTCCTCCTTTAATAGATTCGCCATCATAACTGATTCCAGCAAGATATTTGACAAAGTTTTTCATGCTATCCTTATAGACAATTTGAAGATGCATGGGCTATGTAATTAACTTAATTCGTGGGTAAACAGCTATCTTCACCAATAATTAATAGAATGAGTCCTGGAGGGCTCAAGTAATGTCTTAAGACAGTTTTGGACCCTGTCTCACATTTGTATCAATGATTTCTAGAGAAAACTATTGTAAGATGCAATCAATATACCTTCCACTGCCCTTTAATATAGAAGCTGCAGCCTTCCAAATAGAATAAGGAGGTGTGGCCGGTGTTGTGCCCTCAAGCTCAGAAGGGGAGCTAACAAACACTAGGAAGTTAAGTGTCTGAGGCTGCCATGATCAATAATACCCTACCTTTGATCACTGTGTTGTTCACATGGTTCTTTGAACTGGGTCCTGATTTAGCCTGATTCCCACTTAGGTGTTACTTGAGGTTGACTGTTTAACTCTCTGCTATTGAACTGGCAGGCCTCCCTCGCTCTCATAGTTGGACCCTGGTTGATCTCTAGTTGTTTAGGCCTATGACTCTGCACTTACATGTCTCAGGTCAAGGTCCTCTGAGAGGTTCCCTAGAACACACTGAGGTCTTCCCCTCAGGTCCTTATAACAGAGGAGTAAACAGCCTCCCTGCCAGGTGGGGTCAAATATAACAAGACACAGGATCCCAAAAGATCTTGATAGGCTTAAATAATGATGGAAAGAAGTAAACAAGCATTTATTAAATACCTACTATGTGCCAGGCATGGTTGTCAGTTCTATACAAATATTATCTCATAAATCCTCAACACTGGGAGCTAGATGCTATTATTAACTTCATTTTTACAGTCGTAGAAACTGAGGCAGACCAAGGATAAGTGACTTACCCAGGACCACACAGCTAGTAAGTGTCTCAGGCCAGATCTGAACTCAGGTCTTCCTGACCCCAAGCCTGGGGCTCTATCAACTGCACCACCTGGCTGCCTAGGTCTCCTAAATCCCTCCAGATATTTTTCAAACTGTTGCCTAACCATATCTCCCCCTTATTGTACCTCCGAAGTTGATTTTTAAAATTCTAGTGTAAGATTTTATATTTATCCCTACTGAATTTAATCATATTAGATTTAGTTAGATGCTCTAACCTGTCAAAATCTTTCTTGGATACTGACTATCATCCATCAGTCATTGTTTTAGCTACTGGCCTCCAGTCTAGGAACAAAGACAATCCTTAATCCTTACTCTTTCTTTAGGTAGTGGTGGAGGGGTTTGGGAAAGGATGGTTTAATCTACTCAAGACTAGAATGAGTCCTTAATAGGCACTTAGTAATGGGCATTGATTTAATAATTGATTCCTTTTGTTTCAATTGAACAAAGTTAGGTTTTATCAAGACTTTTTTGGCACCTATTGTTACAATCATATGGTTGGTTTTAAGGCTGTCTGCTATATTTTCTTGGTCATTTTTCTAATGGTGAACAGTCTTGAATACCTATTATAAATTCTTTTTGGTTAAAAGTGCCGAAAGGCTGGTGCAGAAATGACACAATGCAGCTGGGTGAACATCCCAGGAATGGACAAGGAGAAGCAGTGGTAGGCCTGGAAAACCTTTCTTTGTGCCTGAGCAACTATTTATTCTTCTTCACTGACTGACTAGCAAATGAGTGAACCTCACAGAGCAATTGGGTTCCTATATAGCCTAGCCCAGGCGTGGGGCCTACTAGGTCCTTGGGTGAGGCCTTTTGACTGAGTCCAAGTTTTACAGAACAAATCCTTTTGTTAAAGGGATCTGTTCTGTGAAGTTTGGATTCAGTCAAAGGGCCACGCTTGAGGACCCAGAGGGTCACATGTGGCCCCAAGACCACAAATTTCCCACTCCTGGCCTAGCCAATGAGCCAGCCACAATAGAAGCAATGGGAAGGAAGCATCTGCAGGTCCAGCCAGTTAGGGAAGAAAAGCAGCCAGAGGAAGGCTCTGTATCCTAAGTCCTCGGTTCTTTCAACTGACTGGGTATTAATCCTCCAGGAAGTCATAAATGGGAACAGTACTGGGAGCCGTTGTGAGCTCCAGTACTGGGGCCATTTGCCAGCTCCTAGCAAGAGTGGCTGGTAGGTCAGTCTGAGTCCAAGTACATGAGATGTGTCCCTGGAACTTCTGGATTTGGGGTATAACTACAGATTAATTTTTTGCTATATAGATCTGGGAGAAAATCCCACATGGTAGTCATTTTGATATATTTGGTTGTAATCCTTTTACTTATATATGGGCATGAGTAAAGAGCTGTATAACACAAACTATGCTTGTATGATTGACATCATTATTACAATGCTCATTTGATTGGGGTCTATTAAAACTTAGCGTCATGGGAAAGTAGGAAAGATGTTTGGTAGAAATTAGGTTTAGGTTATTTTAGGCCATATACCAGAATAAGCTCAAAATGGATATATGACCTGAATATAATACTTTTTCTCATTAAAAAAATGAGAAAATAGCTAGATCAGGTATCTTTCACATCTATGGCTAGGGAAAGAATTCTTAACCAAAGAATAGAGGTAAACACACAAAAATTTAACTACATGAAATTGATAAGCTTTTGCATAAACAGAATCAATGCTATTAGAATAAGAATAAACAGCAGGAACTGAAGAAAAAATTTTTGCATGAAATATTTTTTGGTTTTTTGGCAGGGTAATTGGGGATAAGTGACTTGCCCAAGGTCACACTGCTAGTACATGTGTCAAATGTCTGAGGCCATATTTGAACTCAGGCCCTCCTGACTCCAGGGCAGGTGCTCTACTCACTTCGCCACCTAGCTGCCCCTGTGAAATACTTTTCATAAGGATCTGGTATGCAAGGTATAGTGTGTTAACCCAGAAATATTTTTAAAAATCCCCAAAGGATATGAAATGCAAAAGAAATGCAAACTACTAATAACAAAATGAGATTACGCCAAATCACTAATACTCAGGGAAATTAACTCAAAGCATCTCTGAAGATTCACCTCACACTAAGTAAATTGGCAAAGATGGAAATAGTTTTGGAGGGGTAGCAGAAAGACTAGTAGACTTTGGTGTTTACTGATTGTGTTTCTGTAAATTGCTCCAACCATCTGGAAAGCAATTTGGAACTATGCAACGACAACAACAAAAAAAAAACCTTCCCCAAGGAGATCAATAAATGAATAAGTGCATGAATAAATATTTTAATTGCTAGGTTCCAGGTGCTGTGCTAAGAAAAAAGGATACAAATACATAAAGATAGTCCCTGGCTTCTGGGAGTTTACATTTTACCATATTTTGTGGTACTAGAGAACTGGAAATAAGATAGATGCCTATAGGTTGGGGAATGTCTCAATAAACTGTGGCCCATGAGCATAATGTTACTGTGCTATAAGAAATGACAAATTCAAGATTTCAGAGAAGCGTGGGAAGACTTCTATGAAATGACATAAAGTGAAGTAAGCAGAACCAGGAAAACAATATACCTGATCAAAACAACGTAAAAATACAACAAAACAAAAATG
This sequence comes from Trichosurus vulpecula, assembly GCF_011100635.1. Lineage (NCBI taxonomy): Eukaryota > Metazoa > Chordata > Mammalia > Diprotodontia > Phalangeridae > Trichosurus > Trichosurus vulpecula. The sequence continues at coordinate 60,771,657 of NC_050576.1, forward strand.
AAATCTCTGTCACTATAATGACTGAGCTTGGCCCTAGAGATGAGAAAATGTACCTCTCTATCCTCTTTACAAAGAGGGTCTATGGGTGTGGAATATTACATATGCTGACATTGCATTAATCAGATATGGTTGATGTTGGTTTTGCTAAGCTGCTTTTTTTTTCTTTTATTAACCCTTGTCACTAGGGATAGTTCACTGGATAGGTGAGGATATATTCAGAAATGAAGGTGATATAAAAATAAAATATTAATAGAAATAAGAGGGGGAAGAGATAGTTAAAAAAAAAAACAACTTTATCAGCAAGGAAAGAGGAAGGAGTCCACAAAGTGGACAGGGATTGAGCCAATAGATTAAATGGATAAATCCTTAGACAACACAACCCTACTCATGAGAGGTGTGACCTGGGGGCAGCCGGGTGGCACAGTGGATAGAGCACTGGCCCTGGAGTCAGGATAACCTGAGCTCAAATCGGGCTTCAGACACTTACTAGCTGTGTGATCCTGAGCAAGGCACTTAAACCAGATTGCCTCAAAAAAATTAAAAAAAAAAGGTCTGGCGCTAAGGGTAGCATTCTCTAGCTCTCTGAGCAGAGAACTTGGCACTTTCCCTGAGAGACCTCTCATGTTTAGTGGTACAAATAACTGCTCAGATGGGTGTTGGACTGCTGATTTCTGGTTTTTACTGTTGCACAGCACCAGGCAAATGGCCACCCTGATGATGAAAAATAAATCCACAGAGCATGCCCTTCACCATTCTGGCAATCTTTAACGTCTTTACTAGATGTCATACCCAGAATACTCCAGATGGAGAGTTTTTCAGAATATTCAGATGCTCATATCCAATTCATTCCTTCCCAAATTCCCTGCCATTATGTTGTTGCCACTGAATACCAGGTTTAGAGCCTGCTCCATGTTTTTATGCTGGAAGTATGAGAAAAGAGAGGGGACTCTGGGAAAACCCAGGCTCCCAGCATTAGTCCACTCTGCCTCTCTAGCCTCACCATTCAGGACACAGACACAGGTCCCACCTCTGCACTACAAACATCTAAGTATCTACCCCTAGTCTCCTCCCTCATTTACCTCTCTCTTCCCCCGAAGACACAGATCTATCCCCCATCTCATTACAAGGAGACTAAAGGTCCCAACCGTGGCATTGCTGTTTGCATTATTTCAGCCCTGAAGCCTGCGGGTCACAGGACCTCCAGGACTGAAGCAGGACCTCAGCCAGCTCTGAAGAAGCCTGGGCTTGGTCTGCGGACTGTAAGCATCACAGCATTCTTCAATATTTGTAGTAAAGGAATAAAGTTGAGGAGGGGTAGAGGTGTGGTCAGTGAAAAGCCTCAATTCTGCCCTCTCCCCATCATCCCTTCCCTTAAAACCTCACCCTGCTCATCATTGTTCAGTAGATTTTTATCATCCCTCAGGATCTCCCCCTGGTGAATGCGTTCACTTCTCAAAAGGGATGTTAACAGTGACAAATATATTCCACAAACTTTTTCACCATCATTGCATCCTCTGATTGGCATTTCTGAAGAAATTGCTTTTGGCACAAGGTGGCTCCATGAAGCTTTGATTGGGCTCTAGGGCCACACTGGGGCTCGGACTTGGGGTTGAGGTCAGATAGCTAGGCTCCTTGGGCTCTGGTGGCAAAGAGATTCTCTGCCACCTGTCTGGGGCCTGCCCATGCATGGCTGCCCCAAGCCTGAGGCACCCAGGCCAACAGAGGCAGTGACAGCTGGGGTAAAAGGTCTTAGCCACTCAGGCCCTCAACCCAAATGGGAATGGAGAGAGGAAGTAGGGAAAGACCCTCATGGTTGGGATGGCAAGGGATAAGGATGCAACAGACCTGGCAGTACCTAAGTCCCACTGCCTTTGGCCGAGGTGGGTACCTCTATGGTAGGGTGCCAGGTAATTACGTATAACTGATTAGGCTCTGGGGCCCCAATGAAGCAAAAGACTGAGACGTTGGGGACTCTCCTCAGCTCAGGCTGGGGGTTCAACTCAAAAATATGCTTCCTGGACACTGGTTACATGGAGATCCCCTGCCACTTGTGTGGGGCTTCAGGCCTAATGTCCTTCTGCTACTATGTATGTTAGTAGTTGGGAGGCCTCAGCAACTCATGATCCCTTGCTCCAAAACCAACTGGGATCCATAGTCATTTATATCCACAATTTTTCTATTTTTTTTCTTTTCTCTTCCTTTTTCCCTCTCTTTTTCAATAGTATGGGGAAGATACTAAACAGTCTTTTTAAACTGTTAAGGGATCAGGACAAAGCTGATTCCACCATTGTCTAAGATCTCTTGACGAGGACTCAACTCTACCATGCAAAGCAGTCATTGTCACTGTCCATGAGAAGGGCCCAAATCTTGTGGAAGTTGGATCGGCTATACAGGAAACTGGGGGGAAAATTTTTATACCAAGTTTCTCTGATAAAGGCCTCATTTCAAATATATAGGAATTGAGTCAAATTTATATAAAAAAATAAGAGCCATTCTCAGTTTTTCAAACAAAGTAATCAAAGCTATCTATAATAATATGAAAAAATACTCTAAATCACTACTGATTAAAGAAATGCAGGTTAAATAACTCTGAGCTACCACCCCACACCTACGAGATTGGCTAATATGACGGAAAAAGAAAATGACAAATGTTGGAGGGGATGTGGTAAAATTGAGACATTAATGCATCATTGGTGAAGTTGCATACTGATTCAACCATTCTGTAGAACAATTTGGAACTATGCCCAAAGGGCTATAAAACCATGCAAACCTTTTGACCAATCAATATCAAAAGGAAAAGGACCTATATGTACAAAATATTTATAGCAGCTCTTTTAGTGATGGCAAAGAATTGAAAATTGAAGGGATGTCTATCAATTGGGGAATGGCCAGACAAGTTGTTGTATATGATTGTGATGGAATACTATTGTGCTATAAGAAATGAAGAGGAGGATACCTTCAGAAAAACCTGGAAAGACTTACATGAATTGATGCAAAGTGAAATGCACAGAAATGAGGAGAATGTTGTACACGATAAAAGCAATATTATAAAGTGATCAACTGTGAAGGATTTAGCTATCCTCAGCAATACAACGATCCAAGATAAATCCAAAGGGCTTGTGATGAAAAATTTTATCTCTCTCCAGAGAGAGAGAGAACTGATGGAGTCTGAATGCAGATCAAAGTATACTTTTTCTTTGCCTTCTTTACCTTTTTTATTTTTTTGGTTTGTGTTTTACAACATGACTAATGTGGAAATGTTTTGCCTGACTGGACATGTATAACCTATATCAAATCACTTTCTTTCTCAACGGGGGAAAAAGGGGTGGAAGAAAATTTGGAACTCAAATTTTTTTTTTAAAAAGAATGTTAAAGATTGTTTTTGCATGTAATTGGGGAAAAATAAAATATTAAATCATTTTTTAAGAAATAAGAGCCATTCTCTAATTGATTTGTTCTAATTGATAAAAGGATATGAATAGGCAGTTTTCTTTTTCTTAATATTAATTTATTCATTTTTAGTTTTCAATATTCACTTCCATAAGTTTTAAATTTTCTCCCCGCCCCCCCCCCCACCAAGAAGGCATGCAATCTGATATGGATGGGCTCAACACATATATTCCTATTAAAGACATTTTCACCTTAGTCATGTTGCATAGAAGAGTTATAACGAATGGGAGAAACTATGAGAAAGAAAAACAAAACAAAAAAGAAGTCTGCTTCACTCTGCATTCCAACTTCATAGTTCTTTCTCTGGGTGTGGATGGCATTTTCCATCATGAGTCCTTTGGAATTGTTTTAGGTCCTTGCATTGCTGAGAAGGGCAAAGTCTATAAAAATCAGTCATTGTACACTGTGACTGTTATTGTGTACAATGTTCTGGTTCTGCTCACTTCATTCAGCATCAGTTCATATAAGTCTTTCCAGGTTTTTCTGAAGTCTGCCTATTCATTGTTTCTTATAGCACAACGGTATTCCATTACATTCATATACCACAACTTGTTCAGCCATTCCCCAATTGATAGGCATCCCCTCAACTTCCAGTTATTGGATACCACAAAAAGAACTGCCATAAATATTTTTGTACATGTGTGTCCTTTTCCCATTTTTATTATCTCTTTAGGATACAGCCCTAGAAAAGGCACTTTGGTGGGTCAAAGGGAATGTGCATTTTTATAGCCCTTTGGGCATAGTTCCAAATTGCTCTGTACATGGTTGGATCAGCTCACAATTCCACCAACAATGAATTATTGTTCCAACTTTCCCACATCTTCTCCAACATTTATCGTTTTCTTGTTTTGTCATGTTAACCAATCTGATAGATGTGATGTGGTACCTCAGAGCTGTTCTGATTTGCATCTCTCTAATCAATAGTGATTTAGAGCATTTTTTTTCATATCACTATAGAGAGCTTTAATTTCTTCCTCTGAAAACTGCTTGTTCATATCCTTTGACCATTTATCAATTGGGAAATGATATGTATTCTTGTAAATTTGACCCAGTTCTCTATATATTTTAGAAATGAGGCCTTTGTCAGAGATACTACCTGTAAAAATTCTTTCCCAGTTTTCTACTTCCCTCATAATCTTGGTTGCATTGGCTTTGTTTGTGCAAAAACTTTTCAATTTAATGTAATCAAAACTATCCATTTTGCATTTCATAATGTTCTCTATCTCTTGTTTGGTCATAAATTTCTCCATTCTCCATAAATCTGACAGATAAACTATTCCTTGCTCCCCTAATTTGTTTATAGTATTAACCTTTATACCTAAATTGTGTACCCATTTGGATTTTATTTTGGTATACAATATCAGATATTGGTCTATGCCCAGTATTTACCATACCATTTTCCATATTTCCCAGCAGTTTGTGTCAAATAGTGAGCTTTTATACCAGAAGCTGGGGTCTTTGGGTTTATCAAACAGTAGATTGCTATAATCATTGACTACTGTGTCTTGTGTATCTAACTTATTCCACCAATATACCACTCTGTTACTTAGTCAATACCAAGTAGTTTTGATGACTGCTGTTTTGCAATACAATTTAAGATATGGTATTGTGTTGGTAACCAAAAATGGTCTCCTTAGCACTTAGTCAACAAGTGCCCTTGAATAATTTGGCTTTTTCCCCTGAACTAACTGAATGCTGTTTGTATATTGGATTGGAGTAAGCTTGTCAGTCCCTTCACCTTGCTTCCCTTGCTTAAGCAGATCGAAAGAACCTGTGCTTTCCCCGGTGTACCTTACACCCCCGCAGAAGCCGGATGGTTAAAAACAGCTTCCATTGGAGCCAGAGGCTACAGCTACAGCTACAGCCACAGCCGAAGCTGAAGCAGGAGCTGCCAGTAGCAGAGCTGACCTACGAGAGGATTGAGGAGTGCTGAACAAGGACTTGAGGCCAGTGGGTAATCTTTTTACCATAGAAGGGAAGCATGTATATGATTTTGCTTTATACCATCATGCTTCTCTGTGGCCTCCTGGTTACTCTTGTGAGGCGGACTTATTGGGCCTGGAAGCTTTTGATCAAAATATCAAAATGGGGACGCTGGTTTGTGGGTTGGTTACTGTGGAGCCTAAATATATGCTTTGATTCTTTTGCCTCCTTCTTTGAAGATTCCTTATATCTCACGGTTCCGAACCTTTAAGACATATATATGATTCTTTTTGAAATTATAAACTCTGCCCTCCTAATACAGATATACGATATCAGATATTGGTCTATGCCCAGTTTCTACCATACTATTTTCCAGTTTTCCCAGCAGTTTTTGTCAAATAGTGAGCTCTTATACCAGAAGCTGGGGTCTTTGGGTTTATCAAACAGTAGGTTGCTATAATCATTGACTACTGTGTCTTGTGTATCTAACTTATTCCACTGATCTACCACTTTGTTACTTAGTCAATACCAAGTAGTTTTGATGACTGCTGCTTTGCAATACAATTTAAGATATGGTATGGTTAGGCCACCTTCTATAGCATTTCTTTTCATTAACTGTCCTGATATTCTGGACCTTTTGTTTTTCCCAGTGAATTTTTATATTATTTTTCTTAGCTCTAAAATTTTCTGGTAGTTTGATTGGTATGGCACTGAATAAGTAAATTAATTTAAGTGGACCTGTCATTTTTATTATATTAGCTCAGCCTATCCATGAGCAACTGATGTTTATCCAATTATTTAGATCTGACTTTATTTGTGTGAAAAGTGTTTTGTAATTGTGTTCATATAATTCCTGGGTTTGTTTTGTCAGGTAGACTCCAAAATATTTTATAGTGTCTACAGTAACTTTAAATGGAATTTCTCTATTTCTTGCTGTTGGACTTTGATAATAACATGTAGAAATGCTGATGATTTATGTGGGTTTATTTTATATCCTGCAACTTTGCTAAAGTTGTTTATTATTTCAAGTAGTTTTTTACTTGATTCTCTAGGATTCTCTAAGTGTATCATCATGATAACTTAGTTTCTTCTTTGCCTTGAATAGGCAGTTTTCAAAAGAAGAAATCAAAGCTATCAATAGTCACATGAAAAAATGCTTTAAATCCCTATTTATTAGAGAAATGAAAATTAAAAACAACATTGAGATACCAGCTCATACCTATCAGACTGGCTAACATGACAAAAAAGGAAGATGACAAAATGCTGTCAGAGATATGGAAAAATAGGGACACTAATGCATTGTTGGTGGAGTTGTGAACTGGTCTAACCATTCTGGAGAATAATTTGGAACTATGCTCAAAGGGCTATAAAATTGTACATATCCTTTGACTCGGCAATAATATTACTAGGTTTGTATCCTAAAGATATCAAAGAAAAAAGAGAAAGACCTATATGTACAAAAATACTTATAGCTTTTTCTTGTGGTGGCAAAGAATTGGAAATTGAGGGGATGCCCATCAATTGGGAAATGGTTGAATAAGTTGTGGTATATGATTGTAATAGAAAACTATTATACCATAAGAAATGACAAGCAAGATGGTTTCAGAAAAACCTGGGATGTCTTATAGGAATGGATGCAAAGTGAAGTGAGCAGAAGCAGGAGCAGCAATATTGTAATGATCCTCAACTATGAAAGACTTAGCTATTCTGATCAAGATTAACGATCCAAGAGAATTCCAAAGGGCCCATTATAAAAAATGGGATCTACCTCTAGGGAGAGAACTAATGAATTCAGAGTGCAGATTAAAGTACACTTTTTAAACTTTATTTTTTTTGGGGTTTTTGGTGTGTTTTCTTTTGCAACATGATTAATGTGGAAATGCTTTGCATGACTTAAAATGTATAATCAATATTGTATTGCTTACCTTCTCAAGGGGTAGGGAAAGGGAAAGAGGAAGAGAATTTCGAATTCAAAATTCTAAATAGGGGGGCAGAGCCAAGGGCAACTGGAAAGCAGGGACTTGCTTAAGCTCTCCCTCCAAACACCTGTAAAAATGGCTCTGAACAAATCATAGAGTTGTAGAACTCATGAAATAACAGAGGGAAGCAGGGCTCCAGCCTAGGAAAGCCTGGATGGTCACTGCGAAGGGTCTATCACATGGAGCTGGGAGCAGAGCAGAGCACAGCCCAGCATGGGCTGCACCAGGACCAACCAGACCGGGAGCCAGGAAGAACAGGCCCTAGTGCCCTGAATCAGTGAGCTGTGGCAGTTACCAGACTTCTCAACCCACAAACACCAAAGACAACAGAGAAGGTTTGTGTGAAAAACTGCTAGAGTGAAAGGAGTGTGTGGTTGGCCCCAGCCCCAGGGGTGCAGAAGTGGTGCAGCTCTGGAGTTACTTCTAGAGCTCCAGCTACAGTTGCTTCTCGCCTCGGGTCCACCCGGTGGGAGGAATTAAGCAGTGGATCAGAGGGGGAGTGCAGAGCCTGCTTGGATCTGAGTTGTGGTCCAGGTTGGTGTTTCTTGGGGGAGGAGAAGTGCTGGTGTGGCAGAGCTTGCTGTGTAGAAGTAGCTTTGAAAAGAGCAGTGCAGCCCCTAAAGCTTGGGACAAAGTACTCTCTACTCTATGTGCAATCATACCCCTACGAAAAACTCAAGGGTCAAGTAGTTGGCTGGGAACATGAACAGGCAGTGAAAATGGACCCAGATTCAGACTCAGACTTTGGAATCTTTTTTTTTTGGTGACAAAGAAGACCAAAACATACAGCCAGAAGAAGTCAACAAAGTCAAAGAACCTACATCAAAAGCCTCCAAGAAAAATATGAATTGGTCTCAGGCCATGGAAGAGCTCAAAAAGGATTTGGAAAAGCAAGTAAGAGAAGTAGAGGAAAAATTGGGAAGAGAAATGAGAGTGATGCAAGAAAATGATGAAAAACAAGTCAATGACTTCCTAAAGGAGACCCAAAAAAATACTGATGAAAATGACACCTTAAAAAATAGACTAACTCAAATGGCAAAAGAGCTCCAAAAAGCCAATGAGGAGAAGAATGTCTTGAAAGGCAGAATGAGCCAAATGGAAAAGGAGGTCCAAAAGACCACTGAAGAAAATACTACCTTAAAAATTAGAATGGAACAAGTGGAAGCTAGTGACTTTATGAGAAATCAAGATATTATAAAACAGAACCAAAGGAATGAAAAAATGGAAGACAATGTGAACTATCTCATTGGAAAAAACACTGGCCTGGAAAATAGATCCAGGAGAGATAATTTAAAAATTATTGGACTACCTGAAAGCCCCGATCAAAAAAAGGGCCTAGGCACCATCTTCAAGAAATTATCAAGAAAAATTGCCCTGATATCCTAGAGCCAGAGGGTAAAATAGAAATTGAAAGAATCTACTGATCGTCTCTTGAAAAAGATCCCCAAAAGAAAACTCCTAGGAATATTGTTGCCAAATTCTAGAATTCCCAGGTCAAGGAGAAAATACTGCAAGCAGCCAGAAAGAAACAATTTGAATATTGTGGAAACACAATCAGGATAACACAAGATCTAGCAGCTTCTACATTAAGGGATCGAAGGGCTTGGAATAGGATATTCCAGAGGTCAAAGGAGTTGGGATTGAAACCAAGAATCACCTACCCAGCAAAAGTGAGTATCATGCTCCAAGGCAAAATATGGACTTTCAATAAAATAGAGGACTTTCAAGCTTTCTCAGTGAAAAGACCAGAGCTGAATAGAAAATCTGACTTTCAAACACCAGAATCAAGAGAAGCATGAAAAGGTAAACAAGAAAGAGAAATCATAAGGGACTTACTGAAGTTGAACTGTTTTGCTTACATTCCTACATGGAAAGATGATGTGTATAATTCATGAGACCTTTCTCAGTATTAGGGTAGTTGAAGGGAATATACATATACATAGACAGAGGGCACAGGATGAGTTGAATATGAAGGGATGATATCTAAAAAAGTAAAATCAAATTAAGGGATGAGAGAGGAATATATTGAGGGAGGGAGAAATGGAGAGATAGAATGCGGTAAATTATCTCACATAAAAGTGGCAAGAAAAAGCAGTTCATTGGAAAGGAAGAGGGGGCAGGTGAGTGGGAATGAGTGAATCTTGCTCTCACAGGATTTGACTTGAGGAGAGAATAACATACACACTCAATTGGGTATCTTACCCCACAGGAAAGTTGGGGGAAGGGGATAAAAAAGGGAGGATGATAGAAGGGAGGGCAGATGGGGGAAGAAGTAATCAAAAGCAAACACTTTAGAAAAGGGACAGGGTCAAGGGAGAAAATTGAATAAGGGGGGACAGGATAGAAGGGAGGGAAATAATAGTGAGTTTTTCACAACATGACTATTCATGGCAGTGTTTTGCATAATGATACATGTGTGGCCTATGTTGAATTGCTTGCCTTCTTAGAGAGAGTGGCTGGTGAGGGAAGAGGGGAGAGATTTGGAACTCAAAGTTTTAAAAGCAGATGCTCAAAATAAAGTTATTTTTGCATGCAACTGGGAAATAAGATATACAGGCAATGGGGCATAGAAATCTATCTTGCCCTACAAGAAGGTAAAGGGAAAAGGGATGAGGGGAGAGGGAGGGGGGTGATAGAAGGGAGGGCTGAATGAGGAATGGGGCGATCAGAATATATGCCATCTTGGAGTGGGGGGAGGATAGAAATGGGGAGAAAATGTGTAACTCAAAATCTTGTGGAAATCAATGCTGAAAACTAAAAAATATCAAACAAAAATCATTAAATCAAATTTTTAAATAAATGAATGTTAAAAAATTTTATGTAATCGGGAAATATTTAATGAAATAAATAAAAATATTTTTAAAGAAGAGCTTGGTTACAGGTGATTCCTGGGAAGGATGAGTAAATAGATGGAGTTGGGCCAGTTTGCTGTCTTCAGGTATACAGGATACCAGATATGGCTATGTCCTAATGTGTTGATAGTGAGACAGGTATGGAGGCACCTTCCTATGTGTATGTGTATGGGTGGGTGTGGGTGTGATGGGGAGTCAGGATAATTCCCAAGTTCCCTAAGTGCCAGGACTTTGTCTTCTCCACCCAACTCTTTTTATTTTGTATCTTCCATTGCTCAGTTATTTTTTACTCATGTCCGACTCATTGTGACCCCATTTGGGGTTTTCTTGGCAAAGATACTGGATTGCTGTTTCTTTCTCCAGATCATTTCGCAGATGAGGAAATTAAGGCAGAGTGAAATGACTTGCCCAGAGTCACACAGCTAGTAGCTGTCGGAGGCCAGATTTGAACTCAAAAAGGTGAGTCTTCCTGATTCCAGGCCTGGTATTCTATCCACCATACCACCCTAGCTTGACACTTAATAAATACTGATGTCTCTAAGTTAGCAGACAATTCTAGGCTTGTATACAAGTTACATGTCTATAGGCCTAGTGTAGCCCAAGAAGTGACCTAAACAAGATGAATCTTCCTGACTTCAGCCCCTGGCACTCTATCCACTGCACCATTTAGCTGTCCCAAGCCAGTGTCTAACTTGTTATAAAATCTCCATGTTACTAATTTTATAATATTACCTTACTAAAGTAACAAAAGTCCATAACCATCCTAAAAATAAATTCAGTACAACTATTTAAATACTAAGTAATAACAATAAGAAACTAATTAATATATCAAGATAATTGGCATTGGAAGCTACACGGGGGTTGACAAATACTTTGGAATTACCTCAAAGAGCACTGATCTACCAGTTCCATAATTAAAAGAACTTTGTTTTATCTGAACTAAGAATGGAAAATTTCACTTTTTTTAAGGAGGGGAAAAAGCTCACCACCAAATGATACTGAAGAAAGGCATTGGAAGTATGTTGATTTGGCAATTCCAACGCATACAAGGCTTTATAATCTCCAGCATACCTGAAATATATATATGTTCTATAGTCTTAAGCTCTAAGAGCAAGTATAGGCTATGTTATTTTATGAGAACATCTAGATTATCTTTCAGCGTGTACTTTTGCTTTCGGTTCATTCATTCAAATAAATAATGACACATCTGCAATATGCAGAGGCACACTCTGCTACACACTCGCGGAGTTATAAAAATAAATTAAGACCATCTCTGCACTCAGGGTGTATACATCAGTATAGGTCACTTTAAGCAAACCCCATATATTAAAATCTCCATTTTACTCCTAAAAGATAATTAGGTAGCGATTATTCACTTTATAAAAGAATTCATTATAGGAATCCTTGACCCACAAAGTTCTCTTAGTAAAATGAAAATAGCATCTAGTTTAAAACCTAACAAGAAAATAATTAGGCCTTACATTTCTCTAACAATTCAGTCTTTACATAATGCTGTTTTCTTTTTTAAAAAAAATTTATGGAATAAAACAAGTATTTCCATAACATAATAAAAAAATAGATGATTGCACATGAAACAGCAAATCTACTATGTAAAACCTGCTATTCCTTTTCATATAATAAAATAACACAAATTTCTTTTTTTCCCCCTATCATGCTGTTTTCTAAATAAACTCATTTGTTCACAAGCCATGGGGTGCACATGGTGGGTATTCTAATTTCCATTTTTTTTCAGCCAATACATAGCACAGAGAGGCTATGTGACTTGTCTATGGTTACACACTAGTAAGCAGCTGAGTAAGCAAGGCATAAATTGAGGAACAAATGTTTTGTTCAACCTTCCAAAACACTATAAGAATGTCAAATTCTCATGTTTATTTGCTATTTTCATAATTAGAAACTGCATCCCAGCCCACCCAGAACACACACCTTTGGTACCTAACAGCTAGCCAACCTAGATTTCTTGAATTCTCCTCCTCCTCAGCTGTCTCCTGCCCTCCCACCCGTCCCTCAAGTCCCAGCTAAAACCTCACCTTCTACAAGCCACTCCTGATCCCCCTTAATGCTAGTGCCTTCTCTCTCTCTCTTGATTATCTCCAGTCTATTCTGAACATATCGTGTTTGTACATAGTTATTGGGATGTTGTCTCCCCAGTAAACACAATCTGTCTTTCTGCCTTTCTGCATCCCCCATGTGTAGTGCTTGGTTGCTTGAAAAATGCTTGTTGACTTAACTCATTAATCAGATGCATTAAGTGGGTATTTCTAAAGAAAAGTGCTTTCCTTTCCTTGGAGGATGAGAGGTCAAAGTTCCTTGGCAGGTATTCTATTCCAAGCAAGTTTTAGATAGCATGCTCAAAAACCTGGCAGGTCCTGACAAAGTTTGAGTTTCACTGGCATTGCCTTGTAGAAAATATACATCATTAGGAAGCTAAGTAGGTAGTTTAAAGGAGGATCTCTGTATATACTCTGCTTCAAATATTTGTTGTTCAGTTGTTTTTCACTCATGTCTGACTCTCTGTGACCCCATTTGGGATTTTTTTGGCAAAGATACTAGAGTGGTTTGCCATTTCCTTCTCCAGCTCATTTTACAGTTGAGAAAACTGAGGCAAACAAGGCGACATGACTTGCCCAGGGTCACATAGCTAGGAAGTGTTTGAGGCCAGATTTGAACTCATGAAGATGTGTCTTCCTGACCTCAGGCCTGGCACTCTATCCATGGCAACACAGTGTTTTATTATTTCTTATCTATTAATAATTTACTTCCCAGAAACTCTATGTAAGAAACTGAGAGTTATCCCTAAAACCCCAAAATATCAGAGAAGTAGCAAGAAAGAGAAGGAAGGATGGGAGGAAAGTGATGATAACTGGGAGAAAATAGTTGGACAACTACAAAGGAAAGAACGAGGCAAAGAAAACCATGGAATAAGTAATCAGCAATCAACAATCACCTCTGCCCAAGTCCTACAAAACTTACGTTCTATAGTCTCAATGAGGGATTTATGATCTTGGCCTAACTGTACTGAGGGTCCTGGTAAGGAAGATTAAGTGTTTCAAGGTTTTCCCTGGGCATTTTTGCCCATTGGATTGTTATGGTAATTAGGGTGGGACTATTTTTTTTTCCTGTTTTCTCTTTTGGAATGCAAAGGCAATCAAGTACCTTCCATGAGTCTTGCCTTTCAAATGTAATGGCAAGCAAAGTGGGTCTTTTTGCTGTTTTTTGTTTGAGTGCTTCTCAGCACCAAGGTAATCAAGTGCCCCAGGGCCCTGACATGTGTAGATAAAATCTGAGGTTGATGTTTTGTTTTGGGGTCACATTCATCGGAAGAATGTTGGTGATTTGGCCAGATGAGACTCTGGGTAGCTGTTAGAGCCCCTCTGGCTTTGAAAACCCAGATGTTGGTGACTCTCTCTGGTAACTTCGTAATTCCCTGGGCAGACAGCTAGAGGTCTGTCCGTTGATTTCTCTGTGTTTGCTGTTTACATAATTTCTGCTTGTAGTTTCTGTTTGTATACTCTCTGAACTTCAGGGTGTTGGCTTTTTCCCCTGAACTAAGTGAATGATATATGTATGTTTAATTAAGGTGAGACTGTTAACCCCTTAAAGTTGCTTTCCTTGGAAAAACAGATCGAAAGACCTGTGCTAGTAGCCCTTCTGTGTGTTGGTATTATCGGTCTTACACAGCCACAGTAGTGGCAAGCAGCATTGTTGTTACATGGATCCACATAACACCACATGGAGGCACCTTTTGAAAGTTACATCCCCACCAGCTTCAGGGGAGAAAGATCTCCCAGGATGAGGTAGAGAAAGATGAGCACCCATCTTCTCAACTCTTCCCATCAAAGATTCCCAATGAACAGGATGTACCCGAGAACTACTTCCCCATTATTTCTGTTGGTGCTGACCAAGTAGGAGAGAGAACAAAACAGTGACTTTTCTTCAGAGCTCAAGACTTCTAAGATCTGCTTTGCATTATAAAAGTGCATAGACTCATATTCAAAAGTGGTTAGTGGGAGTCCCAAAACAGTCTATCATCTTTTCTCAGATAAAAGTTTTTGTTTTTGTTTTTCCTCTTAGTAGGCTCTTTTAAACAGCTAAGTATTTTGGTCAAGTTGAAACTATCCAGCGTAAAAAGCAGCTGCTTTGGCCCTGGACTCAAAAAATCCAGTTTTAAGTCCTGACTTTGACATGTACTAAGTGTTCATCCTTCATTGTTGAAGCAGACCAATGACATTACAGAGCAACGTGACTTTTAAGTGAACTGGATTTAGCAGAGGCAGAGTTGTACAAAGGTCAGTCTCACTCTTCCAGAGTCATGGAAGACTAGTGGCAAGACAAAAGTCAGGATGACTGGCCATGGCCCAGGATGCAGTGGACTGATTATGGGCAAGTCATTTAACCTGGACAAGAGTTTAACAAATAAAGGTACTTCACATGTGATGTGTTTGCTGAATTAACACCTGAGGTCTTTTCCCTATTTATAAATTGGATATGATTCAAGGAAATCTTGCTAAATGCCTGCTATTATGCAAGGCACTTTGCTAGGCGCTGGGAAGATTATATAGCCTGCTGGAGGTGGGGGGATAGAACATACACAGAAAAGTCAAGTAATTGAGGAGGGAGAGTACTAAAAATGAGAGGATCAAGGAAAGATCCATAGGAGACACTCAGGTGCCACCTGAGACTCCAGAACCTTGGAGGAAGATATTTTTTCCTGTAACTGGTAGAGCAGGGATGGGGGTGGAGTACGTTCCAAGCACGTGAGACAACCCAAGGCAAATTTAGAGGAGGATGGGATGTTTCAGTTTGGCAAACAGCTTAGCAGTCCTGTTAGACCAGAACTACAAGCATAAGGAGTGATATGAAATAATTGGGGAGGACAAAGAGGAGAGTAGGTAGGAGCCAAACTGTAGAGGGCCTTAAATTCAAGGCTCAAGAGTTTGTATTTCATCCTTGTGGCAATGGGATGCTACTCAAGGTTTCTGGGTAGAAACCTGAGTTTCTGGGTGCCTTAGGAAGATTTTTGTGGCAACTATGTGGAAAATGGATTTGGAGGTAGGTAGCAAATGGGACAGGAAGAGAATTAAGGTCTTACAACAGCCCACCCCTTCTGAGGATATCATACCATGCTCTCTATCTTGTTCCAACTTTGATACCCCTCTATTTTTCCCCATTCTAAATCACTGCATTGTCTTTAAACGATCCTTTGAACCAAGTTTAGAGTTATTTAGCATCCTTACCTTTCAATATTTTGCTACAAACCTCTGAAAAAATGAGATGGTGAGACTAAATGATTTTTACAGCCCCTTTCAGCTCTAAATCCCCAAATCTCGCATAAAATGCTTTCATCTACTCAAAAACTGTAGTCTACAGTACCCTCTAGTGGCCAATAAGAATGTATGGCTTCAGGTTTTAATGCTCTTTGCATTTAATTAAAAAAAAAAAGCAAGCACCTGCTGGTTCACTTTACTTTTATAAGAAAAATGAGAACTTAAATGAGTTCCAAAGGGCTTTTATATGGTAGAAAGAAAGGACTGAAATAGAAGTTTCTGAGGCAAAGCTAACAATAAATGAGAAGGAGATAACCAGGCTGGTCATCTTCATCCTAATTTGTATCGTAAGGTAACTTTACTAGAGGCAAGGTTCCATAACGACATGCTGGACTCTGGCTCTTCCATAAATTTCAGGATATGATTAGCTTTTTGGCAACAGGGAAGGAAAGCATCCTGCACTTAATCAAAAGATCATCAGCCAAGCTTTGAAATAGTAGTTTATCTTCTCTGGCTGTCACTGTAGCAGCCAGACTAAAATGAAAGCAAAAATGGAAGGGACTGGCAACAGAGCCGAAAAGAGAGCAAAAATCTGTATTAAGACCTTTATGTAAGACAATAAATCAAACACTCTTCATTAAAGAATTTTAATTATTAGTACTTTATTTAGAGACCAACCTCATGATGAAATTTTATAGAAAACATTTATTAAAGCATTAATTGAGCATGATGGAATACTATAAGTCAATTTTATAGTTTTCAAATAAATTCATTTTTCCACTTTGCAGTTTTTAAATTTAGAACTTAACTTCCAAGACATAATACAAAGGAATCCTGAAGAATCTACTGAAAGTATTTCTGCATACAGTAATTTTCTTTTCTTTATAATATTTTAAGAAAGATAGCTGGTAGGCTTCTAAAAATTGATTTCATCTAAAGAGCTCCCAAAATCTTTTCAAGCATTGTGTTTCCCTGAGTTACATAAATTCACTGGACCCTCAAAGAGCAATCAATTTACAGTACAAATATTTGTAGAATAGCTATTATTCATTACAAGACAGAATTCAGGGTAAGGCAAATCTATATAGGACCTGATCTTACTTAATGAAATTCTAAAGGACCTTATATGATGTTTATAAGGTTTTATTCCTATTTCGTTCCCTTGATGTTGATTTAAACAACCAGTAATAAAGCATTTTTAAAAATGAGTCAATAACAGAGATATGAAGGGAACTCAAGAAGTACGGTGTCACTGTGGCTACTGCTTACACACACTTTCAAAGAAAGCATTTTGTTTGAAAATGACATTACAGATTTAGAAAAGAATATTTTAGTTTATGATATTTAGGAAGAAAAATAAAAATAATCTTAAAACAATAACCAATTTTATACAACTCAAACAGGCGACAGGAATTGGACCTGTGATTTTAGTTGTTGCACGCAACTCCCAGAGAAGGAAATTTCTTCTACCAATGGCAGGTCAGCACCTTCTCTGCAACTTACAGCTTTAAGAGGGTTGCCTAGGATACTGAGAAGTAAAATTACTTGTCCAGGGTCCTACAATCTGTATGTATGTCTCAGGGATGAGATCTAAGCCCAGGTCTTCTTGGCCTCTCCACCATACTATCTCTCACAACATTCAAGAAAATCACTCTTCATGCTTTTCAAAAGTATTCATACTTATTTTTATAATCATTATAATCATTAATAATAATGGCCCCCGTTACATTTCATTTTGAGGAAAAAATATTTCCTTTTCTTTATATGATCTTCCCTTCTCATGGCTTCCTTCAAGAGGGCTTAAAAAAGCCAACTAAAAAAGCCTGAATGACCCTATTTGTTAAAAGTAAGAAAGTATAAACAACAATTAAAGGACACTGTAAAATGGGTAAAATTATGCTCTGATACGGCACCTGAAACCATGGACTCATCTGGTTAATAAGGATCTCAGTATTTATCCACAAATTCCCTGTCCTTCCATTCAATAGATAAAACATTTATTTTTTAAGGGGAGAAGGGAATCATAAGAAGGGAGAAATTTCAAATAAAATGGGTAAAATTAAACTTGGGAAAAATTTCACATGCCTACTTGATTCTATATTATTGTTACAGCAATTTCTTCTGAATCTAGCTTTGTTCCTGTATTAACAAGCAAAACCCCCCACAATCACCATACATAAGCTGATTAGCTGTCTGAAGTTCCATTTGGGTTTAAATAAACAGTTTTTCTGTTTGGCAAGATTTAGGCACATTTAATATATGGGCAAATTAACCCCTTTTCATCCTGTTCAGATAAAACTATCAGAGGCCTCGTTGGTAGTGAATTAGCAAGCAGAGACTTTCCAGGAATAAACAACACATGCTGAAATAGCTTCCAATCTCAAAGGCCAATTTAAATTTGCAACTTTTGTTTCTGGGAAAACTACCTTAATATTCAGTGAAACCAGAATTCCTTAATGATATTTTTTCTTTAAAAAAAAACCCAAATTTTAAAATGTCATAAAAATACTAAAATCTAAATTTCTCTCAGCAAGCCTCTGATTTAAATATCAAGCATATAAAAATAAGCATTTTTTTCTTTTATAAAATTTGCAAAAAAACTTTAAAGCAGTTTCCCTATGTATCCCAAAAACTCAAGCATCTTGATGGAATTATGGAATTGACCATATTCCTCTTCACCTGGGGAAGGGAGAAAAGAATTTTTTATTAAACTGAGTTTACACATACAAATATTTTAAAATAATTTATTCTAGGACAGAAGCCGGGAACCTTCAACCCAAAGGAAGCACTAGACCTCCAGCCTAAGTTCATCTAGTCTGAGAAGTAATACTGCTTTGGTTATTATTATATACCAGAAGATTATTTCCCAGCCGGTGAGCTGCTCTGATAACTTTGGTTCAAAGCAATCCCTTTCAAAGTTAGGTGAGAGCAATGGTTAAATAGACTACTAATTAATATTCTGAATGGCAATGAATAGGTGATAATGGAGAAGAAGCATGACATAAGAAGAGTTTATTAAACTATCAATAATAACTCATACTTAGTAACAAAGAAGCTGGTAATAAATTCCCATTTCACAGATGAGGAATTACAGTAAGCGGCAGAGCTGAGATTGATACCCAAATCCTTCTAACTCTAAATCCAATATATTTTCCCATTCTACCACGCTCCTCTAAGTCCAGGTCTCTCCTTCTATGTGTCTCTTTACTTCTCTCTGTAGCTGTTTACACCTGTTCCTTTTTCCTCTTTTCTTCCCCCTTTCTTTTCTCACTTCCTCACTTTAACTAGCAATATTGAATCTGAAATATTTTAAATTATTGAATTTATTGGACAAAATATTATTTTGTTTTAATTTTTAAATGAAATCTTTTATTTCTCCCTGTTCCTCAAACAAAATTTCCCTGCTTTTACTTTTATGTGATTTTCTCTGTTGGAGAGCTGCCTACAATAATAGGTTCCTGATCCCTGTTCTAGAGTATTTTGACTCATCATTCCAGAAAAAATGAGGTCTGGTAAGCAATACTGGTAAGCAAGACTCATGCTGACCTAGTAATAGTAAAAATCATATGTTTTTTCTTCCATGTTTGAGTAGTCTGCCTTGGGATCTTAGCATACACTTTCCTTTATGATATCAAAGAAAAATTCTAGTCCATAAAAATCAGGATGCTATGAAACGAATTGATGGCAAGCTTCAACTCCTCACTCTCTCTTGCTCCCGCAGCTAAATAGTTCCCAAGTCCTATTGTTTCTAACTTTGCAACATCTTTATCCAATTCTCTCCTTTGACAATGACACTGCCTCAGGAAGGCCCTCATCACCTCATGCCTACACCATGGCAAAAGCCTCCCTGCCTCAAGTCTCCCTCTACTCTAAGTCCATCCTCCACTTAGCTGCCAAATTGATCTTCCTAACACATAAGTCTGACCACATTATACCCCCATTCAATAGCTTTACTTTATTAACACCTCCAGGATCAAATAGAAAGTCTTTCTTATTTGGCTTTTACAGCCCTTCACAAGGTGGCCGGCTCCCACCTCTCTAGTGCACGTCACTCCCCTGTGTGGATGCTGGGATCCAGACCTCCCTGCAGTTCCTAAAATAGCAAATCCTATTTTCCAACTCTGCCTTTTCACTGGATGTCTCTCATGCCAAGAACACCCTCCTTCCTCATCTGCACCTTTGGGCTAGTCCTACCTTCTGCAAAGAGGCTTCTCTCAGTTCTCCCTAGCCTTAATGCCTTTTTTGATTAACTCCAATTTATCCTATATCTATTTTGTGTACAGTTTTTTGCATGTTGTTTCTCTCCTTACAGTACTGTGAAATATTTGAGAGCAGGGACAATCTTTGGCCTTTCTTTAGGCCACTAGTGCCTCAACCATTGTACAGTTGATCCCTTCCACATCATGACTTTCCCCATCTTGGTTTCGATATATCATAGGTTGGCATAATAAGTTAAGTGGACATTCTGGGGGAGTTTTGCAGAAGGCACAGACAACATGTGAAGGTTGGCAGACAACACAGAAAAACCTGAGAAACTCAGAAATACATAAAATGTATGTATAGTATTGTATAATATCAACATATTTAATCTTTTAATGTCATAATAATTCAGACTTCTACTCTACTATGAAGGGATGGCCAAAAAATTTTACACAGATTTTCCAGATCATAGGGGTGCTGTACCCCTAACCCCTGAGGTGTGGAAGGGATAATTATATAGGTGCGTAATAAATTGTTGACTTGACCTAACCCTTAGTCTTCCTTTCATCCAAGTTCAGTATTAGTATTGGCAAATGGCACCTATGGAGATTATTACAGGGTAAATCTTTCTGAAAGTATAACATGTAAGCAAAACTAAATTCTACTTTAAAGAGCTTTTTGGTATTTGAAAAAAATAACATACCTCCCTAAGACCAATATTTGTGCATGGAAAGAGGAGGAATGATTTGAGCATTTACAAATATAGTTTATATTTCCCCCCAAAACATCTTTAAACAACCAATTTTTCAGATTAACTTGCCCTCGCAAAAATATTTGCTCTCCTCTTTTCCTACATCACAATGAACTACTATCCCAGGATTAAATTAATCTTAAATTTTCTTCCTGCCACGCTGGCCAAATCATAGTCCCTATGCATCTTTTTGCCGAGAGCTGAGATGATTTCTATTCCAGTTGAATTCTTTTGCATATAAAACAATTCTATAATGTGAAAAGGCAGCGTGATATTGTGGAGAGAGCCCTGGACTTGAAGTCAAGAAACCTGGGCTTAAGGGTTGGCTCCACTCTTTGTTAACCCTGTAACCACGGGCCCATGCCAACCTCTCACCTTCCATTTCCTCATTTACAAATGAGAATAACAGCACTCATACTCCCAACCTCCAGGGACTGTTATGAGAGGTGTCTGAAGTACTTTGTAAAATGTACAGTGTTCTATGTTTATTTTTGTTATAACAGTACTAATAAAGTGTGATTCAAATAAAAAACGTTGTAACTGACAGAGCAGCTACTCAAAATTCAATTCATTTCAGCTCAAATATTTATTAAATGCCCACTATATGCAAAGCATTGTGTTGGGCACTGGCGATACAAAGATGAAAACAAAATAGTCCCTGTCTTCAAGAAGCTTCTGGTTTACCGAGGGATAAAACATGTACATAAGTTAAGGAAATACCAAGTATATAACAGTAATTTCAAGAGGGAGAGAGTACTGATCAATGAAGAAATCAGGAAAGGCTTCCCGAAGAAGATCCCACTAAGTTGGAGAGTCTCCATTTCTTCTTTTCCTTCAACATGATCACACCAACCCCTCCCTAACCTCCATGGAATCTGAACTCACTCCCTAGTTCCTGTCCCTCTACCAAAATGTTTTCTCCCTTTCCCCTGGACTCTCTCCTCATCCAACTTTCTCCCATATTTCTTTTTTTTCCCCTGCGGTTCTTCCCCAATCTGTTCCAATATCCTAATTTCCTGATACACTAACCCACATCTCCCAGCAGGTACTCACTATTTTTACTGTAGGCTCACTGAACAAGCAAAAAGTTTTAGAAACACCTGGGTCTCTAAGGACTGCCCTAAGGATATAAACAGAAGCTGAGAATGAGTCTAGTCTAGAAGAGTCAGAAAGAGTAGATCAGTTATAAGTACCTCCCCCCCCTTTCCTCATTTGGTGATTGTGATATACTTTTTTTGGGGGGGGGGGGCAGGGGGATGTTTCAAACTTCCCTTGTCTGTAACAAAACCCCAACACTGGCTTTAAACTTTAATCAGTTCTGCGGGCTCAGGCAACAAGTGTGTAGACTACTAGAAACAGTGACATTATCAGAAAGAAGGCAGGTACTTACTAAGGTTTGGCTTTATAATATTCTTCAGGTGTCAGTGTTTTGGCTCCACCAAAGTAGTCTATGGCCCAGATGTGGGTTATATCCAATTTAGCAAAGAACCAGTTATGATCTGAAGGCCATGATTCCATTTCAGGGTGACGACTGAATAATGACTTTTTTGCAAAGGCGATTTCTGTATCATTCACCTAAAAATTATCAAAGAAGAATGTATTTTTTCTCTGTTGGAAATAAAAATCCTTACAACAGCTTTAACACTTTACTCTCTAATCTATTAAGAATATGTAGTTCCAAAAATCTACAGAATGATTCAGTTGTAAATCTTGATTTTTGAAGTCAGGGGATTAGGAAGAAGGGAAATTTAAAAATAAAAATTCAGTGTTTAAAATACTAAAGTTATCTGTGAGTCACTATAATAGATATAAAGTAGTGGGAAAATACTATTAGAACTGATTATCTCCCTGGAGAATGGATGGTATTTCTTAAAATAGTTAAATAACTGGCACTAGTTACAACAGTAAAATTTATGATACTTCTACCTTTAGAATCTTTAAACCAAACATGCACAATTAGTTTGTTACATATACACAGTTTGACTAAACAGAAAAAATACATTTCTGTTAGACAGTTAACAGTACAGATAACATCTGAAGAAGGAACACAAAAGACAAAATTAACATAAATTTGGAAATAAACACTTAAAATGTTTAAATAAAATTCAACAAAACATTTATTAAAAGAGTGGAATCGGATTGAACAACATTTAGGATATCCAATTTTCCTCTGCTGTTTTTGCCATTTTCTCCTTTCAGCAATTAAATACTCATAGGTGATTCCCAACTGCTCTTCAAATAAAGCTTGCCTCAAGTGAAAAAAAACTCAAAGTGCTAAAAAGAAGGTTTGTTAGCCCAGCAGTATAAGTAATTTTAAGATCAAGATGGTGACATTTTACCTAGTTTCCTCCACATTTTGTCTCTCCATTTCCCTCCTGGCCATCATTCACTATTTTTCAAATTCAATCCCAGGGATTGAAACCTATGTTGTGCCTACAACCTTATGTTAGGATGCTTTTCCTCTACAGTACTCTCTACAATCTTAATCACAAATCAATATAATTAAGTTCACCAAGCTCTTCTTTACTTGATTAAAAAATAAAATGACATTACTTTGTCTGTCTTTCTTATTATGGAATAATGACTTACCTTAGTGATTGTTCCTGACAGCATTATGTGAGCACAAAGGGGACTCTGAGGATCAAATCCATGTTTCTTGCAAAAATCAGTCTGTGCCAAAGACATTGTCAAAGTGGCATTTGGATTCACCTGCAGAATGACAACGAAGACTGAAATCTTTCTGTTAAATGATATCCGCAAAGGGAATAAATTTCACAGATGCCATGTAACCCCAACACTATAGCACATTTTCAATAGTCACTTCCATTCACTTCCTTGCTTCAAATTATCACCATTATAGACAGCATCTTCTACTCATGGCAGGTGCGCTTCTTAAGCCTAGTCAGTGATCTCTGAAAGATCCATGGAAAATGGTAGAGGTGCTACAACAAGGCTGGAGAACAACAAAGTCCCAATTTTCAAAAATAGAAAATGGATAGATTCTGAGAAGCAGTTAAAAGGTAGTTTATGTTCCTCAAGACCAGGTCATGACAGACTAACCCTCATTTTCTTTTTTGACAGAGCATCTACCCTTGTGGATCATGGGAATACTGTAGATGTAATACTATTTAGATTTCAGTATATGAGCTGAAGAGGTATGGGCTGGATGATAGCATAAATAGGTGGATTTGGAAATGGATGAATGACTGTACCCAAAGAATAATGGGTCAATATTAACTTGAACAGAGATGTCTAATGGAACAGGAATCTATGATTAGTCCTGTGTTTTGCAACATTTTTATCAATTATCTGAAGATGAAGTCATGGATGATATGCCATTAAATTTTCAGGTTGCGTGAATTTAAGAGGGATCAGAATTGGGATCCAAAAAGAACTTGACATGCTAATACAATGGGTCAGACGGAATAAGATGAAATTTAATAAATAAATGTCAAGTATTAAATGCAGATTCACAAATGTCAACTTTACAACTACTGGCCAGAAGTAGCACAGATACACAAGAGTCCCTGTGAAAAAGATCGAGGGGTTTTAGTTGGCTCCAAACTCATCCTGCCCAACAACATGACAAGGCAGACTAATCTGCTGCTGCTTCCACATTAAGAACACAATGGAGTCCAGAATGAGGTAGTTGATAACTTACAGTTGGAAGGGCTCACAGATTTCATTGCTGGAGGGACCTCAGAGGCCATCTAGTCCAACCTTCTCATTTTGTAGGTGAACAAACTCAGGTACAGCCAAGCAGTTCACAAAGAACAGAACCAGCATTTGAACCCAGATCCTTGACTCCAAATCTTAAGCTCTCTTCCACCATACCAAGCTGTTTCACTGTAATACTAGCAGCTGGGAGGCGCCATAGTGCACAGAGCACCAGGCCACAGACCAGCTGGGTGACCTCTCACTACTCAGGGCCAGTGGTGTCAAACTCAAACAGAAATGGCCTCACAGTGATTTAGAAAACCACAAATTAACATTCTCTATGTTGTGCTGTATTTTCATTTACTGTGTTAAACATTTCCAAGGACATCTTCTCTGGTGAGTTGGATGCCTCTGCTCTGGCCACTCTCTAAGACCTTCTGAGCTCTGTGGGTGGGGGGGGAAGTTTCCTCATCCAAGCAATCACAGGTTCAAATTCTGTCTCTTCAGTTTTCAGCCTATAAAACTGTACAAAATCATTTAACTCCCTGGGGCTTCAGTTTCCACATCTATAAAATGAGGAGGTTGAGCTGAATTATCTAAAAATTCTTTTCCACTCTAAATCCTTTGGGCTTATGAGAGATATTCCATCAGTTAAATTAAATAAGGTTCTATTTAATATTAAAGTAGCAAGGCAGGGTCTCTAATAAGAAATAAGATTGTACAATTCACATATATTTGTAAAACTCTTGTCTTGCTGAAATCAATGAAACAAACTTCATTAAGGAGTAATAATTACAACAGAAAAAAAGCAAGTTCAGGAACTAGGACTACAGGGAATAAGAACTGCAATAGGAATAAACACATGTCCCTAACTAATAAACTTTTAAAGTGCTGTTTATGAATCTAATGAGTCTAGTTCTAGTCTTTAATCAATCCACAAGCATTTATTAAGCATTTACTTGATGTGCCTGTGGATGTGCAAAGTGCTGGGGATACAAAGAAAAGCAAAGACAGTCCATGCCTTTAAGGATCTTAGATCTTTAGCCATAACTCTCTCTCTCTTTGCATGAGGTTATGATGATATGAAACTCAATATTCAGAGAAGTTACTCAAGCAGCTGATTCTTTATAAAAATCATCGAAGTCCAAAGCAGCTGAATCACCACTGTGGATAGCATAGGCTAGCAGAACCTGTCATGTGATTTTAAAATAGAAGAAACTACTTATTCCAGTTATAAGATCCAGATAAAACCTGCTCTTCTAAGACTAAAATTTGCAAAATGCTATGTAAGTACAGTTCACACCTTGTGTCTGCTGGGATACGAGGCTAGTAAAATGTGCTACTGCTAGATAAAAAAACAAGTCAGAGTTTGGGTCTCAGACTGTGCAGGCTTTCTGCACAGACTCTTTTGAGTATATGTAACTTGGACACCAGGCCAGAGACAGATCTCCCACCCTACCCACTCCAAAAACATAGGGCCAATATAAGGCCCTGAGTCACAACTACCACAAAGGCCACAAAGTGTTGTGTGATCCAACTTTTCCATCAAACAAAAACTATTTATTGAGCACTAATTTTAAAGGTGCTGGTGAGGCCCCTGCGCTCAAGAAGCCCTCTAGCTGGAAGACAAGTTCTAAAGGGCTGAAAAGTTAAATCTTTAATACAATGCATGCGATGTCACATGGTATGTGATGATGAATTAGAGAATAATAATGACGATTAAAGGTCACCCCAGCTGCTAGAGTGATTGGGAAAGATTTCATAAAAGAGAATTGAGATGTGAATTTGATCTTGGAGGATGAGTGGACTCGGAACAAGTGTCTTATTTAGCAGCACAATTTGTTTTGGGGGGAGGGGCGAAAGAGGGGAATCTGGACTTGTGGTTTTATCAGTGTGGGAAATTATCCAAACGTCAAGTTGTCGGTAATTTATGGAGTACTTAACTTAGAGTTGGTCAAGCAGACCCGGGTTCTTAACGGGCTGTGGGACTCTGGACAAGTCAGTTAACTTCCCAGCCTCAGTTTCCCCTACTGTAAAATGGGGATCATAATAGCGCCTACCTTCCCGGGTCTCTTGTGAGGAATCAAATGAGACAGTATTTGTAACGTGTGCACAGTGCCTGGTACATAGTAGGAGCTTATCCTCCCTCCCTCGGGCCCCGAAGGCAGAGGATCCCTTGCCCAGAGCCGCACCCCCACTAGCCCCGGGCTACCCATGAGCTCGGGCTCGCCTCTCTCCGAAGCCCCAGGACGAGGAGAGCCTCCGGATCCCCGGGGCCCCCCCCGGAGGTTCCCCGCCCCCCCCCAAGTTCCCCCGCCGCTCCTCCCCCCCCCACCCCGCCCAGGCCCGAGTGGGGGCGGTGTCCCTGGGCCGGCCTGCGCCCTACCTCCGCCCCCGCGGCCTCACCTGCAGGTCTCCCACGGACAGCTGGAGTGGGCTGAGGTAGAAGTAGGGCACGCCGCTGCTCTGGCCCACCGGGCCGTCGCTAAGGGAGAAGATGTTGGCGAAGGGCCGCCCGCGCACGGCCGGCACCGTGGACACGGTGGCCAGCGCGCCCCAGTTGCAGGCGTGAGCCACGAAGCGCGCCACGCGCGCCACGTCCTCGCGGGGGGGCAGCTCGGTGGCCTCCGGAGCGGCCGGCCAGGCCGGCGGAGACAGCAGTAGTAGCAGCAGCAGGGGCGGGAGCGCCGCAGTCCGAAGCCTCATCCTGTCAGCCACCCGTGGGGAGCCAGACCAAGGAGAGGCGGCGCGCTAGGTTATCGCCCGGCCGGGCCCGGGCCACGCGAAGCCCCGCCCCCGAGCCGGGCCAATCGGAGCCGAGAATGGGAGTAGGGCGGGGCGGAGGGCGGGCATTCGCGGGGCGCGTGACCCGCTATTTACTCTTCACAGCGACTCAAAGCCACGCCCCCTGAGGGCGGGGCGGGGATTTCGGGTGTCAGCATTTTTGTTTTAGGGCCCTTCCCACTTTCTCGGTGCCCTGCAGAGTGTGACTCCGAGGGGATGTTGCCCTTTTGGGGGCTTGGCCTTTCCGTGTATCCCTACCGGCCCCCTTCAGTGCCTGGTACACTGTGGGCGCTGGATAATTGCTTGCCGACTTGTTATCTAATGTGGGCAGCGGTGCCCTTTTGGTTGGGGCTCCCAGCCAGCATGCGACCTTGGGCGAGGCGAAGAGTCATGGGGTGTAAACTGAACGGGGCAGCCGGGCACAGGGGCACAGTGATGGGCCCAGGAGTCCGGCCTGGGATAATGGAGGCCTCGAGGGCAACCTTGGTGATGTCAGGGGCGAGGAAGGTGGGCCGCCCATGGACGCACCTTCCCCAGCCCCTCAATGCCCGCCTTTCTTCTGTCAGTTACTTCCCATCTCTCCTCTACGTCACTTGCTTTGTACCTGGTCGCCTCCATCAGAGTGGAAGCTCCCTGAGAGCAGACGCTCTTTTGCCTCTTTTTGTATCCTCTGGGCTTAGCACAGTGCCTGGCACATAGTGGGCGCTTAATAAATGTTTATTGAATAGAAAAAATTGAATCTAAACCAGAGATTCTTAACTTTTGGGGGCAAGGGGATGGATTGTGAACACCTTAAGCAGTCTGGTGAATCTCTCCTATCCCCCACTCAGGGTAATGTTTGTAAATGTATAAAATAAAACAGAATTAAAAGGAAACCAATTAGATCATAGTCATTTTAAGAGTGGAGGAGTTCAAGCAGCCCAAGTTAATTTCTGATCTGAACCTTTTGTACATCTTCAGGCTTGAAGTTCCAAGTTTATTAGCCAGAGGGTGAAATAGTGTTTTCTCCTGAAATCACCTTTATAAGTGCTTCAAAGAGGTCCCATATCCACCACTTAATGAAGGTGTAACTTAAGGCAGGCAAGTCCCTTCAAAGTACAGTGAAAACAGGAATGGATTTGAAGTAATACACCTAGAGCTGAAAGGGACCCTCAGGTCTTCACTAGCCCGCCTCCCTCAGGTTATTGATGAGGGAAATGAAACTCAGAGTGCTTAACACGATGCTTAGCACATAGTATTGTTTCAACAATCCAGCTAGCAGCTGTTGTGGGGGTGAAAGCCCAACAACAAGAACGCTACCAGCACGCTGCAAAAGCACAGGTTCTTTTGATCTGCTTAACTAAGGAAAGCTACATTGAGGGGTTTGACAAGCTTACTTTAATTCAGCATACAAATATCATTCACTTAGTTCAGGGGAAAAAGTCAGCACCCTGAACTTCAGATCAAATACAAACAAATTACAAACATCAACAGACAGACCTTGTCTGATTCAAATCCCAATACATAGTTACCAGAGTTTAACAAAGTCTCAGTATCCAGGTTAAAAGCTGGAGGACCCTTAGCTACAGCTGCCAGGAGTCTCTGCATCAACACTATCTCGAGTGAGAGCCATAAACGAATTACAGACAGACCCAATACAATTCATAGTTACCAACATCTAGATCCTCGGCCCAGGAGCTCATAACCAGGGCTGGCCCAGAGTCACGCGCACCACCACTGCTGTGGGAAAGAGCTCCAAAGAAGAGAAGGCCAACCCCTGGTTTTATATCTTTTTCAGCGTCAGGGGTGAGTCACACATGAGACTCACTCATGTGACCTAAAATCATCACAAAGACGTGGTCTAAGAGCCTCTGATGTCCCAAACCTGTCACTCAAACTCATTTGTAAACTAGGCCCTCCCCTGAGTTAGCCCCAGCTTGGGCCCCACCTTAGTTATCAATCCACACCCACATAGGTTTTACACCTAATAGAGGTTTGGGCCTGGGGCTTAGCACCTAGTAAGGCTCAATGAACTACACTGAATTACTCAAAGGAAACAAACCAAACTTTTTAAGGGTATTTGTTGAACTAAGTGCTAAGAGCCCATTTTGCTTGCCAACACAAGTATTCAATTTATACATGTTTGTTGACTGATTTGACCCTTCCCACTCCAGTCCATACCAGCTGTAATATTAATCTTCCTTTAGGCAGATCTAACCATGACTCACACACCTCCTCCATTCAATAAATTCCAGTGACTGTCTTATTTGTCTATGACAAATAGGCTCCTTATCCATTCATGTTTTGGAAAATCTAGGTTCTAAAGCAAAATGAAAATTGCATTTACAGGCCAGTCAAATGATTAATAAGCAGGTCTTCATTGCTTCCTATTTCCTTTTCTGAGCAAAGGATGTTGTAAATTTTGAAGTGTATAAAGAATATTATTTTATAAATTTATTATTCAGAGCTCTAACTTGAAAAAGTTATTCACTTTATATTTCTGGAACAGAGTATGAATTTGAAGATTTTGCTTTGATTTATTTAAAATACTCGGGTTTTTCCCCCAAGAACTATGTACCAAATACACAGTAGGAAATTTTTGTTATAGAATGAATTTACTTGATTTTCATTTTTATAACTAAGAAAAGTAACAGCTTCTTCTTTTAGCTCTAATGACATTCAAAGTACTTTAACACAAGGAAGCCAGTATATTTTGCAATAATATAGTTGCCCTATGCTCCACCCCATATTGTTACACAATTTTGCAAAGACTTCCTTTTTTTTTTAATTAGAAAAAGGGTTGTTTTTTTTTTAAATAAAACTCGTTACTCTTACAAAAAATCAGGAAAACTGTAGCCCCTCATGCATATTTCTTGATACAAATAATCGTCTATGAAGCATACCTAACATTTAAAATCACAAATGGTCCAAGAGGACATTGGCATTTTGCCCTCTTCTTGCCCATTAAGGGACTTGTCTGCCCTGAACCCATGTATCATATTGGACTAGGTTCCTTTGAGGGAGCCTAACAACCTAGAAAAAGGATCAGACTCCTTTTCTTTGTCTCTTTATGTTCCCACTCCCATGCCCCTTAAAGAAAATTTACTTAAAGCTTATATTTTGCCTCATGTCTAGGGTCTCTCTAAATGGGAGAGCATCAGTGTATAATATGAATCAAGTGCAGAACAGGCATTTGTTTGCCACATACAAGAGAAATGCTAACACATTGCACTCACAAGCATACAATGACCAAAAAAATTTTTTTTAACAGGATTCAGTATCTTAATATGTAATTACTGCTATACTATTAGGCAGGCGGCACAGTGGATAGAGTGCCAGGCTTGAAGTCAGGAAGACTCAAATCTGGTCTCAGATACTTACTAGCTGTGTGACCCTGGGCAAGTCATTTAACCGTTTGCCTCAGTTTCCTCATCTGCAAAATGATCTGGAGAAGGAAATGGCAAACCACTCCAATATCTTTGCCAAGAAAACCCCAAAAGACTCTGACACAACTGAAAAATGATTGAATGACAACATAATCTTAGGAAGTTGATTCTTAAACTTCATCAGAACATAAAGCAAACAGTTTGCAGGAATGTCGAATATTGTTGTCTTTCATCTTGATTCTGCCCAGTGCCCTCAAAGCCCAAGGCTAGCCAAGCCAGGGCTTGGGCTCCTTCTCTTACTGGCAACCTTTTTCTCCAATGTGGAAACCTCCACTGCTGGACTCAGTTCCACACTATGCCAGCATAGCATGGTAGGCTCTGTCCCCCCTATCACAGGGCCAGACTGCTGTAACACCCCTCAGGTTAGAGAAAGAGGCATCTCTTTTCTGATGACACTGGCTTTAGCCCCCCACTGCCTATTTCCTTCCCCTCTTCTTTTCCCCCTCCACTGTTAGGAGGCGTGACTAGTCCCTAATTTAATTTAGCCACTTAATATCAAGAAGTTTTTGAAAGCTGCTATTTATGTTTAACACGATTGCACATATATAACCTATATCAGATTGCTTGCTGTCTTGGGGGATGGGAAGGAGGGAGAAAAATTCGGAACTCAAAATCTTATAAAAAATGAATGTTGAAAACTGTAATTGGAAAAAAATAAAGTACTACTTACTTTTTTTAAAAGCTGATATGTACTTCAAGTTGCTGCCAGGTGACTCAGTGGATAGAGTGCCAGGCCTGGAATCTGGAAATCTGATCTTCCTGAGTTCAAATCTGGCCTCAGACACTAACTAGTGGTGTGACCCTGGGCAAGTAACTTAACTTGTTTGCTTCAATTTCCTCATCTGCAAAATAAGTTGGAGAAAGAAATGGTAAATCACTCTAGTATCTTTGCCAAGAAAACCCAAAATGGGGTCATGAAAAGTGGGTGTGACTGATACTGGATACTGACACTGGAGTGGTTTGCCATTTCCTTCTTCAGCTGATTTTACAGACAAGGAAATTTAGGCAAACCAGGGTTAAGTGATTTGCGCAGGGTCACACAGCTAGTAAATGTCTGAGGTCAAATTTGAACTCAGGAAGGTGAGTCTTTCTGACTCCAGGCCTGGCGTTCTAGCTAGTTCACAAGGTCTGAAAGATGGAGGTCAGCAGAGAGGAAGGACTGGATGAATAGATGACATAGAGATGTCATCTGAATCTGGGAGCTGATGAGATCACCAAGTGAAGTGGTATAGAGGTCATTCCCAAAGATTGTTCCTTGTTCCTTGGGGCTTTTGCTGACTACAAAACCATACCGGAGGCTGACCACCAGGTTCCTGTGGCATGTTCTCCCAACGAAGGTTGGAGTCTCCACTCCCTTCACTAAGAAGGGAAAAAAATCAATGAAAAGGCAAATGATTGAAGCTCATTTCTCAGGGGACCATATTGGCTGTAAGTCCTTCTCCTTACTGCGTGGTCTCACGAATGAAGCAAAGAGAGGCAAAGAGGTCATCACTGAGGCTGACAGGATGCTAATACAGATGGGGAATACAAATCTGTATGAGGTAATAGTCCCTGCCCTCCCTGTTTATGTTATAATAGGAGGACACTACAGAGAGAAGGGAGTGGTGGATAGGAAGGGACATTTTGGTTTGGAAAGTTAAGGGATGTTCATGGAGTCATAGAGGGGTAAAGCCACATCTCCTTTCCAGGAGCAATGGTAGAGATGATTTGATTATGGTTCCAGGGCTTGGCACAATGCCTTGTACACAGTAAGTGCTTAATAAATGCTTGTCAATTTACTGATTGATCTGAAAAGGAGGTGCTGTGGGCAATAGGTTAAACCCTCCAGAGCAGAGTTGTCAAATTCCTTACCAAAACCCTTCAGTGGGACCAGAAGCAGATTAAAATGTACTTGGGGAATGTTTAACAAAATAAAAATACAATAAAACATAGATAATATTTCTTTGTGGTTTTCTAAGCCAATATGTGATCTGAAGATTGTTTCTATTTGAATTTGGCACCACTGCTCCAGAGCATAGTTTCTGGCTCCTACCAAGTGTAATGAAGCATGGCTTGGGCTGGGCCTAGATATAGGGGGGTGACTAAGACAACCACCAGTCAAGATAGTGGGCCCCCACAGTGGGAGTTATTGGCACTGAAATAGTTAAGTTCTTCAGAACATGGTAGAAAATAACCATAATATAATGACAAAAGACCTCAATATAATGTAACTTTAAAAACATTTTAAAAGATCCAGAAAAGAGGCTCCCACATCTTGATAAAAACTCACCTTATAGTATGAGAGAGTGTGAAGGGACTGCCTCCATCTACATAAGATCATAGATCTGTTGACGCGACCTTAGGTGTGTCAATTCATCTCTTAGGATCTGCAAGATGAGAGGGTTAGATTGAGTGATTTCTTAAATCTCTTCTAGCTCTAAAATCCTGTAATGCGGCAGTCTTGTTATGGAAATAAACAAGCTCATGTCCTCTTCATAATTAGAAGCTTGATTCCCCTTTAGTCTTTATCTTTTCATTCGGAAAAGTATTCGTCTTTTTTACTCTGCTTTCATGTAGCAGCCCCTCCCTGTCTTTTCAGCCATTTTAGTAAGTTAATATAGTAGGTGTTGATCAGGAGGTTTGCCAACTTGTAAAAGCAGCTCAAACTGTGATATTGTTCATAAGTTGCTTTTTACAGAGATGGAGAAATGCTATTATGTGGGGACAAACCAGTAACATGAGTAACAGCAATGCGGATGTGAGCAAAAGTTAGACCTGTCATGGGAATTGAGGATTACTATTATTTGGCACTCAGAAGCAACCTTTCCTCCTGCAATTTTTTGGTTAACTAAAAGTCTATATATTAACTTCACCAGACCAAAATGTGTTCCAAAGGAAGTAAAAACTAATTTAAGAGCCTTAAGCATTCCTTAGATAAGAAGCCACAGGAAGAATCTCAATTGTCCCAAACTCTTAGGTGATATGTAAATCCTTTTCTTCAGCCCTTTTGTTAACCCAAATCACAGTTGGTCCCAGACCAAGCCCTACTCGGACACTGTTCAGACCCTGATTGGCTCAGAATGAATGTAAATAAAAATTATTTCTATTTTGGCCAGAAACCCTGAGGGTCTTCCCCTCCCAGATGAATTTTTTTTTAACGAAGCCATTCTTTGCCTCATTTTTTTTTTTTGTTAAGCCTTACTCACCGAATGGGGCTGCTTCAGTCAAATTGAGACCTGTTAAAGATCTTAGCTTGAAAAGGCCAAGGTCCCCCACTGCATCCTGGGCCATCTCCAGTCGTCCTGATCCATATTTGGCTACTGGACCCAGATGGCTCTAGAGGAGAAAGTGAGGCTGGTGACTTTGCACAGCTCTTTAAATCCTTAAATCCAATTCACTTGCATGTCATGGTGTCATCTCCCAGATGTCATGGTCCTCTTCGA
This sequence comes from Trichosurus vulpecula, assembly GCF_011100635.1. Classification (NCBI taxonomy): domain Eukaryota; kingdom Metazoa; phylum Chordata; class Mammalia; order Diprotodontia; family Phalangeridae; genus Trichosurus; species Trichosurus vulpecula. The sequence goes on from NC_050576.1 coordinate 60,805,388, forward strand.
GAAAGAAGGACAAACACCAAGCAAGTGAACCCTCTAAATGTAGTTCAAATTGTAACCTGACTTAGTTTACTTATAGAATTTGTTTCCTTTGGGGATGTATGAGATTATGATTCTATTTACCTAAGTAGGGTTTTGCATGCACCCCAGAGGGTGTATGTTTCCATGAGAAATGAGGGTGTGTAAAGAAAATAAGGACCTCCCTTCTTCTGCTGAGGCCTATTTCTGGTGGGGGCACCATCTGGACAGTAGCTGTAACAGAGAAGGTTGCAGCTTGCTCTCTCCCTTCCCACCTTCCTCCAAGGACTAGCAGTGGTGTTGGGCACAGATACCGGGTGGCAGTAGCTCAATGAACACTGGCTGGGTGCAGGAGCAGCTTTGGGAGCTGGGCACAAAGGAGATGGCGTCAGTGACCAAGGAGGGCAGAGCTCAGGAGGCTGAGGAGGCCAGTGCACTTGGGCTGCAGAGGAGAAGGGTGGCAGCCAGGAGTAATGAGCCCAACACACCTGTAAAAGGTGACCATGATACAGGAAATTGGTGAGCAAGATAACAATGAATGGTGGCATTCCAAAGAAAAGATGGTCTCTAGCTAGGATTGTATTGAAAAAGAGTTTTAATGAGATATTTAATTATTAAAAAACCTTCACTCTTAAGAATTTTATTCTTTGTACTCGTATCCCAAGCTCCTACCACAATTCCTGGTACCTAGTAGGTACTTAATAAATGCATGTTGAATGACTGATTAACAGATCTCAAACCTCTGTGTCAGCTGTGAATTATTGTTCTGGGCCCTTTGTCAGTCTAAACATTTATTAGGCTCCTACTGTGAGCAAGACACTGAGGATACAAAGAAAGGTAAAAGACAATCAGTCCGTGGTCACAGGCCAATGGCAGGGCGGGGGGTGGGGGGGATGTTATGCAAACAAGTGCTATATAGGATAAATTGGAAATAATCAACAGAGAGAAGGCACTAGAATTAAAGGTGATTGGCAATGACTTTCTGGGTAGAAGGTTGGATTTTAGCTGGTACTTTGTGGAGAATGAAAGATGAAATGACGGAAGAAACAAAGGTTTGATCTTCGGAGCATATCAATTTATTAAGCAATGCATTGCAACTGCCCAACAAATGGAGACCAGGCCCCTTCCTCAGCTTAAGTCTGGACCTGGAATTCTGGGGGAGACAGACTTTCATACATTAAAAACAGTTAATCAAATAAGGCCAATTAATTAAAAGGAAACAACCAGGATTTAACATTAGGTACATTTCCCCATGTATAAGACACACCTTAATTTGGGGGCCCAAAATTTGAAAAAAAATGTATTACATAAAGTTATTGAACTCAAGTTTTATTCATCTGCTCATAGCTTTCAGGCATCTTTTGGGCAAATCTGGTGCATGTACACATGCTTAGTTCATTCCATTTCATGAACCTGAAGCACCAATTGTGTCCTCCTTTGAAATCAGTAACTTCTTTTTCATCAGCAATTCTTCTTGCCTCATGCTGAACCATCTTTGTGGACACAGGAATTCCAATTGCTCTTTGCTCTTCAATCCAAATCTTCAACTCCTTCTCTAAATCAGGCCATTTTGCTGACTTGCCTCTCATGGCATTCTTCTGCTGTGGCGCTTTGAGTAGGGTTTCTTCTTCCCCTAGCCAGTCTCAGATTGTTTTCTCAGTTGGAGGAGGACCAAACTGACGTTCAGCAGCACGATTTCCATTCACTTTTGCAAACTGGATCACTTTTAACTTGAATTCATCACTGTACGAAAATCTTTTCTGAGCCATTTCTGAGCAGAACGTGGCAAAACGTAACCTAATATACCGGTAACAAATGCAAAACAGTGAGCGCAAAGACAAACGTGAAAAAGCAGGAAATGCAAGTAAAAAAATCTACAACCACTGTACAAGACGCACCCAGTTTTTAGACCCCAAATATTTCGGAAAAGGATGCATGGGGAAATACGGTAATCTGATTTCTATTGGAAAAAAGATTAGAGACTTTCCATATTGGGAGGGGAAAAGTGAGCAGGTACAATTCCCTGAAATCAGAAAAGGAGGTGTCCCACTTCCCCCAAGTATCTGTAAACCATCAAAGGAGCATGGAAACAATGATCAATCAGTATGGGGCCAGTTTTCAGTTAAGACGCATGGGTTGCTTGAGATGTACAATTGTGACAAAACTCCTTGCATCAGTCTTTGGATCTGACTGAGTTTCTAGTCAGCATAACCAAGCTCCTCAGTTAAGGGTCTCTAAGCAGCAGGTAGGGGTGGTCCAGCTTCCCAGCTAAGAAGGCCAAGGCACAAACAAAACAATAAGATCATCTCCCAATGCCCACATGAGAAAATCAAGTTTTCTCACAAGACAGAAGTGAGACTAAAACCATAATTGAATAGTTTGCTCCAGAACTGAGTCACAAGATAGAGTGTAATTCACTCAGTTCCCAGAATTAACCACTTGCTATCCCAATTCTCTCAATTTTCCCCCTTTGGATTTGTGGGGAAGTGAGCAGTCCACTCCCTCCATGGATCACTTATCTATAAGCCAAATCTATAAGTTTTTTTTTCACATATTCATAATCAGAATTACGTAGGTCAGGTTACAGATCGAAATACTTAGCTCACAATGGGCTTATTTTGAGAAGGGAGATTTACATGTCACCAAAGTAACCAAGAAAACTTAAACATGTATGTTTTGTCCAATCTTCAAAATGCTCAGAAGATTGAACCTTTGTTTCCTCCATCATTTCATCTTTCATTGGCCACGACTTAAAGCAACTTAGGGAAGCCAGAAGGTAGGAGAGCATTTCTGGCATAGAGGACAACCAGTAAAATGATTCTATCACTCTTGATCTATGAGGTTCCTCAGTCCAAGTGACTGCCCTACATGCTGTCAAGAGCACCCATAGATGAAACTGAATAAAATAGAAGACTTTTAAGGACTGGGTATGCAGATGAGATGGCCCTCGCTACCAGTATGATGTGACAATTGATATTGCCAGACATCCAGTGCCCACAGGTAAAGATGGATTCAGGACGTGTTTGTGGAGGCTTGTCTGGAAATCACAGCCCTATTGCAGTCAGCTGTGGCCCATTTGGATGAAGAACTAGATCTGGCAGCTAAATTCACATGCTGATGTTAAGGAGGAACACTCTCACAGCTCAAATATCTTGGGATCCCAAACGTAAGAAAGACAGAAATGTGGCCCAAGATGAAAATAATCCTGCGGAACTTTCTGTGACTGAAGGAAAAAGTTTGGAATCTGAGCAGCCACCAAGTGTATCCAAAAAAATGTGATTTCTTAAAGGAAAAAAAAGAGCTTCAAAAATTGTGACTACCTTTTTATTTACAGATGATTTAAAAGAGTGGTGTCAAACTCAAATGGAAATGGATCCCTGTGGGCTGCATATTGACTTGGAAAACCACAAATTGACATTATCTATGTTGTATTGCATTTTTATGTACGGTATCAAACATTTTCCAATTACATTTTAATCTCGTTTGGGCAGCACTCTGCATTTGAGGCCTGCAGGCCAGTTTGACAACTCTGAAAAGAGTTAGGACACAGAAGACAATACTTTAAGAAGAGCTCTTTGTAAGTGCACCCCAAGTCAATGTTCCAGCATGATTACTTCAATGCATATTTCAGACAGAGGTTAACACAGTAGAATTCTGATGAGATGACTTCTTCAAGCAAATGGAATGCTGTCCATTTACCCCATGTCTCTCATCTGCCAGTGGTAATGCAATCCAGGTTTCACCTCACCCCAGTGTTTGCTTACTGAAAATCAGGTGCTTTAATAGGATATGATATGAGAAAGGTCTGATTGGTGTCTGTATACTTGTGGGGAAAATTAATTATGAGTAGTGGTAAAAAAAAAAATAAGAAGGAAAGCCTTTCTAAAATTTAATACATGTATTGACATTGTGGGAGTCCCTAGTATGGAGGGTTTGACAGTGGTAATCTCATTAAACCAAGATTTTAAAAATTAAAGAAGTATATTTAATAATGTTACTACTAATAATATTTTAATAAGAGCTAAAAGAGTTTGTACCAGTAACAAAAATAATTTTTAAACTATTAACTATTATTTTATTTTTCTCACATTCTTTTAAAATTTTTATTTCGTGTATGTTTTATAATGTACATAATATATTAATACAATAGTAAAAACGTATATTTTATAGTTACAACTACTGGGTATGTGGGCTCAACATTTTTTTTTTCTGGTTGGTGATGGTGCTGGGTCAAAAAAAAATTGGAGATCAATGACCCTAGACGAGCCATCGTTCCTGATATTTAATAGCAGTAATAACCTCACTCAAACTAGTCTGTAGCATTTTCTAGTGCCCCACCCCAAAGGTAATGCCCACTAGATTCTGCATTCAGTTAAAAGGAGGGTGAGTACCTGTTAGTGAAGGATTTATGAAGAACATAAAAATCTAGTTGCCTGGATATAGAAGTACTTTCATGTAGTGCCAAATACTTGAGGCAAAATGGTGAAGGAAGTCAAGTGGGCTAGCCTTATCAAGAAATATTTAACTGATTAACACATTTTTGTTGCTTGCCTCCTTTGTGTAAAGCATTTCATTCTAATTGTGTCGCAAGCTGCTTTAACCCACCAAGAACCAGAAGCAAGACTAAAATAATACAGTGAATCTGGAACTAGGCCTAGGCCTAGGAGTTAGGAGATCTTAGTTCTAGGACCTTCCCTTCCAGTAACTGGCTGTGGGACTTAGAGAGGTCACAACTTCTCTGCCCCTCATTTTTTTTTTATTTGTAAAATAAAGAGGATGGTCTATAGGATCCCTGTTGCTCCTTCTAGCCCAGAAGTTTCATAATTTTATGAATATGTTAGAAACTGACTATCTAGGGAGGCTAAGTGTTCTTTATTTATTGACTTTATCACAGATTTTTGGTACTTATCAACATATTAATGTATTATTTTCTTATTGTTTCTTGTTTGGTAGACCAGTTTCCTCATCTGTAAAAATGAGAGAGTTGAATGTGATAACCTCCAAGGTCCCTTCCAGCTTGAAATCAATGATCCAATGGTTTAGTTAAATGCCAATACTGAAAATACACAGCATTGTAATAGACCTTGGAGGCCAATTAATCCAACCAATACCTGAACAAGAATCCATTTTACAACATTTCCAACAAGTAATCATTCAGTCTTTGCCTAAAGACCTCCAATGATGGAAAACCTACTGTCATCTGAGGCAAATCATTTGACTTTTGGAGAACTCTAGCAATCCATGAAGCAAAGAAATATACACAATGTCCCCAGTCCTGATGGTCTTCTTCTGTTTCTTCAGTGTTGGTGGCACAGTGGTGGAGAAGGTTGCGGAGGATGATAAGACTCACAGTTTTTAGACCTTCTAAAATGTTAAGTTAGCCGTTGTTACTCTAAATGCAAGGTCCTGACCAACAAATGGATATACTACTGTAGGAATGGCATTGAATCAATCTTGGTGCTCTCACTACAAATGAAGCACAATTGAGTGAATAAATGAAGAAGCATTTTTTAAGTGCTTACCATGATATACTAAGCCCTAGGAATATAAATACATAAGTCCTTGTTCTCATGGAATTTACATTTTAATAGGAGACAGAACTCAGAGGAGGTTGGTGACTGAGGAAGGGAGATTAGGGCCATGAAGTCACTGGGGTTAGTGAGTTGACCCATAAGGCAATTCATTAATGTGCTCTTTCCAGAGTAGAAGGTAGAAAGCTGGAGTGGAAGGGTGGTCCAGGGAAGATGTTTGGATGAGATGTAAACCATAGTCTGTTGTGAGGCTGACTAGATATAGTGGGTTAGGTGAATTTCCATTCACTTATCTACTAACCAGTAAAGCTCAGCCACTGGGGCTGAAATTCCACATCTGAGTGTCTAAGAGACTATTGGCATGATACCTGGTGGTCTGGTCTAGAGTATTCTAGTACCCAAAGACTTAAAGGAAGTTGCTGAGTGGAAGGATGGCTTGCAAATTCTTCTTGGATGCAAATGAGAATTGGAAGAACAGGTTTTATTGTGTATCCAAAGGTACCCATGGTACTTTATGGGATATTTCATCATTTTATATTGCAATGCTCATGATAAATGCTCATTTGCAAAAAGACCACCATGATGTCATTATAGATTATGCTCAAATATTTTTTGGGCAGGTTTAGGAGTTCACCAATCCATCTAGACTTTTAAAAAGTAAATATCCAAAGGACGGAAGCAAAGGCAAATAACAAAGCATCAAAGTAAGAGAATGGCTCAGTCTTATAAAAATAAGTTTAGCTGTGCTAAGCTTAACATGGTCCGAGACTAGTGAAAAAAATGAAAGACAACAATAAAGTTTATGGCTTTGGTTTATTTAAGTCATATTGGAGAAAGAAGATCACAGAAGGGCTAGGACCACTTCTTGAGCGTGGTGATTGTGGACAAGAAAGCCAAGAAACAATTGGTCAAGTCTTGTTTTGGTTTTGAGTTCTCTACCACTGAGAATCCCTGCTAGTGGAGGTAACCCAACAAAAATGGCTAACATAGAGATGATACTCAAAATAAACAAAGAAGGGCCCCTGCTTTTGTAAGAGAAAACTTAGTAAAGGGCCCTGATGCATTCACATCATCTGGTTCAGATGAACCAAACACTTACATACTGAAAGGACTGATGGATGTTATCACTGAGCTGCTATCAGTGATATCTGAAAGGCTATGGAGAACAGAAGGGATCCCACAGGACTAGAGAAAAGAAGATGCTCACCCCATTTTCACTAAAAGGGAGAAAATAGAATGTAAATTAGAGGCTGGTTGATTCCTGGAAAAATTACAGAATGGATCTGTAGTTGGGGTAAAGAGACCCCTTAAGGGGGCTCTGGTTCTGGGCTCAGGAGGACCAGGTTCTGTCCTGGGTGAGTCTGATAACAAAGAAAGGGAGTCAAACTATTTCTTATACTCTCTGGCTCATTATGTCCCAACTATGGAGCTCTAGAGAAAAATCTCTTAAACAAAGCTTGGCTTTGGTTTATGTTTAGGGTTTCAGGCCCTAAAAGGGATTAATATGGTCCCTTCTAGAAAAGGATAATCAACGTACAAAGAGAATGAGATAATATTTACAAAGAACTTAGCACAGGGCCTGACACATCGTAAGCGCTATATGTTAGCTATTATTATTATATAAGGCATAGGATAATAATTTATTTCCTCTACCACAAAATAAATGCTTAAATACAAGAGACTTATAAACACATCTTAAGAAATAATTGAAATGTGTAATGGGGCTCTTGGATAGTGGGCCTGAGCATACTCACTACACATGAAACACTTTGTGGTACTACCAAACAGATGTTTCACTTTCACTTCTAACCTGTATTTCCTGGATAATTCATAAGTCCCAGATCTCCTGGCCATCCAAGACATGGACTTTAGCCCTTTGGAAACAGAATCCTCCTAGTGGTAATTCTCTTTTCCTCTAAGAAGTGGCACAGTTACAGGAAGTAGCTAGGAACTCTCAACTTCCCAAGTTCACAATGCAACCCCCCATGGCTGGAAGCGTCTCTCTCTCTCAATATCACAGTTCAGTCCTCTGTGCTTAGGGAAAGAAACCTGAAGTGTAAGAGGGAGCCAGGACTTTGAAGTCCAAGTGTCAGATTTGCCTAGGCATGCATGTGTTCTCACTATCATATGCATGCAGTTGGCATTGCTCCCAGGGAATGGTGGTGAGAAATCCCCTCTCTGGAAGTCCAAAGAAGAGCTGGCTTTGGCTCTTGGTCCCAACCAAGAGGCTGTCTTGAAAGAGGCTAAAAGTTGTACTGCTTTCTGTTTAAGCAAGAGACATTTAGTTTTTCCTGGTTTAGTCATCAAGCCTCTGTGACATTGTCCTTGCCACAGGAAGCCAAGGACAAACCAGGAGCTACTAGTCATGCATTTTTTTTCTTTTTTTTATTTAATATTTTATTTTTCCCAATTACATATAAAAACAATTTTAGCATTCTCTTTTTTTTTTTCCTTTCAAATTTTGAGTTCCAAATTCTCTCCCTCCCTCCTCTCTTCTCCACTTCACTGAGAATGTGAGCAATTTGACATAGGTTATACATGTGTAGTCAATGCATTTCTTTTTAGCTAGAAGCCAGAGTACATGTGACCCATTAGAAGAGGCCAGAGTGCAGGCTCATTCTGACACATGCTCCATGGGATGGCTCCTATAACAGTTGGTCATTAAATAGGTTAGTGAAATTTAGAAAAAGAAGCAATAATTACAAAGACCAACGTGGCTTCAACAAGAATAGGTCATGCTGGACTAAGTGTATTTCCTTTTTTTTTTTTGAAAGGCTTACTAAGCTGGTAGATCAGGGGAATAGTATAGTTATATTTTGTGTAGATTTTAGCAAAGGATTTGATAAAGTTTCTCATATTATTCTTTTGGAAAAGATGGAGTGATATAGACTAGGCAATCATACAATTAGATATATTTCCAATTGATCGAATGGATGGTCTCAGAGTAATCACTGTTTCTACATCCCTTTGGAGCACTGTGATCCGTTCTGGGCACAACTGTTTAAGGAGGACATCATAATGCAAAGAGCATCCTAAATGCCAAATAGCCTTGTGTGGCTGCAGCTCACAGAATACAGTATTAGGGTCTCTAAGACTGAAGTTGAGGATTACAGTATGGAAATGGGAAAACATCATGGTGCCCACAAGCAGGATAGAGCACATTACAGGGAAGAATTGTGCAGCACTGTAAAGGATGCCTGTCATCAGAAAAAAAAGGTATGACCCCAAAAAACCAATGGACTGGAAGATCATGTCACCACTGGCGTCTGCATAATAAAAGTATATGAGAAAGGAAGGTCTACTGCAATTTGGTGGATCCCCTGTGACGGCCGTATGAGAATTGTGGGAAATGGATGGAAGAATGCAGGCAAGAATCACACAAAAGAGGCAACAGTAGAGGTGCTGTGATCTGTTATCACTGGAGGAAATAGATCCAGAGTTACAGCATACATTTCATATTATTAGGGAAAAGCGTAAATGGTAAAAGACAATTTTATCTAAGTGATAGAAAAAACAAGAGAGAGAGAGAGAATTTACATTTAGGGAGTGGGAAGGAGGTCTGATAAATAAGCCTGCATGAGCAGCTTTATGGGGAAATTCCCTGCATCTCAAGAATCCTTGCTAGGGCAAAGCAGCACTTTTTCATATGAAATGTCTCCTTTTTCTGCAAACTGATGTCAGCAGTTGGGTCTTGCACAACATGTATTAACTGATGGTTCAACACTTGGGTGTTATATAACACACAAGGACAAATAAGAGAATCACAGTGGCTGGGTTCAAAGACAGGTCACGATGCGTCTGAAACCTGTGAGACTTTTTGTTCAACCTGTTTTTATAAAAAGGAATTCTTTGGCAAAACCCCTTGTCTCCTCCAACATGGAGCCATTAATGACTACCTTTTGGATGTGACTATCCAACTAGATACAAATCTTTGGACAACTCCTTCTTACATAGTGCCTTAAGGTTTGTGCAGAGCTTTACAGGTTATTTCTTTCGATCTTTTAGCAACCTTGAGAGGTAGGTACTATCATTCCTATTCTGTTGTTGAGTTGGGTCCAGCTCTTCAGGGTTTTCTTGGCAAAGATACTGGAGTGGTTGGCCGTTTCCTTCTCCAGCTCACTTTACAGATGAGGACACTGAGGCAAACAAGGTTAAGTGACTTGCCCCGGATCACACAGCTAGTAAGTGTCGGAGGCCACATTTGAACTCAGGTCTTCCTGACTCTATGCACTGTGTCACCTACCTGCCCATTCCTGTTCTACAGATGGGGGAAATAGACAGATTAAAATGACCTTCCCATAGTTGCACAACTAGTAAGTATATATTTTTGGTTCTTGGGACTCTACCTAGCTTTTCTCTGGACCCTTTGAAATCTATTTGACCCATTTATTTATTTACCTTGTTTTCTTCTCCTTTTCTATCAGAATTTTTACTTTACTTATTCTTGTTTCTTTTGAATAAAGTAGATCCTTCCAAAGCCAGCATAAAATGACATTACACATGTCAAGTGCTTTGCTAACTTTAAAGCACTATATAAACACTAGTTGTTATTATATTCTAGTCATCAGCCTCATCACACTAAGTATGGTAGGGTCAAATTTTCATCCTCGCTTTAGAGTCTCTTAACACCCTGCTCAGAACCTGGCCTTCACAGTACAAATCTCCTTAATAAAAGGATTTATTCTGTAAAACTTGGACTCTTGTCAAAAGGCTGTAGCTGAGGACGTAGAGGACTACACATGGCCTCAAGGCCGAAGGTTCCCCACCCTGGAATTCTTGGGTATGTTGTAGAGAGGACCTTTGTGCAGGTGAAGGCTGGTTTATAAATTCTCTGGGGTCACCTGTTCTGTAAAATCCTGTGAGTTTGTGAAACGGGGGAGACAAGCACAGAGAAACACACCGAATAAGAGAAAGAGAGAGGGGAAGGGAAGGGAGGAAGGGGAAAGAAAAGTGATCATTTGTATGATAACATTTCAAGTTCATCGCTAGGTGGTGCAGTGGATAGAGAACTAGCCCTGGAGTCAGGAGCCATGAGTTCAAATCTGGCCTCAGACACTTACTAGCTATGTGACCCTGAGTAAGCCATTTAATTCTGATTGCTTCAAAAGGAAATCAAGTTTATTTTCCCTATGCAGATTCCTAATCTTGGAGGTAGAGTACAGCCTCTAGTTGTACCAGGTGAGAGTGACCCTTGAAGAATAGATTTGCAATCAGAGAGACTGGGGATGAAGCTCAGCTCTGCCACACTTGACTGTGAGACCTCAAGCAAGCTGCTTACCTTGTTTAGGCCTCCTCTTCCTCATTTGTAAAATGTGGGGATCAGACTAGATATTCTCTAAGATCACTTTCTGTTCTCCTCTTTACTTGGGTTAGAAATAGGCAGAGGCCCTGCTAAGGCTCCCAGGATAGGGACCCCCTCTGCTCCCCATTACACAAATACTGGCTTTAAGCATCAAAGATGCTCCAGAGAATGCACATTTGACATTTCTCCTTTAAGAGGATGGTCTTGTGCTTGCTCAGATAGCCAGGAAATGAACCCTATAATACCTTAAGGGTCAAGTTTATCTCCTCCAGAAAACTAGTATTGTTTGCTAACTAACAAATCAGTTCCAAAGTGCCAAAGAGACAAAGTATGAAGAAAACAAGGTCTTGGTCCTTGAGGAGCTCGGAAATTATCCTGATGTCCCCAGGAGGGTCCCTCCACACTCATCTCCTCATCATCATGGAACTTGGCAGTGCCTGCCAGAAGAAAACAGCCCAGCCTGGCCCCTTTTCTGAACTCATCCTTTCCTCCCACAGAAATCATCCGCAGCCAGCCTCTCAATCTGATTCCTTTGAGACCTAAGTCCTTCTCAAGGACAGCAACTGTGACCTTCAATTTCCTTGTGTAAAAGACACCTCTGCCCAAATCCCGTAACAATATAGAAACATCACTCAACTCTTTTCTTGGACTATGTAAGAAAAAAACCAACCCAATAATGTAACAACTGTCTACTAGGTATAGCCAGACTGAGGTAGGCAATAGCTCAGAAAATTATGCATCTGGTGAGGAAGATACAATGTACAAAAACTCAAGTTTCCACTAGAGCTGAGGCCCCACTTCTGACAATGAGAGAGTCCTCAACCCAGAGGCGATGCATTTTCTGCTGAGTTCTCTTCAGTTCTAGTCTCCTAGGCTAAAAAGACAAGCTAGAGAGTTTAGAAATATTGGTAGCAAGTCTGTGACATCAAAACAACAAAAAAGGGGGTGAGGAGATCAGAAAAAATGTGGCTATTGCTGCTAACTTTGTAATCATTTCTTTTATGCTGTCCTGCTACCCTGGGGTCCAGAGGCTTCCTCTGATCCTAAGATACTGCCAGTCCTAATACACCCTACACCTTTAGCTCCCTAAGAGACCACCTCCCTTCTTCATGCCTGTTTGAAATGAGGACCCACAAGTTGCTAAAGTCTTCCTGCACTCCAATTTCCTAGGCACATCAGATCCTGAGCCACCACCCACAAGCAGGCCCCAGACAGGGGATTGGGAGTCAGTCCTTCTTCCTCTCCAACCAGTGTATAAAGTGTTTTGTCCTTGTCCCCAGCCCCCACCTAGAGCTCAGTGTCATCCCCAACATTTCAGATCTTTGCTCAACCAGGTCCTAGAATCCAATCAAAGCTTAGCAGAGTCACCTGGCACCTTACCACAACAGTGCCCAACCTGGTGAAAAGCAGTGCAGATCCCCAATCCTAAGCTTCCCTTTACAGTACCAAGCAATATCAGAGCTTAAAACTTTCTCATAGTGGCCTACTCGCATTCCCTCTCCTCCCCTCTCTGCTCCACTGTAAAGAAGGGAGAGTGGTCAGTGATGTTGTGTGGACAGTTGGCCCCAGAAGGTATTCACACCACCATGAGGCACGGACCCAGGAGAGGTCATTTACAACCATGACATGCTTGAGAGCTGGCATCCTTGGATGGGGCAGCAGAGTGGGAAGTTGTAAGTTGGAAGTTGTAAGTTGTAGATGGTTCCAAGGCTTCTGGAGAAAGTGAGTCTCTGCCCCACTCCTAGGACTATAGACCCCCGGGCAAACCCCCCAGTCACCCTGCTGTAGTTATGGTTCTGAGTTCCAATTCTGAGTCTTCTCCCACTCCTCCCCTTCCACAACACAGTCAGCCAGGGAATACAGAGCCCTGCCCCTTCCCTAGAAAAGCAATGGGATTACTCACTAGGGCCACCAATCATCCATAAACTAGAGATTTCCCAGTCTCCTAAAGCTGAGGAGATTTCATCACTCTCCCTTCAAAACTGCTTGTCCTCCCTACTCCTCACTTAGTTCGTAGTGAGAGGCTCTACTCCCACCAAAAACCCCCCAAACAAACAAATAAAAACAAAACCCAAACAGAAAACAAAAAAACCCCAAAACAAAACCAAAAGCAAACTATTATCAAACTTTATATTATAAAACTTTATATTATAAAAGCTTAAAGAAATTTATCAAGGGATAAAATTTCTTCTGAAATACAAGCTGAAGCCTCCGTGCATGGGGCGACAGTGAAGGAGCTTAAGCAGGCAAATTGCTGCCAAATATATCCTCTCTGAGATAATGAGTTATCTTGGAGAAGGGGCTGATTCTGCAGAATGAGAAAAAAATAGAAGGAATACAATGAAGAGCTGGCTGGGGCTTTGGAAGAAAGAGGCCCATCCAGCAGAGCAGAGCCCCCTTTACAGAATCAGCCCAGTTTAGAGACTCAGACACTTATAATGGGGGATGGACCCCACTCAGTCTCTAGGGTCTTGAGGTCCCCATCTATGACCAGAATGTGTTTAACAGTGATGTCATGATTTCGATCTCCTTGTAAACTAGAAGGGAAAGCTAGGTTTGGTGGAGAATGGAATGGTAATATATAGGGAAACCTAGGGGCCATAAACTTAAGTTTTTAGGTTTGGAGCAAAGGGCCAGATGTGTATGTCCCTTTCCTAGGTGGTGAGATCTCCCTTAGGAACAGCAAGGACCAGAGACACATATCTCCCAGCCCTCTGTTGTCATGGCATTCTCTCTTCCCTTACCCCACACTTCCAGAGCGACAACTTGGCTATTTCTGTTCACACAAACGTGAAATAGGCCCTAATCCAAATATCCAGGGGCTAGAAGAATTATGGGTTTTATCATACAGGAAGTGTATTTGGCACAGCAATGTGAATACATTGTATTACATTTGGAGTATTATGTTCAGTAGGTGGTGCAGTGGATAGGGCACTTGGCCTAGAGTCAGGAAGACCCAAGTTCAAATCTGGCCTCAGACATTTCCTAGCTGTATGAACTTGGTCAAGTCACATAACTCTGTTTGGCTCAGTTTCCTCATCTGTAAAATGAGCTGGAGAAGGAAATAGCCAACCACTCCAGTATCTTTGCCAAGGAAACCCCAAATGGGGTCACAAAGAGTCAGACACTACTGAATAACACATTATGTTCAGTTCTGTGTGCCACATATTAGGAAGGACATTAAAAAGCCAGAAGACAGTGAAGATGGTAAAGGTCCTTGAAATAAAGACAAATGAAGATCAGTAAAAGAAATTCAGAATATTTAGCCTAAAAAAGACCGGCTCAGGGTGAGGTTAGGGGTGGCGTGGGAATCATGGCTGCATTCAAGCATTTGAGAGTTGTCATGTAGAAGAGAGATTAGACTCTGGTTGGCTCCAGTGGGAAGAACTAGAAGAAGGGGGTAGAAGTCACAAGTTTAAGCTTGATATAAGGAAATAAACTTCCTAACCACTGGTGTTATGCAAAAGTGGGTTGGACTCACTTGGGGGTAGTAAGTTTCCTTCCACCCCAGGTCTTCAAGCAATGGTGTCTTGTAGAGGGGATTCTCATTCCAAGGGTGGGGAACTTTTGGCCTCGAGGCCACATGTGGCCCTCTAGGTCCTCAAGTGTGGCCCTGAAACTCCACCAAAGGGCCGTACTTGACGACCTAAAAGATCCACATGTGGCCTTGAGGCCACAGGTTCCCCATCCCTGGAACTGTTAAGACTATATGGCCTCTGGTTCCTTCTCGCTCTGAGATTCTGTGAAAGCAGTTCTCAGAGGCAATTTTATGTTACTATCACTTATTCTCGACTCTTCATGACTCTATTTGGTGTTTTCTTGGCAAAGATACTGTAGTGGTTTGCCATTTCCTTCTCCAGCTCATTTTACAGATGAGGAAACTGAGGCAAACAGGGTTAAGTGACTTGCCTGGGGTCACATGGCTAGGAAGTGTCTGAGGCCAGATTTGAAACTCAGGAAGATGAGTCTTCCTAACTTCAGGCCCTGAGCTCTATGCACTCTGCCACTTAGGTAATTTTATATATGGATATCAATAAAAATATATAAATATATGTGTATATCTTTCACTAAGTACCTACATCAATTAATGAAAAAAAGGAGGAAATAAATTAAGTGTGTACCTAAAGACACTGGAGAAGCATAAAATCAAAAGTTCAAAGTAAAAATGGCTTTTAAAAAATATAAAGGTAGAAGCAGAAACAAAACAGAAAATGGAAAAAATTAAATTGGTAAATAAAACCAGGAGGAGAGGGCGAGGCTGACGACTTTGCACAGCTCTGCCTCACTTAAATCCAATTCACAGCCAAGTCAAGATGTGATGTCACAGGTCCTCTTTCAGAATGAAGGGTGAACAACAACAACATCTTGGCACCTTCTACGCCCTGCTCAAAGTCCTGCCCTCTGGGGCAAAAATGCTACAAGCCCAAATCCCTCTTTCCAAAGCCAGCTTTCCAAGTACTTGAAGATATAGAAGGGATTCAGATTCCTTCAACTGGTCCTCATATGGTCCAGACATAAGGTCCTTCACCATTCCGGTTACACCCTTTTGGATGCTCTTCAACTTTTCCAGGTCCTTTCTTCAATGTGATGCTTGGAACCAAACTTGATGCTCCAGGTATTGTCTGATCTGGGCAGAGAAGAGCAGGATTGTCTGCTCCTGGCTCCTGGAATTCTGCCTCTCTGAAGGGAGACCAATATTGTAGTGTATTTTCTGGCTTCCAGATCACAGTTGCCTCATTTTAACTTGGCCATCTACTGATACCACCATCTCCTTCACAAGAGCTCTTGTTTAGCTACATTTCTAGTGGGAGGTTGAATTTTTTTTTTAGCCAAAATGTAGAACTTTAAATCTATCTTTATTAAATATCATCTTAGTAGATTCAGCCCATAATACTACCCTGGCAGGAAGTAAATTCCAAGAGGGCAGAGAATCAATCTTGGCACCACTTTATCTTTGGACTTGCCTTCATCACCTAGCACTGTGCTCTGTATACGGCAGGTGCTTAGTAACTATTTGGTGAATTATGTTGGTTGAATACATGAAGAGCATGAATGTAAAAAGAAGTAACTGACTTGGCTGAGTCTGCTGAGGCTCCACCAAGAAGATAATCTATTCTCTGACTTTAGGGAGCAGAGCAGCTGAGCCTGCCAATAGGCTATTTGGGAGAAAACTAAGCGGCAATGTGGAAAGCTGATTTAGAGTTCACATCTCGCTTTGGTCACTTACTAGCTCTGTGATCCCTGGCAAATGACTTCTCCTCTCTAATCCTCAGTCTCCTCATATGTAAAAAGGGGGGTGGGGTTTGGACCAGATGGCCTCCAATGGATCCCTTCCAGCTCTGAGGACAGAGAGCAGCAGAGCTGAGTGGACTTTGTTTGTTTTTGTTTTAAAGAGGGGACACAAGGAGGATTATATAAGAAAAAGAAATGATTGAAGAGGGGGAGATTTGGAAACGCTTCCATGGGCCTACTTGACTCTATGTCATTGCCATTTTAAAAAGCAATTTCTCCACGAGTCTAGCTTTGTTCCTTCATACAATCAAAAGCCCCCACGATCATCATGCATAAGCTGATTAGCTATCTGAAGCTCCACTTAGGTTTAAATAAACAGTTTTTCTGTTTGCCAAGATTCAGGCACATTCAGTGTATGGGCAAATTAACCCCTTTTCATCCTGTTCACCGAAATCCCTCAGAGGCCACTCGTGAGTTATGAATAGTAGAAATAAAGGAACACCTGCTGAAATTGCTTCCAATCTCCACGGTCAATTTAAATCTACAACTCACATTTCTAGCTACTCTAGAATAGTGAAAACTGCAGGAAAATTACTTCAGTGATTGGTAGAAGCAGGCCTCCTTCAAGATAATGCATAACATTTATCTCAGAAAATAGCTTCCAAAGTGCTATTTAAAAACATCATCCAATCAAGTAAACACCTTTTAAGCATCTACAGTGGTATCTTGGATTGAATTCTGGGCTCAGAGTCTGTCTGCAAGATTAGGCTGGTGTTTGGACCAAAAACACAGTCTGGTTTTGGGTCTATTCTTTACGCTTTCCCAGAGAAGGAAGAAGAGGACAAGAAGAAAGGAAAAAAAGAAAGAGTGACAGAGGGAGGGAAGGAGGGAAGAAGGGAGGAAGGAAAGAGGAAAGAGAGAGAAAGGAAGGAAGAAGGAAAAGAAAAAGAAAGAAAGAGAGGAAAAGGAAGGAAAGAAGGAAGAGAGGGAGGGAGAGAGGGAAAGAGGGAAGAAGGAAGGAAGACAGGGAGGGAGGGAAGAAGGGAAGGAAAAACAAAGGAAAAAAGAAATTGGGGGAAGAATAGAGGAAAAGTAAGGGAATGAGACCCTGTGAAGGAAAAAAAACATAGAGATGAATGTTTGGGCATCTGGGGCATACATGCCAGAAGGGTTAAAAGTCAAACCCAGGACTTTCCCAGATGACATCTTGCATTTGATCCCCTTAAATAAGGAGGCCAGTCCAAGTCTTTTTTCTCTTTGGTCCTTCTCTTGCTGGTTAGTTCTGGGACTTAACAAAGTTTCTATTAATAGTAATAGGATCATAGTTTTACACTTAGGGCTGGAAAGGGCCTTGGGAACCACTGAGTTGAACCCCCCTCATTTAATAGTTGAGGAAACTGAAGCCCAGAGAGTTTAAGTGATTTATCCAGGGTCACACAGGACAAAGCCATGATTGAACCCAGGTCCTCTGACTCCAAATCTAGCACTTCTTACACTATACTCTGCTGCTCCTCTAGAATTCTGGAGGTGCCTATATTTTCTTAGAATGGTTCAAAACAATAGAAAATCACCAACAAGGATTCCATGTCCCAACTTCTCTTTGAATCAACTCGATTCCATTGTAGCTTGTCCTTTTCCTTGCCAACACAAGAGGGGGCTGTTACTGTGGTCTGTAACGTTCAGTTCTGTTTCAGAGAGTTAGCCCTACAGGGCTGATTACAGGGAGAACGTGGAAGAGAACTTGTCCATGGCCCAGTCTTTACCAGGTTGACTGAAAGGGACAGGATTTTCTGGTGTCCTGAACAAGTTTAGCAAGACCAGCTAGTTATGCTTCTGGCCATTCGTTTGCCAGTTGGAATAATAAAGCACTTTCCTCAAAACAATCTTGTTCAGGGAAAAATTGTTATATCCATAATACAGATGGGCAAAGTGAGGCTCAGACAGATGGCATGATTTGCCCATGTGCACGTAGCTATTAAGTGTCAGAACTGCACTTCAAACTCAAGTCTCGTGGATCTGGATCCAATGCTTGGAGTACAAAACTATAACACATTTTTGGGTGAAAGATAGCTATATTTGATATACCGTCACAGTATACTTCCTGAACCGGCAAGTTGGACTTTAAGGGTTCAAAGATCATAGGTATTACTCATTGAAGAAGATGAAGCATGGTGCAATAAGAAAAGGACTGGGTTTGAATCTCACAGACTTTGTTTAAATCTCCAGCCCTGTCACTAGCTACTTGTGTGAACTTGGGAAAAATTTCTAACTTTCCCTGAATTTTAATAAAATGAGAGGGTTTGAACTAGAGGTCCTCTGTGGACACTTTCAGTTCTGTAAATATATAGAAACATATATCTATATCTCTTGTCTCTCTGGTTGTCTATCTCTATGTATCTATCTATGTATCTATCCATCTAGATATCTATACATCTATATATCTATCTATTTATGTATATCTATCTATCCAACCATCTATCCATCTACCCATTCATCTATCCATCCTGTCTGTCTGTCTTTCCCTCCAGACTTCCTAGAAAAATTAAAAATTTATTCTCTTGTTGACTCTGACCCATTGTGAATGGAGAAAGCAAGCTAAATGGTGAGTGATCAAGTGACTTCGTGATGGAGGAATATTTAACACCCAGAGTGACCTCAATGTCTTCTTAATGACACCTTACCTATAAGGACGACACCTTATCTATAAGGGTATCCTTGGAGCCAAGAGTTCTCATTTCTCCAAACTTGTTTCTTCAGAATGTTGCAAGTGGCCTTGGGTCACAGTTTCCCCTTGTGCAATCAGATCAAAAGAGAAATTTTTGCTCTCCCCCCACTTCTTCTTTTCTGACCTCACTTTATTCTCATTTTTATGAAGTTGAACATGAAATGCCCAGCTTAGTCTTTTGTCCTGGTCAGCTCTTTATGGTGGTAGGATAACAAAGAAACCTGACTTGACTTGATTTACAAGAATTGAACTAACTCTCCCCTTTCCAGGGTAAAACAGTTTGGTATAGTGGGAAAAAAAAAAAAAAAACATGGCCTATGGAATCTAATCCTGTATCTCCAACTTCCTATTAGACATTTCAAACTGGTTGTCTTCTAGATATCTTAAACTCAACATGTCCAAAATGAAACCCATTATCTATACCTCCCTTAAAACTTCTCCCAATACTAACTTCCCTATTACTCTTAAGGATACTACCATCCCTCAATCTAGGTGTCATCCTCGAGTCCTTACTCTCTCTGACACCACCCCCATATCCAATTGGTTGCCAAATCCTGTCGTCTCTACTTTCATAACATCTCCCATATATGCCCCCTTCTCTTTTCTGACACAGCCACCATCCTGGTGCAGACCTTCATCGCTTCACACCTGGACTATTGCAGCAGCTTGCTTGTTGATCTCCCTGCCCTGTGTCTCCCTATTCCAATCTATCTTCTGCTCACCTGTCAGATTGATCTTTCTGAAGCACAATTCTAACCATGTCACCAGCACCCCCATCTAATCAACTCCAGTGCCTCCAGGGTGAAATATAAATTCCTGTTTGGCTTTTGAAGCCATTCTTTGACTGACTCTTTGTTCCCACCTTTCCTGTCTTCTTAGACCTTTATCCCACCATATACTCTGAAATTCAGTAACACTGACGTTTTTCCTGTTCTTCATTCCAGACGCTTCAGTCTCCTGACTTCAGGCATTTTCACTTGCGTTCCTCTATACCTGGAACTCTCCCCTTCTTCATTTCTGACTCCTAGTCTCCTTGGCTTCCTTCAAGTTTCAGCTAAAGTCCCATCTTCTTCAAGAAACTTTTACCAGAATGCTAGTGCCTTCCTTCTGCTGCAAGACACCTAAGTCCGAACAAGCAGTTCTCAGGAGAAAAAGTCCAAGCTATCTATAGCCATAAGAAAAAAAAATGATCCAAATCAAGATTAAATAGAGAATGAAAATTAAAGCAATCCTAAAATTCCACCTCACACCCATTGACCAAAAAAGAAAATGACAAATGTTGGAAGGGCTGTGAGAAAACAACAACTTATGCACTGTTGGTGGAGCTGTGAATTGATTCGACCATTTTGGGAAGCCACCTTTCCAAAAGTTACTAAATTGTGCATACCCTTTGATCCAGTAATACCACCACTAGACCTATACCCCAAAGTGATCAAATGAAGAAGAAAAGTTCCTATATCTACAAAAATGTTGGGGCTCTTTTTGTGGTCTCCAAGAACTGAAAACCAAGGAAATGCCCATCAACTGAGGAGTGGTTGTACAAATTATGACATAGTGATGTAGTGGAATATGTGCTACGAAAAATGAGTGGACAGTTTCAGAGTAACCTAGGAAGACATATGGACTGATGCAAAGTGAAATGAGCAGAACCAGGAGAATAATTTATACCTTAGCATCAATATTATAAAAATGAATAATTTTGAAAGATTTAAGATCTCTGATTCATATAATGATCAATCATTATTCCAGAGGACCAGTGATGAAGCATGCTACCCACTTCCTGACAGGGAATTAACTCCATGGACTAACATGCAGAATAAGATACACATTTTTGGACATGGCAAATACGGATTTTTTTTTCTTGACTGTGCTTAATTGCAAGAAGGGTTTTGTTTTTCATTTTTCTTTTCTAGTGTGTGTGGGGGAGGGAGACAAGGAGGAGGGAGAAAAATAAATGCTTGTTAATTGAAAAAACTTGGTTATTTTTTTTAAAAAGTCATTCATCCTCCCTGGGTCTCAACCTCTTTATTTCAAAAATTAGGAAGTTGGACTAAAAGATTTTTAAAGTTTCCCTATAAATCTATGACCTCTTCCCCAGTTGACGTCTCTCTCTCTACCTATCTATCTATCTATCTATCTATCTATCTGTATGCATGTATGTGTGTGTGTGTACTTCTGGGTAATATCCATAGCCTTTTCATTCATTCATTTACTAAAAGCCTATTATGTGCCAGGCAGTGTGCCAACCTCTCCATTGTCCTTTATGTTATCTACTACACATGTATTTGTGTTCATGTACACATACCATTATACATACCACTATTAATGAGAAGTTGGCTCTTGAAAATTCCACTAAAACAGAGCATCATATGACTGAGTCAGAAATGGATGTAGGATGGGGAAAGAACTTGGCATAGAGTATAACCAACTGGGTCTTTCATCCCTGAATTATCAGTCTGATCACTATTCTCTTGTCATTCCCAGAATAGGGTTGGATGGTGCATTTATATTCATCTACCTCGTCATTTAGCTCATCAGTTTACACAAGAGGAATTAACCCAAGAACCTATTGCCCCAGTGCAAAAGAGGCAGACATCAATCACACTTCAGTTCCTACAGCTCTGATAAGAACAGTGAAAGCCACAAAGGATAACCAAACTCTTCAAAGGCATGGAGATGGGAGATAGGATGCCATATGTGAAAAATAGCAAGACCACTTTAGCGGGGTTTTAGTGTGTGAAGGAAAGCAGCGTGTAATAAGCCTGAAAAGATAAGCTAGTGAGTGCTTGTGGAGGGCTTCAAATGTCAAATAAAGGAGTTTATTTTGGATCAAAGAAACAGTGAGGAGTCATTGGATTTTATTGAGCAGGAAATTGACATGGTCAGACCTGGGCTTTAGAAATATTACTTTGGCAACTATACGGAAAATGGATTGGAAAGGGGAGAGACTGAAGATGGGGAGACCAGGCTATCCCATTACACTAGGCAAGAGGTGATGATGGACAGGACTAGAGTGGTATAGATCATGTCTAACATGAATCTCATTCATGCATTACCATAACTCCTTCATAGAAGATCCATCAATTCACTGAAGGTCTTTCTCTAGCTCTTTTAATAACTCTAGGCTAACAAATATTGTTTAGACCACCCATCTGTTGCCTCTTTTTCTTCTCACATGATGATCCCAGCTCCTTTTCCAGTAATACATGGACTCAATAGTGTCTTTTATGCCATTCCTTGAATACAAGTCATCATTGGCAATACGCTGTAGCATATGTACACCCACTACAAATTTCTTCATTGAGTTACTTGAAAATTTGTTAATTACAAAAATGTGGCACTCCATGTTTCACAGACCTAAAGGATTCATCAGTTAAACATTGTTCAAGAGGTGGGCTTTTGCAGCAGACAGCTTGAGATCATTGAATGCGCTTGGTGGCTTCTCCAATTCAATCCAGCCCCATTCCTCCTACTCAGTTCTGGTCTAGCTCATTGTCCATATGCATTCCCGTTCAGGATACAGGTAGATAGAGAGGAAGAAAGAAATATAGCTGAATAACAATAGCATTTATATAGTGCTTAAAATTGGCAAAGCACTTCATGTGTATTATCTCATTTGATCCTTGGCTGGAACATAGGCAATCACTTAGTCAACAAGCATTTAAGAGCTTACTATGGGTTAGGTACTGTGGTAAGTACTGAGGGTACAAAATGGCAAAAAAAATTTAAAAAGTTAATATAGTCACTCTCAAGGAGTATACATTCTAATAGGAAGGGGGCAAGGGGAGAAACAAATATATCTATATATCTATGTCTATCTATCTATCTATCTATCTGACATACACATAGTATATACGAAGGTAACCTAAAAGAGGAAGGCATTAGCAGCTGGGAGGACTAGGAAAGGTTTCCTAGAAAAGGTAGGATTTGAATTGAGTCTTGAAGGAAGGGGAAAAAAACTGAAGCTGAGGTGACAGGTTAAAAGAAGGAAGGAAGGTGAGCATTTATTGGATACCTACTACATTCCAGGCACTGTGCTAAGTGCTGGGGATACACATTTGAAAAAAAGAAGAAAGACTCTGCCCTCAAGGAGCTTACAACCTAATGAGGTTTAACAGGGCTTACACACACCCAGGTGACTCAAGATGGAGGTACCTATGTGGTAGATGCCAGGGATCTGCTTCTGGGAGAAGACACTCTGCATTGTCCTTCCAACCCTAACCTCTTTCCTTTGGCTGTGTAGCCTGTCTTTAAAGCTACCAGACTAGGACAGTATCTCTCTGACTCTTTCCAGTGGTATCCAGAGGATGAAGCATCCATGGGTACCAAGCACTAAGTTGAGTACCAGAAGGGCTATGTTTTTCTCTCTCCTTTTAAGCCAAGAGACCCTGAGAAAAGGATATGGTCTGATTTCTTAGTTCTAGGTACAGATAGCGAAGGCCCCAGACCCAGGAGCTTGAGCCATGGTGACCTTGGAGCCAGAATTACAGGCTGAATGTTGCCATCAGCCCAGCAGGGAAGAGTTGAAAAAGACTTGAGTCAGGGAGACCGGAGACTATGGGTGGGCAGGTGCACCTCTAGTGTGGGCTCAGCCCTGAGACAATTTTTTTTGTATGTGGAGCCCCAATTTAATTTTAAAATATATTACAAAATTCAGGAATCTATATGAGTTATATTGATTTATCATTACATTATAATGTAAATTGCAGTAAATACAAGAAATAAAAAACTAAATTTTAATACAGTTTCAAAAATATTTCTTCTAAAGAATTCAAAATTCTCACCTACAATTTTGAGTGATGTCACTAAATGAGGTCCAGAATACTTTTAAAAACCTGAATATAAATTTATATTTTGTTACTATCAATACTTTTTATTATCTACAAGAATGAACTGAGAAAATTTGGTCTGCTTTAGAACCCTTACCTAAAGCACCTTCACATATACCTGTATTTGCACTTGGTACTTTTATCATCTCAGTAATACGTATTAGCATAGCTACTGGTATACCAGAACTATCCATAAGGAACTCAATATTATAAGGTCTAGGTTCTATTATCATGCAACTGCTGATTAGTATGTCTGATAGGGTTTCCACATGAGTTTTCATAAAAATTCTTGAAGTATTATTGTTTCCAAGGTTTTTTTTAACCTTTTTCAAAATAAAAGTTTAGGGTTTTGACATTTGCTAATAATGATGTTTATATTTTTGGTGACCTCCTCTTATGGTAATGTGGCACAAACCACAAAATTGTATTTTAATAATGGTCTACTATAGAGTTATAGTGAGCCGTGAGTAGAACTGGAATCTCACATTTTTCTGTCAAGTGTCCAAACACAAAATCAAAACTCACTTGATTGCTGGTCTCCTTTGTGCATTAAAACATACCCATAAACTACTGGAGAATTTGGCTGCCTGAGAAACTTTTTGGAGACAGCGGATCTTGAAAGAGAGGATGGATGATTTTATAAAATACAGGACAATGTATATGAGCCCTGTTAATCCTTTAGTGATTGTATTATAATCCAGGTTTTTTTGGGTCATCTCTATAAAGGAAATTTACAAAGATTTGGCTCAAGTTGCTTGGTACATTTCCTGAAAATTCTTCCTTATATGAAAATCATTGAATTGTGGCGATCGATGCCAGCCCTGTTGCTGATAAGTGCTCAAATCTGTTTGGATTACAATAATAACCTACATATGTGACTGCTCATGTTACAGTTCTGTGTAGCATTCATGATCAATGATTGAAGAGTGAATCCCATTCTCCCAACCATTCAAAATATCATTTGTAAGATATTCTAGGAGAATGGTTTACTCCAATGGTGTCAAACTCAAATATAAACAGATCCCTGCTAGCCATATATATTGACTTAGAAAACAACAAATTAATATTGTTGTATTGTATGTTTATTCATTTTGTTAAATATTTCCCAATTACATTTAATCTGGTTCTGCAGGCACTTGAACCTGTTGATCATAAGCTTGACACTTCTGGTTTATACCATGATGGCTCACCTCATGTTTTTTGGGTTTTTTTTTTTGAGACTATAATGGACAGAGTTTTCCAAAGATGGGGAAGGTGGGCAGCATCCTGAGGCTTAAGACCAGGGCAGGGTATCCACATACCCAGGTCTAAGGGTGATACTATGAAAGGGTGTTATTACCTGCATTTTAGTAAGCCAGTGAAGGAAGGCTGGAACCAGGCTTTTAGGGGCTTAAAATGCCCAAGGGAGGAGTTAGTATTTTATCTTAGATTTCTTGTTCAAGGGAACTGACGTCATCAGATCTATGCTTTAGGAATAATAATCCAGCAGCGATGGGAAGGATGGATTTTGGTGGAGTAAAACTTGAGGCAAGGAGACCAATTGGGAGGCTGAGAGGCGATGAAGGTCTGAGATAGGATGGTGGCTGTAGGATTAGAGAAGAGATCTGAAGCTTGAGATGTGGAGGTGGAATCAAGACTTGGCAACTGGTTAGATATAGGGCATAAACAGGAGTATGCTCTTAAATATTTAACAACTAGCTCTCTAGGGGAAAGAAGTACATGAACAGTACCCTTCAAATTGAGTCTTCATTATTACATCTGCACCATCATTTTCTTAAGTCTAGACAATCAACAAAATAATAGATCAAGCTCTGATTTGTAGCATTTGACAATTTCTGAAATCTAAATGCTCACACTGAAAAATTTAACAATTGTCTCTTAGATCCAGGCTACAGCACATTTTGGGGGAGAATAAAGAGGTGAAGATGATTCCAAGAATGTAAACCTGGGTGACAGGGAAGATGAAAGTGCCTTTGATAGAAATGGCGAAGTTGATGGTTCTGGGGAGGGGGGAAGCTAATGTGTTTTGAGTTGGACTTGTTGCATTTATGTGGATCATACAATTGGAAATGTCCAATAGACAGTTGGTGATATGGGACTAGAGCTCAGTAGAGATACTAAGATTGGATAGATACATCTGGGAGTCACTTGCATAGAGTGATAGTTGAATTCATGGGAGAAAATGAGATCAGCAAGACAGAGTGGAGACAGACAGAGAGAGAAAAGAGAGAGAGAGAGAGAGAGAGAGAGAGAGAGAGAGAGAGAGAGAGCGAGCTCAGGACAAACCCTTGAGGGACATCCACAGGCATAACAGGCATTAAGAGACATAACATGGGCAATGGTCCAGCAAAGGACATTGAGGATGGGCAAAGAAACAGGAGAACCAAGAGAGAGCAGTGTCACAACAACTCAGAGAAGAGAGGGTATCTAGAGAGAGCATGGTTAATGATGTCCTACATTGCAGAGATGTCAAGAAGGAAGAGGGCTGAGAAAAAGCCATCAGCTTCGACAATTGAGAAATCATTGATAAGAAAGAAATCCGGAGGAAAATGACTAGGATTCTGAGGGGACTTCAGATCATGATACAGTCATCCCTTCCACATCACAGGGGTTAGGGGCACAGTGCTCCCACAATCTGGAAAATCCAGAGAAAAACTTTTGGCTTTTCCTTCACACCAGAAAAGAAGTCTGAATTATTATGGTATTAAAAGATAAAATGTGTTGATAGTATACAATACTATACATATACTTTTTGTATTTCTGAGTTTCTAAACTTTTTCTATGTCATCTGCTGGCCTCTGAATGTCATCTGTGGCTTCATAAAATTCCCTAAAAATTCCCATTTAATTTTTTATGCTGATCTGTGATATATTGAAACTACCATGGGCAAAGTTGCCACGTGGAAGGAATAACTATATACTCTGATCTGTTGATGAATCTGGGGCTGAAGAATTGAATCCTTAGGGGAGACATGAAGACTGTCATATAGTATTTGAAGAGATGTCATATGGAAAGAGGACTACTAGACCTATTCTGTCAGGCTTCTTAGAGCCCACCTAGGAGCACGACGTGGAAGCAGCAGAGGGGCTAATTTTAGCTTGCTGTCAGGAGATATTTTCTCTTAGAACTATTCAGAAATGGAATTGGCTACCTCAGGAGGTAAGGTGTTTTCCCTTATTAGAAATCTTCAGGCACACATATATTATTAGGTAAGTTGTACACAAGATTCTTGTTCTGGTATGATTAGACCAGGTGGCTTCTGAGGTCCCTTTCCAGTACTGAGATTGTGAATCTAAGGGCCTGTTCCAGATCTATGATTCTGTCACTCTCGTGTCATAGATTCCTAGAGACCAGAGAAGGACTACACAAAAATCAGGACTATCATACTTTACTAGCCCAATATTCCCTCAAGAAACCTGGGAAAATCTCTCTATTGGACAGCGACCAAGTCAAATACTAGATAAGCTGTCCTGAAAGAAATTTTATTAACCAACCAAAAAGTGACTTAGCATTATAAAAACATTTAAATCGCAGCATTTGTCCAAAATCCCACAAAAAAGCACTATATAATATAAGTCCCTGGGAAGATAATTGGTTCATCCAGGGGCTACCATATACTTCTTAGCCCAGTCTACCATAACAGCAGCTAAGTGATCATAAGATCTGGCCAGGGATCATGAGCACACAGGACCATAAAGTTAGAGATAGAGAGTACCTTAGGGAGGCCTCCTAGTCCAATTCTCTCGTTACAGATGAAGTTAAATGACTGGCCCAAGGTCACACAAATATCAAGAGACAGAGGTGAGATGGGGACCTAGATCCTCCAACTAATCCAGCGATCTTCCTATCTACCATGCAACCTTTCTAGGTCTGACAAGTAGGAAGTTGCCAAGTTGGGACCGGTACCCATGTCCTCGATTATAGCCTTACTTTCTGCAGTCTGGATCCTCTCTCCAAGAGGAGCCATCGACAATATCTGTAACACTACCCTCCTGTCTCTGTGATGTGGGTCCCATATGTCTATCCCTACAGCCTCTATGTCTGGGGTATGGACATCCACCTCATTTCCCATTCTATTGAAATCAGTCAGTTAGTCAGTCAATAAACATTTATTAAGCACCTATTATCAGGTACTGCTGTTAAGAGTTAGGGATACAAAAAGAGGCAAAAGACAGTCCCTGTCCTCAAGGAACTTACGACATGCAAACAAATAGGGGCAGCTAGGTGGCACAGTAAATAGAGCACTGGCCCTGGAGTCAGGAGGACCTGAGTTCAAATCCAACCTCAAACACTTGACACTTACTAGCTGTGTGACCCTAGGCATTTCACTTAACCCTAAATTGCCTTGCCAAAAATAAAAACAAAAAAAACCCCCATGCGAACAAATATACAAGAAACAAGCTGCATATAGGACAAATAGGAAATAATGAACAGAGGGAAAAGACAGTCCCTGTCCTCAAGGAACTTATGACATGCA
Organism: Trichosurus vulpecula; assembly: GCF_011100635.1. Taxonomy (NCBI): domain Eukaryota; kingdom Metazoa; phylum Chordata; class Mammalia; order Diprotodontia; family Phalangeridae; genus Trichosurus; species Trichosurus vulpecula. The sequence goes on from NC_050576.1 coordinate 60,833,499, forward strand.
AACAAATAGGGGCAAATAATGAACAGAGGGAAGGCACTAGAATTAAGAGTGGTTGGGAAAGGTTTCCTGTGAAAAACAGAATTTTAGCTGGAACTCAAAGGAAGTCAGGGGAGGCAGTGTAAGGAAATGAGGAGGGAAAGAACACTCCCGGCGTGGGGACCACCAGAGAAAATGCCCAGAGCCGAGAGATGAAATGTCTTATTCGTGACCAGAAAGGTGGGAAAGGACCGGGTTATACAGGGCTTTGAATGCTAAACAGAGGATTTTATATTCGATCATGGAGGCATAAAGATAACAAAGAGAAGACAATGGCTAAATTAGTTTGAGACTGACTTCAGCATTCTAAAATCAAAGGTGAAAGGGAAGAACACTGTTAAAGTAATTAATACCTATGCCACAGAAGCAACCAGACAGCTCAGTGAATAGAGCGCTGGGCCTGGAGTCAGGAAGACCTGAGTTCAAATCCGACCTCAGATGCTTATTGACTGTGTGACCCTGGGCAAGTCACTTAACCTTGGTTTTCCTTAGCCCACTGGTGAAGGAAATGACAAACCATTCCAGTATCTTTGCCAAGAAAACCCCACGGACAGCATTGGCTTGCTTTTGTCCATGAGGTCACAAAGGGTCAGACATGACTGAACAACAATAATGTAATAGCATTTTTAATGGGAACCTTTGGAATTGTAAAATGAACAGATTTGAAAATCACTCTTACAAAAAATAGTACCACATCAATGAATCATTGCACCCATCGCCTCAAGACTTTGTAAAAAAATGAATATTTCCACACCAAAAATGAGAAAGAGGATTCAAAGACTGGTTTAAAAAAGGGATACCATCCACTTTTTCTCTAGAACTGCGATCTGTGATTCTCTCTCTCTCTCTCTTTCTCTTCATCGCTCTCTCCCCTCTCTGTCTCTCTGTCTCCCTCTGTCTCTCTCTCCTCTCTGTCTCTATCTCCTTCTGTCTCTGTCTCTCTCTCTCCCTCTCTGTCTCTCCTCTCTTTCTCTCTCCCTCTCTCGCTCTCCTCTCTGATTCTCTCTCTCCCTTTGCCTCTGTCTTTCTTCCTCCCTCGCTCCCTCTCTCTCATCTCTCTCTTCCTCTCTGTTTCTCCCTCTGTCTTTCTGTCTCTGTCTCTGTCTCTCTGTCTCTGTCTCTGTCTCTGTCTCTCTCTCTCTCTCTCTGTCTCTCTCTCTCTCTCTCTCTCTCTCTCTCTCTCTCTCTGTTTCTGTCTCTCTCTCTGTCTCTTTCTTCCTCCTTCCCTCCTTCTCCCTGCCGACTTCCAATGAGGGGTGAGTGGGTGAGGGTCCCCTATAGAACTTAGGGCCCAGGCACCTTCCCATACTCTGGCAGAAACGGTGACAGCTTGTACCTGTCCAGTAGAGCCCATTTACTGAGTCAGAAAGGTCTCTAGATACCTTTTTTTGCATTATGCCTCTTTCTCTGAACCTAGGTAAGGGATCCTGAGCTGGACATTCCTAGTCTTGGTGCAAGTCTGGTGCATTCAAGCCATCAGGAGCTCCTGGGTCCTTCAGTCAGGGCTGACTGTCAGTAGGAAGAATTTGAGATGACTACTAACATGAGAAGGGACTCAAGGTCTGGCCTGGTTGGCCAGAGCCCCTTAGAGTCAGCTGAGCCATCCCATGGGGCCATTCCTGACCTCATCAACTTGGCTGATCATTCAGGTCCAATGATGCCCTGACCTATGTTACTAGCTGTGGGTGGAGTGAATCTGGTGCAGAGGGGGCAATAGTAGCTTCCATGTCAGGGTTCAGGGCCTGGCATAAGGAGGCCAAGCTCAGCCTGGTACAGGAACATAGTGTTGGGCCCTGGTACAGTGGGTCATTGCTGACCCCAGAGTGGAGAGGAGGACAGAGCTCAGCCCCAGCAGTAGCCGAGGCCATGACAGTATTCCTGGCCTGTCACAAAGGGGCAGAGGCAGTACCCATGGCATTACTTAGGTCTGCCAGAGCGAGGCCGCATCGGGCCCCAGCATCGGCAGCGCTCTTATTCCAGGACAGTGGGGCAGTGGCAGCTCATCTGTGCTCAGCGGCCATACTTGGCTTTGACCTGGAGGGGCAGGATCATACCTTGGCATAGGAGGCCATGTTGAGACCTGGAAGAGAGGGGCAGAGTATGACCCCAAGCATCTGACTCACCTGCAGGAGCCTCAAGCCCCCAGTGGTGCTGAATTCTGGCATAGGGAGTGGGGGACAGGGGTCAGGAGGCAGAGCCATGCCGGTCAAGAAGATACTGACTCAAGAGGAAGGCAGAGGTAATGAAGAACTTCTAGTGTTTTCAGAAGGCCCCTTCTGGGCCTTTTATTTTTTTAACCATCTTCTCATTTCTACTAACCCATAATCCCTCTTTTCAGCCCACCAGCTTTGTGATAACCATGTGTGTGCAAGAGGAGACAGACAGGCAGACCCAAGCACCCAGGGCCAGAGAGATAGTCCACCAAGGGTTCAGTACAGCTGCAGAATTAAAACAAAAATGTCAAGAGAACAAAGTGTTCCAGCTGACTTCACTTCCTGTTGATAAACTCTCTGGAGAGGAGGGGGTGAGGCCTGGAGCCTGCAATATTAGGTTAGGGGCTGGAGATTGGGGAGGGTTGGGAGAATGAAGCAGAGCGGTTGGGGTGGGGGTGGGATCTATTTTTCAGACTTGGTCAACGTGCACGTGGGTTCAGAAAAGCAAGGTTCCCATATGCAAGCCTGTTGACACTGACTTCCTGTAGGCTGGTCATTGTAGCAGAAGCTTCCAGACACCAATGTGCCCAACCTACACAAAAACAGGATGTTAGCTTTTAGAGCTGATTAAGCCAAGTAATACAAATTCTTTCTTCCCCCTCTTTCTCACTGTAGCCTCATGCGTCTTTCTTTTCCTTTCTTTTAAAAGAGGCTAAATTCCCTGTACAAGTACTACCAGACTTGGTCTGGGTTCTGTTCTTCAGTAGGAGGATGGCTGAGACACTTGGACATGATTATTGCTTTTTAAGGTTTGGTTAGGGCAGCTGCAAGGCACTGAGACTGGAGTTAGGAAGACATGAGTTCAAACCCAGCCTCAGATACTTCCTAGATGTGTGACCCTGGGCAAGTCACTTAACCCTGTTTGCCTCAATTTCCTCATCTGTAAAATGAGCTGGAGAAAGAAATGGCAAAATAATCCAGCATCTCTGCCAAAAAAAAAAAAAAAAACAACCCAATTGGAGTCAAGAAGAGTTGTACTCAACTGAACAAGAAATGGTTTGGGTCGTTTTGATTAGTGATTCCTGACCACATCCTTGCAGAGCTGATAGGGATTGTTATCATATAAGGAACTACAAATGGACAGTGGTTAAGCAGCTTGCTTGAATCGAAAGTGAGGGTCAGGATCCCTGGGTTCTGAGGACAGTAGTGGTGAAAAAGCCAGCTGGGGCAAACCCTTTGCTGGAAAACTGTTCTGAGTTCTACCACAGATGAATTATGGAAGACAAGAGACCAATGAAACAGACGTAGAAAAGAGAGAGAGACACGGAACTGTACAGTCTGAACACATACATCAATGCTCTAAAACAAGGGTAATTTCTTGCATCCCTGGTAACCAACCTTCATTACAGTTGTAACTCAAATAAAACACCTGCACTTTGATAGCACATGTAGTACTATACAGAGCCTCATTTGGGAGCGTACTCCAGTAACAGCATACCTAACTACCTACAGTATATAACTCATGCACGATTGGAAAGTACATGCATATCTGTGTTATTTTGCTCCCAATAGGAGAGCTCTATCACTACATATTGTCTGGTATTATCCCTTTCACATGGTAGGGGTTAGGGACACAGTGACCCTACAATCTGGAAAATATATGTAAAACTTTTTGGCCCTCTATACCAAAGAAGTCTGATTTTTTTCTTTTTCTTTTGGGGAGTCTTTATAGTACCTTATAAAATTTGGGTTGATTTATGCATATATTTTATGCACTTCTGAGTTTCTAAATGTTTTCTTTGTCATCTGCTGGCCTTCACGTGTCATCTGAGGCTTCCACAAAACTTCCCAAAAATTCCCATTCAATTTCTTATGCTGGCCCATGATATATTGAAACCATGATGGAGAAAGTCACAATATGGAAGGGATAACTGTATACTTTTTCTTATTTTTATTTTGCTGTTGACTTGGATAAATGGGTTTATGAAAGAGAGAAAAAGAGAAAGAAAGAAGGAAGGAAAAGAAAAGAAAAAAGAGAGAAGGGAGGGAGAAAGAGAAACAGAAACAGAGAGAGAAGGAAGGAAAGAAGGAAGAAAAAGAGAGAAAGAAAGGAAAGGGGAGAAAAAGAAAGAAAAGAAAGGGGGAGGAGAGGGAGAAGAAGGGAAGGGGTTAGAGACAGAGAAAGAAAGACCTAGAAGACAGAGAAAGTGGGACAGGGCATCTTCCTAGTGTGTCTCTACTATCTGCAATCCACATACCTGCCCCTCCCATTTCCTAGCTGTTCTTTTAGGTTTAAGTAGAGTTGCTCTGTCTACATTCTACATCAGAATAATGGATACCGAGAGGTTGTGTGCAAGCCTGGGACATAGCCACCTGTGTCCCTTTCCTGATTCAAGACATGCTACAGCACTTGTGAAATCCAACTAGGAATGGGCTAGCTCTGACAGGACTTTAAATTGGCCGTGAGTGACATCTGGATGTTGGTAGTTGATTGCTTTATGTTCAAGAAGGACACAAAGGAGTCACTACCCTTTAGAGTGCATCAAAATGGGGCGAGGAACCTCCCCAGCCACAACTGACTGAATGAATCTGAAGCAAGCCAGATACGGGCACCTGAGTAGAATAGAAGGTGGACCAGGCAGGTATTGAGAGTGTGGAATTATAGTCAAAGACTATGCCATGGAAACAGCAGTGCTACATTGGGAGTCAGAGGACCTGCAGTCCAATTCGTACCCTGCTGCTATTCCGGGCTTGGCTAAGCTTAGGCCAGTCCAGTGATTAAAGCTCAGGATTAGAATCCAATGAAATGCTCATGGACTGCAATAAAAATAGATTTACTCGCAATACTATTAAAAGGATGTAATTTACTAAAAACACATACTGCTCCCTATTCACCAAGGTAGCAATCAATGCTGGATCGGAAAGACATCCTGCAGGGCAGGGTGAATTCTCCCAAATCTCAGTAACACCAATTTCCCACCAGCTGTGCTTAAGGAAGCCCCAGACCAAACAAATCCTAAAGATATCCCCTGCACCCTCAAAAGGGAATTTAATCAGCCTACATAAAAACAAATGTCATTCCTACTACCATGGCTGCTGATTATCTGTATGCCTTGGACACAAAACCAGTCTGGGTCTAATTGACAAAACTATAGATTTCCACCTTCAAATCTATGGTCCTATGACCCTCTGAATAACATCTCTTTCTCTATTCTTCAGAATCCTCATATGCATACTGGATGAGTATCAATCCCCTATTCTTCCTCTACACCCCATCAACCTTTGAAGTAAAAAATATAAGCTATGATCTGTTATACTAAAGTTTACCATTTCCTCAAATCCAAATCTCACAGTATATCACAAGTATATCTAACAAATATAAAATACCCCTAGAACAACACACTGGAAATTGACTGCTTTGGATACATCATGTCGAAATTGACTTTTTTCATACATGTATGCTTATACGCACCTATATTGGGTATCAGACCTAGATATGAAAGAAGGTAACTATGAATTGATAAAATAGACTTGTCTAATGTGCCTCAATGCTGGTAAATTTGAACAGCACTCAGGGTCTTTTACAAATTTGTTTTTGATGCCTTTATGATTCTCTTTCTGTGTCCCTCTGCCACTTCTTGGCTATTTCTCTCCCCCTTTGTATACTATTCCTCCTCTTCAGAATTCCCTCCTTCTCCTCCTCCACTTATCAAAATCTTTTCCTTCCTTCAAAGTCCAAGTCCCATTTCCTCTATGAAACCTTCCCTACTACTCCATCCCACAGAAATCTCTTCCTCCTGTGAATTTCATGGCATTCCTTAGCATTCCTTTGGGAAACGGAATTATATACTTCTCTGTAATATATTTTATGTGTGGTTGGCTGTTGATTTTATTTTAGTATTACTTAAGTCTTCTGTTGTTAAATTTCCATGTATATAGATGCAGCTAGGTGATATGGTGGATGGAGTACTGTACTTGGAGTCAGGAAGACCCGAGTTCAAAATTTGCCTTGGATACTTATTAGCTATATGACCTTGGGCAAGTCACTTATCTTTCCTGTGCCTCAGTTTCATCCCCTGTAAAATGAGGGAGTTTAACTCCATGTTTTCCAAGCTCTCTTCCAACTCTAAATCTATGTTCCTGTATAAGGGGAGACTCAGTTTGGGGGATTGCCAAAAGACAGGTAAAAAGGTTGTTTGTTCTGCCCATCCACTAGTCTTTCTAAGGAAAACTCCCGAGGTGATTTAAACGGACACAAGCTAGTGACCAAGGGCACGATGGGAATTGAAAGGAACACGCTCACCCATGTACTCTTCATCTGCCACCAGCTGCTCTCCTTAGTTTCAACTCCATCATCATCTTCATCACGTTCCTGTGTCAAGCAGCCTCTGGCACTACCCCCCTGCCCCACACGCATACAGCTTCCCTTTGTGTATTGTCTTCTCTCAGTAGATTATAAACGTCTTGAGCACAGGAACTGGTTTCCTCTTTCTAATTTGTATTCCCAAAGCTTAGCATAGTATCTGACACATAGTAGGCACTTAAATGTTTATAGTATTGCATCACTCCAACTCAAACAGCAAACTGAGTTCAGGGAGTGGTAGCTGAGGTAGAAGCAAAGATGTTCAAAAGGTAGTTTAAAAGCCCTAAGCCTATGTGCCAAGTAGCGTGCTAAGAGCTCTATCACTGGGAGGAAGAGAGAGAAAGGGGGGGGGAGAGAGGAAGAGAGAGAGAGAGGGAGAGAGAGAAAGAGAAAGAGAGAGAGAGAGAGAGAGAGAGAGAGAGAGAGAGAGAGAGAGAGTCCCAGATTTTGCCCCAAAGTCTCTAGTATGGTAAGGGTAAGCTGTGGACAGGGACGTGATCAAGGCACCAGCTCCTCAGTTTATCAGTGTGTTCTTGGAGTCTATCTCTCCCTTTAGGGACCTCTCCTTGAAGAGAATCAGGATCTTCATCTCTCTTCTCTTGAAGCCAAAAGAACTCTGACCTCTCCTCTCCTGAGCTCTCAACAACTCCTTACCTGACACAGCTGTGAAGCATCAAGTAATCATTCCTCTACCAATGACGAAAGTCTTATGCAGATGAGCTTGAGCCCCAGGTTACATATAGATGACAAAACTGACTTTTACCTTTCTTACCCTCAGATTCCTCATCTATAAAATACAGGTGGTAATACACTCCTGCTTTCACAGGGCTATGGTGAAGAAAGCACTCTGTAAGCTGACAAGTATCAGTCAAGGAGCATTTATTAAGGTATGTATAAATGTGATATTTTTTCATTATTATTATCTCTACCTTACAGATGAGATAACTGATATTTAGAGACTTAAGATCCCTAGCTAGTAATATAATGAAGCTGGGACTCAAACCTAGATTTTCTGACCTCAGATTCAGTCCCCATACCATTCTATCATCTTGACTTCCAAAAAAGATTTTAGGACCATAACCTGGTGCTAAATTTTGACGTGGAACAAATATACAGAGAGTGTTTGATAAACATTAAAAGCATTTAAAAGCAAAGCAGGAAGGAAGGCAGGAGGGAGGGAGGGAGGGAGGAAGGAAGGAAGGAAGGAAGGTAGGTAGGTAGGTAGGTAGGTAGGTAGGTACAATCTACCTGGAGTGAGAGAAGGGGAAGTCCCTTAGCAGCTGTTGCCAGCTTTGTTATGTTTAAATCAATCCCTAGCCTATCAAAATCTACTTTCTAGACTGCCCTGGTCCCCAGTGACCTGGGCAGTTGAAGTCACCAATCACCCCGAATGGTGGTGAAATTTTTATTCCAAATGGGATGAAAATGTCATTCTCATAGCATAGCAGTTCCTACTGCTTTAGCCTCCAGTTTTATTGAGGCAGATGTTAGCCCCAGGGAAAGTTCCTCATAACTTATTATCATGTCTATTCTTGGCCAACAATGAAAAGTAAGAAAGCATCCAAAGGTGAGTGAACAGACAGACCTTAAGACCATTCCATAAATCAGTTGAACAGTAGGCAGTAATATATCTATCAAGTATTTGAAGGAATATTATGTGGAAGAGACCCATACACTTGTTCTGCTTGGCTCCAGAGGTTAAGACAAGAAGCAATGAATAAAAGTGGCAAAGATTTAGATTTAATGCAGGGCAAAACTTCCTAATAATTAGAACTGTCCAAGAGTGGAATAGATTGCCTTAGGAAGGATCCTTCTCACTAGAAGTCTTCAGTCAATGGTGGGGTGCATGCTTGTTGGGCAGGTTATAGGAGGGATTCTTGTTCAAGCTCCGACATCCCTCCCAATTCTGAGGTTCTCAGATTTTTACCCCACAGTGTGTATTTCATGTATCTATTTCTCTTCGTCTCTTTTTCTATTCTCATTTCTGTGTGTCTCAGTGTGTGTCTCTTTGTATGTGTCTCTTTGTATGTGTCTGTATTTCCTGCCGTTTCTGTTTCTCTGTCTCTTTCCGTCAGGAAAAACTAAGTGGATGAAAAAATATCTATTGCTCAAACTGTGACCCACAGCCAAAAGAGCAGTCCATTGAGTGAGTCCCTTAGTACTAACTGTGGGCTGGCTTGAGAAATGAGCAGAAGAAAGGAAGCAGACTGGATTGCATTGGGGAAACTATGTCATGCTTTCTGTGACCCCAAGTTTTTCCATGATATGAAAACCCATTTTTTAAACACCAATATTTGTCCAGAGAAGTTTTGTTGTTACATGTCATAGAACAGTACTATTTCTGAAGAATTAAATATGCGATTAAGCCAATAGTCAATGGATAGAGCTATGGTGGGCATTAGTAGGACATGGGATATTTCCAGCAATGGCCTATAGAATCAGAAATCTATTCTCATCCTACCTTGTCCCTTAAGCAACTTTTGAAAAAGTTCTAGTTTGTCCATGTCCCTCTAATGAACTGAATAAAACATTCCCTTTGCTTTCTGACCATGGCAAAGTAGAATGGGACTATTATAGCTCACTTCTCTGGCTCCAGAAACTGTATCTATTAATGAAGCCCAAGTCAGATGATACCAAGAACATTTATAGATGAATTTGGAAGGGAGAACAAGTAGAAAGAAAATGAAATTGATTTGTCAGCATTTCTGTAATGATTTACTTTCATCATCAAGGAGGATGGAATCATAGTCAGACTCAGCACCACAGTCTTCAGTGAAAAATGCCCACCAACTGGGGAATGATGGATATGAATATAAATGTAATGGAATATTATTGTGCCATAAGAAATGACAAAAAAGACTATTTCTGAGAAACTTGGGAAGACTTGTATGAACTGATGCAGAGTGAAGTAGACAGAACTAGATGAACAGTTTATGTAGTAACAACTAAATTATAAAGGTAAGCAACTTTAAAAACCTTAAGAACTTTAATCATGCAATGACCAACCACAACTTCACTGGATCAGTGAGGAACCATGTTACTCACCTCCTAACAAAGGTGATGGTTACAAGATACAGAATGAGGCATGCATTTTTGGATGCAACTAATGTGAGAATTTGTTTTACTTCACTATGCATATTTGTTACAAGGATTTGGTATTTTTTTCCATGAGAAGAGAGGAAGAGAAAACAAATGTGTATTAATCTCAACTAGGTGGCACAGTGAAGAGAGTACTGGGCCTGAAGTCAGGATGACTCCTCTTCCTGAATTCAAATCTGGTCTCAGATACTTCCTAGCTATATGACTCTGGGCAAGTCACTTAACCTGGTTTGTCTCAGTTTCCTCATTTGTAAAATGAACTGATGAAGGAAATGGCAAACCATTCCAGTATCTTTGCCAAGAAAACCCTAAATGGGATCATGGAAAATCAGACACAACTGAAAAAATGACTGAAACAACAAGCAAAGCCATTTAAGAAAAGAAGGGCTGGGGTAGCTAGATGGTGCAGTGAGTAGAGCACCAGCCCTGAAATCAGGAGAACCTGAGTTCAAATCTGACCTCAGACACTTGACACATTCACTAGCTGTGTGAACCTTGGGCAAGTCACTTAACCGCAATTGCCCTGCCTTCCTCCCTCCAGAATTTTTTTAAAAAAGGGTTAAGAGTAGTTGGACAAGACCAAGCACATACAGAGGAAATCTCTGCTAGAGGCACAACATTGCAGCATTGAAGTATTTTTTACAAGATATCTCAGAGAAGATACCAAAAGAATTTAAAAAATAAGTATGGACTACCTTGCTAAAGAAAAAAGAGAGAATCAAGGGGGCATCTATAAGAAGAGATTCATGTATGTACTGATTCATCTTTATAGAATCATTCATGAGAAGGAGATGAGTAGGCTTTTGGAAATTATTTTCTACAGTAGACCACATCTTCATTGTAATTCAGTTGACTGAAAGGTATACAGAATACGAAATTTCACAAGGCCTTTTTTTTTAAACTAGATCTAAAATTTCATAGATGTAGAAAACTCCCTGTGAAAAAATTCCCTTTAACAACGTGGATTGTCAATTGTTTTGAAATGTGTGATTTCAGAGTTGTGTATGGTTTTTATTATATATAAATATATATATATATATATATGTGTGTGTGTGTGTGTGTGTATGCACATATATATGTGTGCGTATATGTATACATATATATGTATATGTATATATATGTATGTGTGTGTATATATATATATGTATATATATATATATATATACACCTACTGTGTCGTCCCGTCCCCCCCCCCCCGGGAATATAAACTCCTTGTGGGCAGGGATTGTTTCTTTCTTTTTTTTGTTTTTCTGTCTTTGGATCCACAGGCCATAGAATAGTACCAAGTGGTGCCATGTATGGAGCACCTGGGCAGGGAGTTAGGTAAACCTTCATTTAAATCCAGTGTTAGACACTTACTATCTGTACGACTTTAGGCAAGTCACTTAATCTGTTTGCCTCAGTTTCCTCAATTGTAAAATAAGGATAACAATAGTATCTACCACAGGGTCAAAGGAGAGAATAGAATAAATGGGGGATGGGACAGGATGGAGGGAAATATAGTTAGTGTTTCACAACATGACTCTTATGAAAGTGTTTTGCATGACAACACATATATAACTTACATCGAATTGCTTGCCTTCTCAATAAGGGTGGGTGGGGAGGAAGGAAGGGACTCAAAGTTTTAAAAAAATGTTAAAAATTGTTTTTACATGCAACTGAGAAATAAGACATACAGGCAATGGGGCATAGAAATCTATCTTGCCCTACAGGAAAATAGAAGGGAATAGGACAAGAGAAGGGGGAAGGTGATAGAAGGAAGGGAAGATTGGGGGAAGGGGTAATCAGAATGCACACTGTCTTGGGGTGAAGGGAGAGGAGAGATGGGGAGAAAATTTGGAGCTCAAAATCTTGTGGAAGTGAATGCTGAAAACTAAAAATAAATTAATTAATAATCAAAATTATCCAGTTGACATTTCATAATGCTCTCTATATCTTATTTGTTGATAAATTCTTCTCTTATCCTTAGATCTGACAGGTAAACTATTCGATGTTCCCCTAATTTGATTATGGCATCACTTTATGTGTAAATTATGTACCCATTTTGACCTTATCTTGGTATATGCTGTGAGATGTTGGTCTATACCTCCTTTCTGCCATACTATTTTTCAGTTTTCCCAACCATTTTTGTTAGATAATGAGTTTTTTGTCCAAAAAGCTTGAATCTTTCAGTTTATCAAATATTAGATTACTATGCTCATTTACTACAATATATTGTGTACCTAATCTGTTCCATTCATTGATCTACCACTCTGTTTCTTAGCCAGTAACAGATAGGTTTGATTATCACTGCCTCATAATACAGTTTGAGATCTGGTTCAGCTAGACTACCTTCTTTCACTTTTTTTTTCATTAATTCCTATAATATTCTTGATCTTTTGCTCTTCCAGGTGAATTTTGTTGTTACTTTTTCTAGCCCTATACAATATTTTTCGTAGTTGGGTTGGTAAAGCACTGAATAAATGCAATAATTTAGGAATAATTGTCATATTTATTATGTTGGCTTGACCTGATCATGAACAATTGATATGTTTTCAATTGTTTAGATCTTATTTTATTTGTGTGAAAAGTGTTTTTGTAATTGTACTCATATAATTTCAGGATTTGTATGGCAGGTAGACTCCCAAATATTTGAGATTGTCTAGTTATTTTAAATGGAATTTCCATTTGTTTAAAAAACACACACGCACAATAGTATCTACCTCACAGGATTGTTGTAAGAATCAAATGAAATAATATTGATAAAACACTTAGCACAGTGCCTGGCACATAGGTGCTATGTACATGCTAGCTATTATTATTATTTGCATTATATAGTGAGAACTTAATAAATGCTTGTTGATTTATTGGAGAAGTGCCTAGGGCACTGAAAAGTTATTGCTTGCCCAAGGTCATACAACTTGGAAGTGTCAGTCAACAAGTATTTATTATTAAGTACTTCTATGTGTCATTAAGTACCTACTATTTTCAGGAACAGCTAGATGGCTCAGTGGATAGATCACTGGGCCTGGAGTCAGGAAGACCTGAGTTCAAATTTGACCTCGGACACTTACTATGTGACCCTGGGCAAGTCACTTAACCTGAAATTGCCTTAATCCACTGGAAAAGGAAATGGCAAACCACTCTAGTATCTTGCCAAGAAGCCCCCACGGACAAGGTCCATTAAGGACAAGGTCAGGAAGAGTCAGATGTAACTGAACAACAACTATGTGTCAGAGGTGAGATCTGAACCCAGGTCTTCTGGCCAGTGAGGCTGGTTCCCTAGCCACGGTGCTATTCTCTCATATTTGTTTATTATTTAAAACAGGGCCACAAACTATGGCCTGTGGGCCAAATCTGGCTTGCTGACTATTTTAGTATGGCCTTCCTGGGAGTTAAAAATGGTTTTTACATTTTTAAATTGCATTTTACTGTCCTTAAAAATATTAAAACCATTGTTAGCTTGGTGAAGCATAAAAACAAGTAGCTAGCAATAGTAGGTCATAGTTTGTTGACCCTTGATTTAAAACAACAACCAAAATGTGCTTCCGTAGAACAATATATAACCATAAAGGCCCCTGTCCCACAGGGGTTTTTTGTATCTACATTAAAACGCTATGAGTTCCTGATAAATGCGACCACGAGGATAACTCTATTCAACACTTCTGATTTATTAGTGTCAAGTGAGGCATAAAACAGGGAGAATTTGATTGCTAATGGTATTTGCCACTGTCATGAAGGATTTCCTGCACCAACATCAAAGGGAAAAGGATTTCCTATAGGTGGTGAGGTCTTCCAGATGCTCCTGGCCGTGGATGTCATTGTTCTGATTTTAGTGAACAGCACAGTTCTGGAGGGCTTCTGCAAGGAGGTCCATGGCCACTTAAAATAGATCAGCTTCACAAATACAAAAGTGAGTTCGTCCCTGGAATCTCAGAGCTGACATTCTACTGGGAGGACACAACAGATTCATAGGAAAATAAGCCTAGTACAAATAAATATAGTGATTTGGGGTTTGGGTTGCAGAAGAAGGGGCAGGGATGACTACCAGCTGGAGGAATCTAAAAAGACCACTTGAAGGAGGCGGCACCTGGGCTGAGGAACCAGGAAGTCCAAGAAGCAGAGGAGAGAACAGAAGAGAAGTAGATTCTGGTTTAAACACAAGGAAAAACTTCCCAATAATTAGAATTGACTGAGAGTGGAGTGGGCTTCCCCATGAGGTGGTGAATTCCCTGTTACCAGAGATCTTCGAGCAGACCCTGGTTGACCCCTTGTTGCAGATATCGAGAGAGAATTCTTATTGCAGGTAGGAGCTGAGTTCAATGGCCTCCAAATCTTCATCCAACTCAAAGATTCTGTGATTCTCTGAGTTCTCATCCACAGATCCCACACTTTTTATCCCCCTTCTTTCTTTTTTGTTTTTTAAAAGTTGACTTAATATTTTATTTTTTCCCCCAACTATCCTCTTTCCCCATTTCTTTTCATCTCCAGCAATATCTGGTTCCTAAACTGTTATCCAACACATGGGCAATTCAAGTTAACTTTGCCTCAGTTTCCTCATCAGTAAAATGAGCTGGAGAAGGAAATGGCAAGCCACTCCAATGTCTTTGCCAAGAAGACCCCAAATTAGTGTCACGGAGAGTAGGATATGACTGAACAACAACTGGAAAGGTAGGAAGGGGCCAGACTCTGGAGGACTTTAAAAGCCAAACAGAGGATTTTATATTTGACCCTGGAGACAGTAGGGAGCCACCGGACTTTATTGAATGGAGGGGAGGGGAGTTGTATATGTGGCATGGTTGGAACTACACTGCAGGAAGATCAGTTTGACAGCTGAGTGGAGAATATGCTGGAGTGGGGACAGATTTGAGACAAGGAAACCAAAGGCCAATGAAATAGCCCAGGGATGAGGTGATGAGGACCTGGATCAGGATGGTGGGGGGGAGGGGTAGAAGAGAGAAGGAAGCATATACAAGAGACGATAGGAAGGTATAACTAACAGGACGGGGAAAATGGCAGTGGGGTGGCAGGGAAGTATTGATAAAAAGTGGGGTGTGGAGGATGACACCGAGGTTGCACGTCTGAGTGACTGGAAGGGTAGCGGTTCCCTTGACAGTAATCAGGAAGTTAGGAAAATTGGGGTGGGGTGGGGGCAGATGAGTTTAGACATGTAGTGTTTGAGGCGTCCCATAGGTAGCTAGAGATGTGAGACAAGAAATCAGCATAGTAATTAGGGCTGGATAAGTGTATCTGAGGGTCATCTGCATAGAGATGACAAATGGATCCATAGGAGCTGATATAATATGGAAGCAAAAGAGAAGAGAGCTTTGGAGAACACCCATGGTTAGTGGTAGTGATGTCGATGAAGAATCAGCAAAGGGGACTGAGGAGGAATGGACAGAGAGAAGGAGAACCCTGAGATAATAGTATCCCCCAAATCTAAAAACTCTCTTCCATATATTTCATGAATCAACACTCTTTTTTAGTTCAAAGATCCCTTTTTGAGGCTGTCATCTTTATGTATCATTGTTTTTCTTACTAGTCCCCATAACTCTAATCACTAGACCTAGATTGAGGCCCCTCTTCTAGTTTCTTATGCCAGAAAAGAAGGAGGGTAGTTTTCTACCCTGGTCTCCAAACCTGCACTCTCAATTGTCAGTTCAAAAACCATTCTCCTGACAGCCACTTGAACTGTCAGTTTATTCAGTGCCCTCCTGGTTGAGGGTACTTAGCCCCTGACTCAGTTTCTCTGAACTGAGCCACCCATCCCCAACAGCACAAATTGGGCTTGCTTTTCCCTGTCTCCCTTCATCCTGTTTCCTTTGTACCTTATTTTGTTCTAAATATGAAGGGTCAGCTAAAAGCCTGCTCCTCTTTGCTCCAAATCAACAATTTAAGTTCTCTGAAATGCCTGTCTCTGCCCCACTAAGTGGCTTAGTTACTTGGGGGGCCTGGGTAGGGCAGAGTTATAATGAGAAGAGGATTTATTATTTAAAGTTTTGAGTTCCAAATTCTATCCCTCCTCCTTCCCCTCCCACCTCCCTGAGACAGTAAACAGTCAGATATAGGTTATACATGTGCAATTATGTATAACATTTCCATATTAGCCATTTTATGCAAGAAGACTCAAAGAAAAGAAAAGAAAGAAAGAAAGTGAAAAATAGCATGCTTCAGTCTGTATTCAATCAATATCAGTTCTTTCTCTGGAGGTGGATAATATATTTCATCATTAGCCCTTTGGGATAGTCTCAGATCATTGTATTGCTGAGAATAGCTAAGTCATTTACAATTCTTCATCAAACGATATTGCTGTTACTGTGTACAACGTTTTCCTAGTTCTGTTCACTTCATTATGCATCAGTTCATGTAATTCTTTACAGTTTTTTTTAAATCATCCTGCTTCTCATTTCTTATAGCACGATAATATTCCATTACAATCATATACCACAGCTTGTTTAGTCATTCCCCAATTAATGGGCATCCCTTCAATTTCCAATTCATTGTCATCACAAAAAGAGTTGCTATAAATATTTTTCTACAAATAGGTCCTTTTCCCCTTTTTGGGGGTGTCTTTGGGATATAGACCTAGTAGTGGTATTCTGGATCAAAGAATATGCAATTTGTTTGCCTTTTGGGCATAGTTCCAAATTGCTCACGAGAATGGTTGGATCAGTCCACAACTCCACCAACAGTGTATTAGTGTCGCAGGTTTCCCACATCCCCTCCAACATCCAACATTTTCCTTTTTTGTCACATTAGCCACTCTGTTAAGTGTGAGTGGTACCTCAGAGTTGTTTTAATTTGCATTTCTTTACTCAATTGTGATTGAGAGCATTTTTTTACATGACTATAATAGCTTTGGGTTTTTTTGTCTGAAAACTGCCTATTCATATCCGTTGACCATTTATCAGTTGGGAAATGACCTGTATTTTTATAAATTTGACTCAGTTCTCTATATATTTGAGAAATGAGGCCTTTGTCAGAGATATATGTTGTAAAAGTTTTCCCCCTGGTTTCCTGGTTTCCTTGTAATTCTGGTTGCATTAGTTTTGTTTGTGCAAAAACTTTTTAATTTTATATAATCAAAATTATCTATTTTATATTTTGTAATGCTCTCTTTGGTCCTAAATTGTTCCCTTATCCATAAATCTGACAGATAAACTATTCCATGTTCTCTTAATTTGCTTTTGGGTACATGATTCACCCTTTACGTGTGAATCATGTACCCGTTTTGACCTTACCTTGGTATATGGTGTGAATGTTGGTCTATACCTAGTTTCTGCCATACTGTTTTCCAGTTTTCCCATCAGTTTTTGTCAAATAATAGTTTTTGTTCCAAAAGGTTGGATTTTGGGGTTTCTCATATACTAGATTACTATGGTCATTTACTATAGTATAATTTGTACCTAATTTATTCCACCGATTCACCATTCTATTTCTTAGCCAGGACCAGATTTTTTGATAATTACTGCTTTATAATATGGTTTGAGAACTGCTACCTAGATCTGCTAGATCTGCCAGATCACCTTCTTTTGCACTTTTTTTCACTGATTCCCTTGATATCCTTGAGCTTTTGTTCTTCCAGATGGATTTTGTTATTTTTTTCTAGCTCTATAAAATAATTTTTGATAGTTTGATTGGTATGGGACTGAATAAACAGATTAATTTAGGTAAAATTGTCATTTTTATTATATTGGCTTGTCCTACCCATTAATTATTAATATTTTTCCAATTGCTGAGATCTGACTTTATTTGGGTGAAAAATATTTTATAGTTGTGTTCATATAGTTCCTGGGTTTGTCTTGGCAGACAGACTCCCATGTATTTTATATTGTCTACAATTACTTTAAATGGAATTTCTCCTTCTGTCTCTTACTGCTAGACTTTGTTGATAATATATAAAAATGTTGATGATTTGTATGGGTTTATTTTGTATCCTGAAACTTTGTTAAAATTGTTCATAATTTCAAATAATTTTTTAATTGATTCTCTAGGACTTTCTAAGTATAACATCATCTGCAAAGATTGCCTATTCTAATTCCTTTAATGTCTTTTTCTTCTTTTATTTCTATAGCTAACATTTCTAGTACAATACTAAACAACAGAGGTGATAAGGGGCATCATTGCTCCACCCTGATTATTTTGGGAAGGTTTCTAGCTTATCCCTGTTACAGATCATGCTTGTGATGCTTTTCGATAGACACTACTTATCATTTTAATAAAAGCTCCATTTATTACTATTCTCTTTAGTTTTTTTTAATAGGAATGGGTGCTGTATTTTGTCAAAAGCTTTTTCTGCACCTATAGAGATAATCATATGATTTCTGTTGGTTTTGTTTTTGATGTTCTGATTATCAATTATCAAATATCAATTATGCTGATAGTTTTCCTAATATTCAACCAGCCCTGCATTCCTGGTAAAAATCCCACCTCATTGTAGTGTGTGATCCTGGTGATATATTGCTGTAATCTCCTTGCTAGTATTTTATTTAAAATTTTTGCATCAATATTCACTGGGGAAATTGATCTATAATTTTCTTTCTCTGTTTCGGCTCTTCCTATTTGGGGTATCAGCAACATATTTATGTGTCATAAAAGGAATTTGGTAGGACTTTTTCTTTGCTTATTTTTCCACCAGATAGAGAACTAATGGACTCAAAATGCAAATGAGAACATTTTCTTTCCTTGTTTCCTTCCTCTCTCTCTCTCTCTCTCTCTCTCTCTCTCTTTCTTTTTGGAAAGAGCTAATATAAGAAATTGTTTTACATGACTATACATTTTTATAATGGATTTTGTTTTTCCTTGCCTTCTCAATAAGGGTTGGGAGCAAGCAGAGGGAAGAAGAGAATTTGGCAATGAAAAATATAAAATCGAATTAAAAAAATAAAGTGATTTTGAGCGGGGAGACTGTCCCAAGATTGGGCTAGGTCTATATAAACCCAGAGACAGGAACACTGGGATATTAGTAATATCTTGAAAAATTGTTACCTGTTCTTAATTTAAAAGATAGATGAATAGCAATGTTGAGCTCAAAGTAAGTGTTCAAGAATTAGTTAACCAATACACTTCGATGCTTGAGTGACTCTGTGATCTAAAGCATGTGTGGACTCCCTCTAAGGATATAGATTACAACTCATCCATTCCGGTTTCAGAAAAACCTGTAAAGATTTATATGGACTGATGCAAAGTGAAGTGAGCAGATCTAAGAGAACATCGTACACAGAAACAGCAATATTGTACGATGATCAACTGTGAATGACTGAGCTATTCTGATCAATACAATGATCCAAGAAAATTCCAAAGAACCAATGATGAAAAATGCTATCTACCTCCAGAGAGAGAACTGATGGAGTCTGAGAATAGACTGAAGCATAATTTTCTCCTTCTATTTTTCTTGCTTTTTTGCAACATGGTTAATATGGAAATGTTTTGCATGATTTTACATCTGTAATTGATATAAAATTTCTTCTCAATGGGTGGGAGTAGGGTAGAAGGGAGGGAAAGAATCTGGCACTCAGATTTTTTAAAAATGATATGAAGAACAAATAAATAATAAATGTTAATTTAAAAATTAATTATTTAAATAAATAAAATAGAATAGAACTCATCCATCATGGGTGACTCTTTTACGTACCTGCCTTAAGTTCTCCCCAGAGATCCACCCAACTTGATGGAAGCCTGTCTCTAATTTTGATGACATTATATGGATACCAATGAAACTCATCTAGCTGGTATCTCTCAATTTCACATAGGGTTTGCTTAATTTTCTTTTCTGCCTTGACATCTCTCCAATGACATCCTTTATCCTGCTTCCCTACACAATTCTTCATTTGTAATATGTCCCAGCCTGCTTATGCCCACCATGAGCCTCTCTCTTGCCCTTTGGGTGACCCCAATCTTAATTCTTAGGGACTGTGGTATTCCATGACTCATATAGCATCCCCAGAAAAATATTGTTGCTAAAAAGATGATCCTTTGTTCCAGAGAGGAGGTTGGAGTCATTAAAAAGTATGTAACGTTATATTTTTCTCTAAAAAAAACCTTTTACTGATATGGCCCCTTCATTTATTTTTTCCCCTGCAGCCCTACATAGGAAAAAAGTCCTCCAGTTGTGATTTAAAAAAAAGGAATAAAAGGCAATAATCCATTTCACTAAAGTCTTTATTCTATAGGAATAGTGCCCCATGTATTTCTGGCCTCCCTGTTCCTCCAAATAGCCCTACCTCATCATGAAACTGGTATAGTCTCAATGCATAAACATACTTTTTATTGATCTTTTCTTTTTGTGTAACCTACATTTCCCAATGCAACTTTCCCCTTTCCCCCTGCAGAGAGTCATCCCTTATAACTAGCATTTATATACCACTTTAAAGCTTGCAAAACACTTTACAAGTAGTATCTAATTTGATCCTCACAACAACCCTGGGAGGTAGGTGCTCGAGGAAACTGACTGAAGCAAGCAGCAGTTAAATGACTGGCTTGCTTCAAGTCCCAACTTCTACAGGAAGCCTTTCTGAGCTCTTTTTAATTCTAGCACCTTCCTTCTGTTAACTATTTTCTATTTATCCTAATAAATCTTGTTTGTATAAGTTGCTTACTATCTCTTCCATTAAATTGTGAGTTCCTTGAAGGCAGGGACTGTCTTTTGCCTCTCTTTGTACTTGGCACAGTACTTGGTATATGTTGTTGTTTGTCCTTCTGTTCTCCAAGAGGACCATGACATGAAAGTGAGTTGGATTTAAGTGAGGGAGGGCTATGCAACCAGCTTCACTTTCTCTTGCAGAGCCATGTGGATCCAGTGGTGTTATATAGATCAGGATGACTGGAGATGGCCCTGGATGCAGTGGAAGACCTTGGCCTTTTTAAGCAAAGGCCTTTCCAGGTCTCAGTTCGATAGAGGCAATGCCCATTCAGTAATTAAGGCTAAATAAAAAATGAGGCAAAGAATGGCCTCTTTTACCTAGTTAAAAAAAAATCAATCTGGGAGGGGAAGACTCTCAAGGTTTCTGGCCAAAACAGAAACAATTGCTATTTACATTCACTCTGAGCCAATCAGGTCCCAAGCAACGACCAGGTGGGGACCTATTGTTGGCCAATCAGAGAGAGCCAGAAAAAAAAGGTTTCAGAGATCAAAATTGAGAGCAGAACACCCTCAGGTAAGGGTATGATACCCTATGTGGACAGAGGGAAGAGAACGTAAGCATTTAATAAATGCTTATTGACTGACTGATTCACTTTCCCACTGTCGCACAGCTATTAGGCTTCTGAGGCCACATTTGAACTCATCTTCCTGTTTCCAAGTGTAGCTCTATCCACTGAGTCACCTAGCTGTTGAAAATAAAAGGGGTGGGGGGGGAGGGAGAGGGAAGGAGAAGGGGGGGGGGGGAGAGAGAGAGAAAACAGCTGAACTAACCAACTTAGTAACACAGTCTGACATTACATGCAGAGTTCCAGACCCTTAGAGTTCCTCCATCACAACCCTGCCTCCACCCTAAAGATGAGAGGAAAGTACATTCTCATATCTGTTCTTTGGGGCCCACCTTGGTCATTATAATTTCACACTACCCTGCTTACTCTCAAACTTCTGTTGACCTGCCCTGCTTCACTGATGCATGCATCCTGATCCTGGTGTCCTGGGGTTGGGGGTAGGATGGGGGTGGGGAGGAGAGGTCCTCTTAGGCCTGTTCTCTCTAAAAGAAGGAAGGAAGACCAGCCTCTAAGGCAAGCCACTTTTCCTTCCCCAAGAGTGATTCTTTTCTTGACAGGTCACAACCCCAGGAAACACAAGCCAGACAGCTAGCTCAGAGGGAGTCCAGTTCTAGGCTTGCTTTGGCTTGCTCCAGTCTTCTGTTTCTGGGAACAGTCTAACGGTATTGTCTTACTCTATTAGGGCCTGAGGGAAAGAGGGAAAGAAAAGGAATGGCACCCTCCCAGTCTTTTATTGACTAAAATTTGCTCCCCAACTTTTGAGGAGAGTATGCTGCAGTGAATGCTGTTCTTTTCCTCTTCCCCATTTTTCTCTTCCTTTCTCCCCCTTGACACTTCAGTTTCTTACGGTGAAGCCTTCCATTCTGCTCCCAAGGAATTCTGGAGTGGCCTCTAGCTCAATTCACTTTGATTTCTGTGCCTCCTCTATCGGGCTGGGGTGGGGGTGGGGAGTTAGGGAGGGGTGTTCCATTATGGGCTGGAAGATCTGATCTCTGACAGCCTAGTGGGCAGAAACGGCTTGACCTGGCCCAGGCAGAGGCCAGCAGCTGCAAGTCACCTTGGCTGATGTCAGAGCAGGGGAAGATCGATACTATCTCTGCCTAACGGTTTCCTTTGGGTAGGCAACTTCCTCCTTGATGTTTGTCAAGTGAGAAACATGGGTTGGGGCAGCCCCTCTCAGAGCAGAGAATAGAGGGGAGAGCCTGAGAAAAAGTACTGGAAGAAGTGGACTCCCTAAACTGAGTGTGCTTAGAAGCCCTCATACTTGATAAACTTCTTAAATATGTTTAAGTTCCATTCCTTTATTTTATTTCTCTTCTACTCTTCCTCCTCCTCCTCCTCCTCCTTCTTTTTCTCCTCCTCTTCCTCCATCTTCTTCTTCTTCTTCTTCTTCTTCTTCTCCTCTCTCTCTCTCTCTCTCCATCTATCTATCTATCTATCTATCTATCTATCTATCTATCTACATATCTATCTATCTGTTCATAGTTGTTGACATGTTGTCTTTCCCATTCTACTGTAAACTATTGGAGAGCAGAGACCATTTCCCTCCTTTCTTTGTATCTCCAGCACTTAACATAGTACCTGGCACACAGCAGGTACCTAAATACGAGTTGACTTGACTTGACTCAGTCCTGAGCTTCCTTCATGGCTCAGCTCAGGTGCCACCTTATATGGGAAACCTTCCCTGAGTCTCCTAGTTGTTACTATTTAGAACAGTGCCTGGCACATAGTAGGTGCTTAGATGTTTATTGATTGATTGATTGATTGATTGATTATTACTCTACTTTATATACTTTTTTGTCTACATGTTTTATTCACCTATAGAATGTAAGTATCCATGGGTACAGGACTATTTTTCTTTTCTTTTCTCTTCTTTTATCCCTTTCCTTTCCTTCCCCCCTTCACCCTCCCTTTTCAGGTCTCTGTAGCCTCAAAACCTAGCACAGAGACTTAAACATAGTGGGCTTCTAAATGCCCATTGCATTGAGTTGAAGTCCCATTTCTGGGCTGGCTGAGACAAGAAAGAGCCATTGAACAATCTATTTCAGTAAAAGAAATCCCCCATTTTGTATACTAATATCTGAATGTGTGTGTATATGTATATATATATATATATATATATATATATATATATGTATTCTTCTAAAAAATTTTTTCTCCCCTTCTCATCTCCATCCTAAAAGCAGAGCTACAGAAGCAGCAGCCCTTGGGGCTTGTGGCTCTTCCTGGCTGTGATTCAGGACATAGAACTGGCAGCAGAGAAGGATCCCTGTCTAAATTCCTCTCCCTTCATCCCTCCCACCCCACCCCCACCTTCAATGCCTCCCTGGTTTCCCTGTGGGGGAGGGGACAGACTATCTAGGGAGGAATTGTGGAATGATTACTATAATGGGCCTGATGGGAATTTTGTGTATTTTGCCTTTTACTGATTTGGATGGGAATGGAGAAAAAACATTTGCTGAGAGCTAACAGCTTGTGAAGCTGAAATTCCCAGCAAAATGCAATGCCTATAACACTATAAATCAGGAGTAAGAGGAAGAAAGATTTATTACAGTGAACTTGGAAAACTTTTCTTGGATCCTTTACTTTTCTTTAAAAAAATAAATAAATAAAAAAGGGAAAAGTAGCTTCCTGAAAATCTGTGTCTGGGAGGTGTACGGAAAAAGGGATGGAAATGGAAAATGTTAGTCCTGTTCTCCACATAGCCCTGAAGTTTGTCTAATAGGTACTCACTGCTTCACCTCTTTCCATAGCAGTAAGAGTACCTACAGAGAAACAGAGAAATGTATACACAGCTAGTGATACATTATCTTACTTCTTTTCTAATACTAATCCAGGCACAAAGAATAAAAAGGAAGAAGGATAAAAGGAGAAAGAAGGAAAAGGAGGGAAAGAGGGTGAGAGAGAGAGAGAGAGAGAGAGGAAGCAAGGAAGGAAGGGAGGGAGGGACTGAGGAAGGGAGGGAGGAATGGAAGGAAAGGAAAGGAGATAGTGGGGGACAGTGAGAAAAAGAGAGAGAGAGAGAGAGAGAGAGAGAGAGAGAGAGAAGAAGAAGAAGAAGAAGGAGGAGGAGGAAGAGGAGAAGGAGGAGGAGGAAGAGAAGGAGGAGAAGGAAGAGGAGGAGAAGGAGGAGAAGAAGGAGGAGAAGAAGGAGAAGAAGAAGAAGAAGAAGAAGAAGAGGAGGAGGAGGAGGAGGAGGAGGAGGAAGAGTGGAAGGAGGAGGAGGAGAAAGGAGCGCACATTTTAGAGGACCAAAAGATAGCATAATAAAAACAATGGGAAAGAATGAAAAGAGAATAAGTGCAGACAGATGGAAGTAAAGTGGGCAGTAAAAATGAAGAGGGAAATTGAGAAAATGCAAGCATCTCATCCCCATGTTTGGGCAGATTAATGGAGTTTGCTGCTCCTTCTCTTGAGTTCTGCACTCTGGGAGGGACAGTATCTGTTTAGATTTGTGTCTAAATTTAAACCCTGATTGCCTTGCCTCCTCTCCTCCTCTCCCCACCCTCTTTTCCTCCCTCCCTCCCTCCCTCCCTCCTTCCTTGTTCTCTGGTACACAGCCACTCTGGTCTCTGTCAGTTCTCAAGCTGAGCTGGGGCTCTGCGACTGCCCTCGTGCAGTGCCCGGGGCTAGAAAGAAACTTTGCCTAGGCAGGGCTAAGAAAAAGGAAAATACAGCAAGCCCCACGAAGATCAGGGCACCTCCGTACGAGGGATTCCACAGCAGACACTGATTCTACACCTGGAAGACATGGAGGTAATGGGAGTTTGTTGCCTAAAATCGTGTGTGTGCATTAGTATCCGGGTTTCTCACGATTAGTGCAGGTCACAGTATATGACTGACTCATAGATTGACTAAATGTTGCCTCCACTTCACATGGTACTTTCTCGGGAAGGGGAAGGTGGGGAGACAGAAGGTCATATGAGGGTCATTCTGAGCTGGCCATAGGAGAAGGGCAAGGACTTGCTATTCTGGACATATTCTATACAGACCCTTAGGGCTTCTCCCCCACCCCCAACCCCCTAATCTGGACAAGAAGGACTCTCATTTCCTCCCAGGGGATGGAGCAGGGGGTCAGCAGAAAAAGAGGAAGGGTCAGGAAAGAGAAGGGTACAGCTTCTAAGGGCTTTGAACCTCTTGAAGAGCGATCTCAATGCCTGTGGAATTTTTTAAAGCAGAAAGCAGCGAGCACATGAGAGGGACTCGAAAGAAAGCGGAAGCCCCAGAGTCTGCAGGGATGGGTCCTAAAACAGAAACAAATGGCAAAAACTTCCCTTTGATGCAAGCTTGTTGGAGACACAACTTCTTTTTGCAGACTGGGGACTAGTCACTAAAATCATTTCTGAAGTCTTTCCTTTCCTCTACCTCATCTCCCCCATCACTTCCTGAAAAATCCCCCTTAGCTAAGCAGTCAGAGGACACTCACTGTTGCTTATGCATCCTAAAACTAATCTATAATCCTTTTCAGTGTGTGGTCCATACATGTCGGGGAGAGGGACAGTAGTAAAGGCTTGGTGCTTCTCTGCCCCACCCCTTCCTAGATGAATTCTGAAATGTTCTCCACTATTTCTGAAACTTACAGATTTGGAATTAACAGAGACATGGGTTTGAGCTCTGTCACATACTAGCTCTCTGACTACATGCCTCAGTTTCTTCATCTGTAAAGTAGAGATAATTATACCTGTCATGGAGAGGTAGTCCAGAGGATTAGATAGAGACTCACTTAGGTAGAGATGTCAGTTCAAATCTTACTTTTGATATGACTGTAACCATGGACAAATCTCAACTCCTCAGACAACTAAGACTGCAGATTACTATTGAGTAACCCACCTGCATTGGTAAAGGGATTTTCAACACAGAAAGGTCCTAAGACCGATTAATTCAACAGACCAAAAGAAACACTACCTACCTTAAGGGGAGTGTGATGGAAAAAAGCATTTAATTTAGAATCAGAAAACTGAGGTTAGAATTCTGGCTCTGACACTTCCTCTCCATGTGACTTCAGACAAGTCACTTAACTTTTGGTTTCATGTTTCTCATCTGAAAAGGAGAGCTGGAATGTCAATCACCAAGCATTTATTGAGGATCTACTCTGTGTCAGGCACTGTGCTAGGCATGGGAGTAGAAAGACAAAAATGAAACACTACCCTTCTTCAAAAAGCTTACATCCTATTTGTATATACATATAAGCGTATGCAAAGTAATTACAAAGTACTTTTTCTTGTTGAGTGCATCAGGAAGGGCCTCCTATGAGGAACTTAAGCTAAGCTTTGAAGGAAACTGGAGGTAGAGGTGAGAATGGCGTTCCCTCCCAACTCTTAATCCCCTGCTCCGATCACAAAAGCACTTTGTAATTCATAATGCCCTTCATAAATGTGTGTTATTGATGTCAGTGGTAATTCCCCAGCTAGGGGTATCAAAAGTCCCATAGCCAGTGATGTGATGGCTGCCTTTACTCAACCCCTTCCCCTCACTCCGATTTTGTGGCTTCTCTTAATGTCTACATGGTATCACCATGATTCTTGACTTCAAGTAATATTAAGTAGGGCTTTGGACCTTACAAGGGAAAGATAGAGCAGTAGAATGAGCATCCCTGGAGGGGTCAGCTAAGAGAGTCAAATCTAACCTCCATCAGCAGATAAGAGAAGAGCATGTTGGGACTGAAAATTGGTACCAGTGCGTAGTAGCCCCAGCAGCCCAGCTGGCCCCGGGGACTGTCCTTTGCACATTCTCCGTTCCAGTGGCATGTTCCAGCCTGAGCTCCACATGGACAGGTTTAAGGGGAGAAATACCATACTTTCTAACGAACCGTACAGTCTTTCTGTAGATCACTCCCTAATTTCACAATATCCTGGGTAGGTGTTTAACAACAATAATAACTTGCAATCATAGAATGCTTCAAAGTTTGCAAAATAGTTTCCTCACAGCAGCCTTATGAGGCAGGTGGCACATATATTTTCAACTCTTTTGTGCAAATGAACAAACTGAGACTTTGACAGTTGAGTGAGTTGCCTAAAGTTGTACAGCTATTGAGGGACTGAGGGGGATTTCAAGCCAATTTCTTCACGTTATTCCCTTCCATAAACTCTATGATACAATGACACAGATCTCCTTGCTATGCCTTGAACACAACAGTCCTACCAACTCCAGGAATTGTCAATAGTAGTCTGTCCCCTGTCTCTGGAATTCTCTTCCTCCTCATCTCTCCCTCCTGGTTTTCCTAACTTCTTTTCCATTTCACTAGTGGTACAATCTGCAAGAAGTCTTTGCCAGTCTCTAATGCCTGGGTCTTCCCTCTGAGATTATCTCCAATTTATCCTATATATATCTTGATTGTATATGGTTTGCATGTTGTCTCATTAAAATGTCAGTTTCTTGAGAACAGGGACAGTCTTTTTACTTTTCTTTGTATTCCCAGTGCTTAGTACAGTACCTGACACACAGGAGGGACTTACTAAATGCTTGCTGACTTGACTTGATTTTCCCTCCAACTCCATAGTAGTATTGTTATCTCCACTTTACAGATGAAGAAACCAAAGCTCACAGAGTTGAAGTGACTTTCTCATTGTGACTTACCATTTCTACAATGGGCCAGAGCCAGGATCACCAGCCTATCTCTTAAAACAAAGTTCAGATTCTTTCCACTCCGCCACACTCCTATCATGATGTCCCCTACAGGCACGAAACTAGAAGCAGCCCTAGGTCTTCCCAGCACTCTGTTCTCCACCTCCCCACCCCACCCCCACTCCAAAACTAGCTAAGGCTCCCTTGAGTCACCTTGGAGGTTTAATGTGCAATACTCCAATGTTTCCACAAACTCATTTTGTAACTCGGTGCTATGGTTGGTCCCACTGCTGTTGGCTGCAGAGATGGGGTGATCCCTAAAGCAAGGTTTAAAAAGCAGAAAGGAGCTTTGGTCATTTAAGGACTTCTAAGAGGCTGCCCTTGGAGACTGATTCCGAATGAGCAAACCTAGACAGTACCGGGGGCAGGAGAGGGCAGGCTCCTCAGCCCCGAAATGAGTCGGTCCATTCATTTTTAAGACCTGGGGGGCTTCTGCTGGTGCAGATTCAAGTCTGAGTGGCCCTCTGTACCTCCCAGATACGGTTCAGAAACCACAGACATCAGCAAGGCAAGAACAGGCCAAGTCGACCCTCGTCTCTAAGCTGTTTCCTAGGGAGAACAAAGTTGTGTGGTACTTCTCATGGGCTGGGTGAAAAGGCCTCTGCCTTGAGGGTTCATTTTTCCTCCTTGAAGGGATCTCTCGTAAGCTCTATCTGGGCCCTGCGGTGGCTCACTGTGATTTATAACTACTCCCACTTAAAGACCTGTCTAATCCCCTAGCAAAAAAAAAAATGGCTGAGAGATAAGAGGAGGCCAATTCTGGGTTCTTAGGCAGGTTGTTGCCTGAGGGCCAAAGGCAGGTCAGGACAGAGTTCCCAGAGGACTCATTTTACGAGGTCAGGTTTTGAATGGCCCGGGCTAAGTAGCTACTGCCTGAGCAAGTGTTTGTATCTTTGTGAAAAAGAAGGGGTCTCTCACCACCAAGGGTAAATTGCCTTTGCAGAAAGTTGCTGGTGACTCCAGAATGCAAATATTGACAGCCCGGCAAAAGTAGAGAGGACTGGTTTTGGTGTCAAAGGCCAGATTTCAAATCCCGGCTCTGCCATTTTCTCCTTGTGTTGCTTAAGTAAGTTATTTAACCTCTCTGGAACTCAGTTTCCTTCTCTGTGAAACGAAGGAGCTAGACTAGATGGACTCCAACATTCCTTCCTGCTCTAAATCTGTGAGGCTGGGAATTGTGGTTATGTTGTGTCCTGATAACCTAACTAATTAGAGGGACGGCCAGGACTGAATCTGTGAACAGCAGGAATTATATAATTTATTTTTTAATGAAATACAGTTTTGTCATTTTCAAGGACATAGGGTAACCCCAATTAGAGCACCAAGGCCCATTCATTCATTCATTCATTCATTCCAACTGGTGCCTGGCTAAAGTTCTCAGGGAGCCCATTTTGATCATGATCAGTCTCTGACTCCAGTCCTGTTTCACAGGGCAGATGCACTAACCTAACCTCCAGCCATGCTGGACATCCAGCTTTTTCTTATCCTGTCCTTTCCCACTTCTGAGTCTTTCAAGGTGCTTGGATCAAGCTCCCACCCTCAGCCCTACCTTCCAATATGGATGTAGAGGAAAGAAGACTAGATTTAGAGTCAAACGACCTATTTTCAAGTGCCAGCTTTATTTCTTACAAGCCACCTTGGGCAACTTC
Source organism: Trichosurus vulpecula (assembly GCF_011100635.1). Taxonomy (NCBI): domain Eukaryota; kingdom Metazoa; phylum Chordata; class Mammalia; order Diprotodontia; family Phalangeridae; genus Trichosurus; species Trichosurus vulpecula. Next base: position 60,862,610 of record NC_050576.1, read on the forward strand.
ACCCAACTGGACCTCATTTTCTACTGCTTAATGCAGTAGATAGAATGCTAGACCTAAAGTCAGGAAGAGCTGGATTCAAATTCTACCTCTGAAATTTATTACATGTGTTGCCATAGGCAAGTCATTCAACCTCTCTGTGCCTGTTTCTTCATCCTAAAGGAAGGATGGAAACAAGCATTTATTAAGTGCCTAATTATATCCTTAACAATTTATAAATATTATCTCATTTGAACCTTGAAACAACCCTGGAAGGTAGATGCTATAATGATCCCTATTTTACAGTTGAGGAAACTGAGGCTGAGAGATTAAGTCACCTGTTATTAAGTGTCTGAAGTTGGGTTTTTAACTTGGGTCTTTCTGACTCCAGGCCTAACTCTCTATACCTTGTACCACTGGGTTGGCAATCAAAATGGGCTCTTAGCACTCAACCAAGTGCCCTTGAAGAGTTTGGCCTTCGTTTCCTTGATTAGATTGGGAGTCCTTGGTGACCTCCTTGCCTCAGGGGAGGGCCTAGTTTACATGGGTTTGAGTGTCATGTTTGGGACATTGGAGGCTTTTAGACCACATGGGTTTAAGTCACCTCTTTGTGACAATTTTAGGTCACATGAGTGAATTGCATGTGTGACTCACTCTTGACCCTGAAAAAGATATAAAACTAGGGGTTGGCTTTCTCTTTTTCTGAGCTCTCACACACAGCAGTGGTGACCAGCCCTTGTTATGAGCTCCTGGGCTGAACTTAGATGTTGGTAACTATGAATTGTATTTGGCCTGTCTGTCGATGTCTGTAATTTGTTTGTATTTGCTCTGAGGTTCAGGGTGCAGGCTTTGCCCCCTGAACTAAGTGAATGGTATTTGTATGCTGGATTAAGGTAGGCTTCTTAACTCCTTAACGTTGCTTTCCTTAGTAAAGCAGATCAAAAGAACCTGGGCTTTTGCAGAGTTCTGTGAGGTAGTTGTCGTTGGTTTTACCCCTCCCACAGCAGCTGCTAGCGAGATTGTTGAAACAGCCACCTGGCTGCTACTGTAAAATTAAAGGGTTGGACTAGATGGCCTTTAGGGCCCCTACCAACTCTAAATTCTATGATTTCCCTCTGTTGACATCTTTCTTGTTCTTCAGTGCCCTTCTTCCTTGACCTCTTCTACTCAGTTAATCATTTTCTAACACATTATCAATCAACCAACAAGCATTTATTAAGCATATACTTATTGGTACTAGGCTAGACTTCTGGGGCTATAAAGACAGAAGCGAAGCTGTCCTGCCCTCAAAGGACCTTCATTCTATAGGGAAAACAATATGTACGTACACAACAGTGTTTGAAGCATAATAAGTGCTTAATGAAATGCTTTTTAAATTAGGTGATTGGAGTCTGAATGCAGGTTGAAACAAACTATTTGCTCTCTTTTTTTTGTTTTTGTTTCTGTTTTGTTTCTTCTTTCTTGTGGTTCATTTCATTGGTCAGGGTTCTTCTTTACAACTTGACTATTGTGAAAATATATTTAGTGTGAAGGTATATGTAGTACCTATGTTAGATTGCATGCCATCTTGCGTGGGGAAGGGGAGAAAATTTGAAATTCAAAAATTTGAGGAACTGAATGTTGTAAACTAAACCTAAAAATTAATTAATTAATTAATTTGTTAATTTAGTGATATCGAAATATGCAAAATAAATAGAAGATGCTTTTGTAGAGAGGACACTGGCAGCTGGGAAAATCAGAAATGGCCTTGAGCTGGATCTTGAAGGATACCACGGATTCTAAGAGGTAGCAAGGAGAGAGTGCATTCTAGGCATATCATACAGCTTGTGCAATGTCATGGAGATTGATGATAGAATGTTGTGTGTGAAGAAGGGAGCCAGTTTGGCATATTAATTATTTGTAACTAAGTAGATACTTCTCAACAACCTCAGAGTAGAAGTCTGTTGAAAATTGCATTCTCTTCAGTATTTTAAACATTTTTCCTCCCCCCAAAATTATTTATATGTTGCACTAAGCATAAAGAAGCCATATGTTATAGTGGGCAGTCAGGTGGTACAGTAGATAGAGCACTGGGCTTGGAATCAGGGAGACTCATCTTCCTGAGTTCAAGTCTGGCCTCAGACACTTACTAGTTGTGTGACCCTGAGTGAGTCAACAGTTAGCCCTGTTTGCCTCAGTTTCCTTTTCTGTAAAATGAGCTGGAGAAGGAAATGGCAAACCACTCCGATATCTTTGCCAAGAAGATCCCAAATGGGATCACAGAGAGTTGTACGTGACTGAAATGACCGAACAACAATGTTATAGTGGCTAGAGTACAGGATTTGGAGTCTCTCTAAACTCACTTGGGTCTTCACTCCTCTATATCAATCCTTTTTATCCATCCCTCATCCATTCCCTATTACATTCCCTCCAGAGCTGTTCTAACCCTTACCTCCTCTCCTCAGACCACCAACTGCACCTCATCTCTCTTCAGTTTCAGGAGATAACATTACTTCTTTCTTTACTAAGGAGATAGATACCATCCAACAAGGAGTTCCTCTGCTCCTCTAAGCATTTCAATATCCTCTTCCATCTTCTCTTCCTTCTTTCTAATCTCAGAGGAAGTTGTGAACTTTCCCCTTGCTAAGTCAATCTTTTGTGCCCTGGGCCCTACCCTTTCTGTCTCCTCCATGACCTTGTTCCATTACAGTTCTACCATCACTATGATGCATCTTCAACCTTTCCTTTCTTTCTTCTGACTCCAGACCTGTAAACATTCACTTTCACCATCATATCCTACCTTTCTTTGGAAATGTGGGCTCCCCAATCTTAAAAAACAAAACAAAAAGTTCCAACCTTTCCTTGATCCTGATAGTTCCTTAAGTTGCCCTCTCTGTGTGTCTCTCTCTGTCTCTCTCTGTCTCTGTCTCTCTGTCTTTCTGTCTCTCTGTCTCTGTCTCTCTCTGTCTCTCTGTCTCTGTCTCTCTCTCTCTCTCTGTCTCTCTCTCCACCCCGCCCCCCTGGCCTTCACTGTCAAATTTATGGAAAGAATTGTATACATTCACTGCCTCCATTTCCTCACCATCCAATTCCTCCTGCACCCAAGAAATCATAGAATCTTAGAGCTGGAAAGGACCTTAGCCATCTAGTCATCTCATACTTGAATAGGAATTTCCTCTGCAACTTTCCTGATAAGCAACCATAACTAAAAGAGCCAGCATGGTGTTGTGCAAAGAACCTGGCACCAAAAGTCAGAGAATGTGGCTTTGAATCCTAGCCCTACTATAGATTTCCTGTATGACTCTGGTCAAGTCACCTAACTTCTATGGCTTTTAGATTCCTCATCTGTACAAAGGGGGTACTAGACTAGGTCTTATCTAAGGCCCCTTTGAGCTCCTGATTTTATGACTTCCATGCTAATTTTGGTCAGCTCCAATTATTAGGAAGTCTTTCCTTACTTCTACCTGAAATTTGCCTCTTGTATTTTCTGCTCCATCTACAACCAAGCAGAACAAGTTGAAACTTTCTTGTATGCAATGACCTTTTAAATACTTGAAGACAGGTATCCTGTTCTTCCAACTCTTCTCTTCTACAGCTAAACATACCTAGTTTCACCAGCCAGTCCTGCTTTGGGTCTTTAGTCTCTCATCCTCTCACCATCGTATCCCACCTTTATTTGGAAGTGTTCCAGTTTCCCCAAGTCATTTCTAGAATGTGGCACCTAGAACTGAACATTTGGTGCTGTGTGTTCTGATGAGGGCAGCATACTCTAGGACTCTCCCCTTCATCCTAAAGGCAGACTGTGTTTATGTTCATACTTTTGGCTGCCATGTTGCCATCAACTCATCCTGAACTTGAAGTCTACTCAAACCCCAGATCATTTTCATGTGAATTAACAAGACATCTCCCCCGTTCTGCATTTGTGAAACTGATTTTTTGAACCAATGCATGGGACTTCACATTGATCTCTACTAAAAGTCATCTTTTTAGATTCAGCCCATTGTACTAGCCTGACAAGATCTCTGTGGCTCCTGACTCTTGGTAATCTGACTTGGTAATCTGTCTCCAAATGACATTCTTCTGAAACAATTTTCTCCCAGGTCACTGATGACTGCTTGCTTGTTAAATCTAATGACCTTTTTTTTTTTGTCCTTACTCTTCTTGACTTCTTGGCTACTGCTGAACATCATTTTATGGTGTTATCTCTCCTCTCCTTGATTCTTTCTCCTTTGGATTCTGCTACACTGAAACTCTATGGTTCTCCCATTAGATTGTGAGCTTCTTGAGGGCGGGGTCTGACTTTTGCTTTTCTTTGTATCCCCAGTGCTTAGCACAATACTTGGCACATAGTAGGCACTAAATAAATGTTTATTGATTGACATTGGTTTTCCAATCTCTGTGGCCACTCCTCTATTTCCTTTGTTCATTTGTCATTACTCCCACTCCTTAAAAGTTGATATTTCCCTCAAGTTTCCATCTTTGGAATTTTCATTTTTTCTCCCTTTCTATACTCTCTTCTTTGTTGCTCTCAACAATTTCCATAGCATCAACTGTCTCTTTTACACACAGATGCCTCCAAAATGTCTTATCTCTACCTTCAACTTCTGCCCACACTTCCAATAACACATCTTCTAATAGCCACACCTCCATGTCCCATTGGCATCTCAAATTCAACAGGTCCCAAATTAAACCCCTCATCTTCTCCCCAAAACAATCTCTCCACTTAAACTAATCTATGTCTACCAATTATACCACCAGCCTCCTACACACCTAGTCTAGTAATTTCAGAGACATCTTTGAGTCTTCCCTCTCCCTCACTACCTACATCCAATTCATTTGCCAAATCCTATTGATTCGGTCAATAGTATCTCTAACATCCATCCCCACCCTTATCTCTGTTCCCCTGGAGTTATAATAGCCTCCTAACTGGTTTTCTTTCCTCCAGACTATCCCTTCTCCAATCTATCCATAAGAAAATCTCTTAATGTATCAGTCTGTACATGTTACATTTTTACTCAAAAATCTTCAGTGGGCTTCCCATTGATTCTTGAATAAGGTATAAACTCTTTCTTGTATTCAAGGACCCCCCAAAATCTGACCCCAAATGACATTTATAGGCTTATCTCATACAACTCCCCTTCACAGTCTGTGTTCCATTCAAACTAGATTACTTTCCATTCCTCATTTTCATCCATCCCCTTTTATTAATCTCCCCCACCTTTGCTCTCATCTTCTTTCGTACTTTGGATGGACTTTCCCTTTATCTATATGTTTCAGGTTTCCCCTCTGAAGGTCTAACTTATGCATCATCTTCTTGGATGGCAAGAAGCCTTCTCTGACCCTTCTCCCTCCCAAATGAAAGGGATGCCTTGTTCCCGCTTCAAATTTCTCAAAGCACTTTGCCTGACCCTCCACTTTATACTTATCACATTTTCTCATGTTTCATATTTATGAGTATGTCTTCTCCTCCCAATTAGATCAGATCTACCTCAGTCATCTTTTGGTCCCTTCTCCTACCTCAACACCACATCCTTAGCATGGTTTCTTAATTATGGCAGATACTTAGTGCTTGTTCAATTGAAATGACTTTGAATTTAAACGAATCATAGAATTCACCCATTCACAGAACTAAAAACAGAATTCTGTCCTTATCTTATGTCTCCCACTGAACCACATGTTTCGTGCCTTTCTTGGAATTCCTGGATACAAGGGAGGGGGGTTGGTCCTGGAATAGGGAGGGATGGGCCTCAAGTTGAGGAGTTTGGCACTGCTGAGCCTGTGGAGGTTTCTAAGTACTGTACACCCAAATTTGTGTTGGGCTGTCTCACTCTATCTGCCAACACTTCCAATTACAATAGCTTCCATTTACCAGGCACCTTTCATTTGGCCAGATTGAATCAGCGGGGAGGGGGGTGGTGGCTAAGGTAGTCAGACTGTAATGCTGTAATGACCCAAACTGGAGCCCAGGCAGGCAGGAGGGCTGTGATTTAACATTCCTGGCCTGGAGTCAAATTTCAGGGCCCTTATCCCCAACATGGCTCCTCATACCATAGCAAGCCAAATAGTAAGAGAGAGATCAGTCCGTGGGAAATCTGAAGGCTGTGGTGGCTGAGCAGACAGGGTAATCTTATCAGGGCGGCAAAAGAGAGCTCTTTCGTTCCAGAGGAATCCAGAGATGGCAAACTGCATTTCTCCAATAATAATGCTCTCTGAGCAAGCCATAGACAGCTCCGTGCCAGCCACCCACATCTTCCTTTCCTCCTTTCCCCCAGAATCTTTACATCTCAAGGTTCTGTCCTGATTTTTCACTCCCCTAGGAAGACTCCTTTCCCAAGAACATATCCCCATTGTACAGAATAGAAAATGGAGATATAGAAACACATCAAGGTCACTTGGTGACTTAGTTCCTCTCTAATTACTGGAAGACCCACTGATGACTCTATGTACCTGCCCAGGGAAATTTTCATTTAAAAGGCAAGAGAGAGAGAGACCTAGGGGATGAGAAGAAAAAGAAAGATACCAGGCTTCAGTTTAGTGAGGATTAAAAAATTGCCCACATTACCCACTCTAGTGTTCCAACTTAAATATGTATATATACATTTATATTTTTTCTGTGTGGGATAACAGCCGCAAAGGCGGTTGGACTTGGGGTTAGAGGACCGAAGGTTGTATCCCGACCCTGCTCCTTACAACCCATGGGACCTTTGGCCGAACCAGATATTTCCCATGGGGCTCTATATTCTCATCTATTAAAAAAAATTAATCACTTTCTTTGCAAAGATGGGGAACTGTGGGTATTGAGCATTGTGTATACTGTCAGATACAGCTGACGTGTTGCTTGATTTTGCTGGTGTCCTTTTTTTACCTCACTTTTAAAAGTCTTTTCATGAGGAAAGATTCACTGGTAGGGGAGGAGACCAGGACACATTCAGAAATAAAGATAATATAAAAAAATCAAGAAAAAGAAGATTTTTTTTAAATTGAGGGGGTGACCGCTAAAATCCCTTCCGGCTCTAAATGCTGTGTTTACACTCTGAAGCCATCCCTCTTCACCATCTGGGATGTCAACTAGCTCTAGGAATACAGAGGACACAAAAGACTTTGGAATAAGCCTCCTCTCCTGCTTCCCAGATTGGCAGGCCCCAGAGAAATGGATTGATTTGTATAAATTAGTGGCCTGTTTCCTTTGGTCCAGCCTCGAAAGAATGAAAAGTCTCCTTGTCCTTTGTGTGATTATTGGGAACCCTTTCCTTCACTCACCTTTGTGATACTCACTACACCAACAAGGTATTCTGCACACAGTCAGCCCTGCATGCTTGGGTAAATTCCATCTCTGTGGTGGGACCTGGGAAAGAAGCCTAGCCTTATCGCACAATTCCAGTTCCTCAGGAGTTAGCCTCTGAACTCACCTTGACTTCTTCCTCTCCCTCACCCTCATAAGCATTCAGTTCTTGGGTCTTGTCAATGCCATCGTCATCTTTAGTATCCTCCTCTTCTCTGCATTTACATAGCCCTGCCCTCAATGGCCCTTCAACCCAACATACCTTCCTTTGCTCCCAGTCTCTCCCCACTCCATCCACCTTCCACACAACTCCAAAATGACACTCCCAAAGCACTGCTCTGACCATGTTACTACCTTTGGGATAAACTGTAAACTCCTCAATAGAGTGAGGGCATTTTCTCCAGCTGGCTGTCCCTCATAGCTAGAACACTCTTCCTCCTCATCTCTGCCTACTGGCTTTCTCAGCTTCCTTCAAGTCTCAGCCAAAATCCCACATCATACTCCTCTTCATTCTAGTGTCTTCGTTCTGTTGATTATTTCTTATTTATCTTGTATGTAGCTTGTTTGTACATATTTGCTTGTTGACTCCCCCTTGAGGGCAGGGACTGTCTTTTGCCTCTTTTTGTAACCCTAGTGCTTAGCACAGTGCCTGGAATACAGTAAGTGATTAATAAATGTTTATTGACTGACTGACTGATATTAAAAGCCCTTCTCTTTCTCCAGCCCCTCTTTTCAGATTTGTTTCGCATTACTTTGCTTCACACATTCTACATTCCAGCCAACTGAACCTATTTGCTTTACTCTGAAATGGAGATCCTATTTCTCATCTCTGTACCTTTGAACAGGCTGTCCCTAAAGCTTGGAATGTATTCCTGCCTCACCTCTGCCTCTTCGAATCCTGAGCTTCTTTCTCAGCTCTGGTGTCCTCCCTTCTGTGAAGCCTTTCCTAATTCTCCCTCCTTGTCAATATTCTCTCCTTTTTCCAAATTATCTTGTTTTGCTTGCCTGTAAATATAACTCCTTGAAGTCAGGAACGATTTCTCATTTTTCATTTTTTTGGTCCTTCCATCCTTAGCATGTAACTCCATGACTGGCGCATAGTAGGTGCTTTTTAAATGCTTGATGAATTGAATTAAGAGAGTCTGGAGACCATGGACGAGAGCTGTTTCTGGTGTAAAGTCTCAGGCATTTAGACATCTCCACAGGGACCCGCTCCCTCCCAGCTCTTGGCCCCTAGACACCAAGGTGAGAGGGAAGAGAGGAACAAATTTGAGGGTTGATTTGCTCACTTTCCTTAGCACCAGCTGGGGGACCTGCATAGTATATGACTAAAGTTACCTAAGCCAAGGAGACAAGTGTCTATCACCAGAGGCTGTTATAACTCCTTGTCTTTCCCCTGCAATATCCCATATAATAATAGTAGCTAATGATTATATGAATTACTTTAAGTTTTGCAAAGAACTTTAAAAATATTATCTCATTTTACCCTCACAACAACCCTGTGAAGTAGATATTATTATTTATCCCCATTTTGCAGATGAGAAAACTGAGATTAAATGATTTTTCCCAGGGTAACATGGCTGATAAGTATCTGAAGTCTCATGTAAATTCAGTCTTCTCTCTCTGCAGGACCAGCATTCTATCTACTATATCATCTAGTTGCTCTAAACATAGAGATCTGTTTTCTACAGATATAGAAGATAAACCAGTATCTATCCTTAAAGAGTGTATGATCTAATTGTATAGGTTTATAAATCTAGATCTGGAAAGATTCTCAGCAATCACCTAATCTAGGGATTCTTAACCTGAGGTACATGAACTTGCTTTTTTTTAATGATTTTTTTATTCAATACTTTTTAGTTTTCAGCATTGATTTCCACAAGATTTTGAGTTACTCCCCATTTCTACCCTCCCCCCCACTCCAAGATGGCATATATTCTGATTGCCCCATTCCCCGGTCAGCCCTCCCTTCTATCACCCCCTTCCCATCCCCCCCATCCCTTTTCCCCTTACTTTCTTGTAGGGTGAGATAGATTTCTATGCCCCATTGCCTGTATATCTTATTTCCCTGTTGCATGCAAAAACAACCTTTTTTTTTTTTTGAGCATCTGCTTTTAAAACTCTGAGTTCCAAATTCTCTCCCCTCTTCCCTCCCCACCCACTCTCCCTAAGAAGGCAAGCAATTCAACATAGGCCACACATGTATCATTATGCACAACACTGCCATAAATAGTCATGTTGTGAAAGACTAACTATATTTCCCTCCCTCCTATCCTTCCCCCTTTATTCAATTTTCTCCCTTGACCCTGTCCCTTTTCAAAGTGTTTGCTTTTGATTACTTCTTTCCCCTATCTGCCCTCCCTTCTACCATCCCCCTTTTTTTATCCCCTTCTCCCTACTTTCCTGTGGCATAAGATATGCAATTGAATGTGTATGTTATTCCCTCCTCAAGTCAAACCTGATGAGAGAAAGATTCACTCATCCCCCCTCAGCTGCCCCCTCTTCCCTTCCAATGAACTGCTTTTTCTTGCCACTTTTATGCGAGATAATTTACCCCATTCTAGCTCTCCCTTTCTCACTCTCTCAATATATTCCCCTCTCATCCCTTAATTTGATTTTTTTTAGATATCCCTTCACATTGAACTCACCTTGTGCCCTCTGTCTATATACATATGTACATATATATATATATATATATGTGTGTGTGTGTGTGTGTGTGTGTGTGCGTGCGTATGTATGTATGTATATATGTATGTATGTATGTATGTATATTCCCTTCAGCTACCCTAATACTGAGGTGTCATGAATTATACACATCATCTTTCCATGTAGGAATGTAAACAAAACAGTTCAATATTAGTAAGTCCCTTATGATTTCTCTTTCTTGTTTGTCTTTTCATGCTTCTCTTGATTCTTGTGTTTGAAAGTCAAATTTTCTATTCAGCTCTGGTCTTTTCATGGACAAAGCTTGAAAGTTCTCTATTTTATTGAAAATCCATATTTTGCCTTGGAGCATGATACTCAGTTTTGCTGGGTAGGTGATTCTTGGTTTTAATCCTAGCTCCATTGACCTCTGGAATATCCTATTCCAAGCCCTTCGATCCCTTAATGTAGAAGCTGCTAGATCTTGTATTATCCTGATTGTGTTTCCATAATACTCAAATTGTTTCTTTCTGGCTGCTTGCAGTATTTTCTCCTTGATCTGGGAGCTCTGGAGTTTGGCAACAATGTTCTTAGGAGTCTTCTTTTTGGGGTCTTTTTCAGGAGATGATCAGTGGATTCTTTCAATTTCTATTTTACCCTCTGGCTCTAGAATATCAGGGCAGTTCTCCTTGATAATTTCTTGAAAGATGATATCAGGCTCTTTTTTTAATCATGGCTTTCAGGTAGTCCAATAATTTTTAAATTATCTCTCCTGTATCTATTTTCCAGGTCAGTGGTTTTTCCAATGAGATATTTCACATTGTCTTCCATTTTTTCATTCCTTTGGTTCTGTTTTATAATGTCTTGATTTCTCATCAAGTCACTAGCTTCCACTTGCTCTAATCTAATTTTTAAGGTAGTATTTTCTTCAGTGGTCTTTTGGACCTCCTTTTCCATTTGGCTAATTCTGCCTTTCAAGGCATTCTTCTCCTCATTGGCTTTTTGGAGCTCTTTTGCCATTTGAGTTAGTCTATTTTTTAAGGTGTTATTTTCTTCAGTATTTTATGGGTCTCCTTTAGCAAGTCATTGACTTGTTTTTCATGGTTTTCTTGCATTGCTCTCATTTCTCTTCCCAATTTTTCCTCTACTTCTCTTACTTGATTTTGCAAATCCTTTTTGAGCTCTTCTATGGCCTGAGACCAATTCATATTTTTCTTGGAGGCTTTTGATGTAGGCTCTTTGACCTTGCTGACTTCTTCTGGCTGTATGTTTTGATCTTCTTTGTCACCAAAAAAAGATTCCGAAGTCAGATTCTGAATCTGGGTCCGTTTTCACTACCTGTTCATGTTCTCAGCCAACTACCTGACCCTTGAGCTTTTTGTCAAGGTATGACTGCTTGTAGAGTAGAGAATACTTTGTCCCAAGCTTCAGGGGCCTTGTACTGCTGTTTTCAGAGCTATTTCTGCACAGCAAGCTCTGCCATACCAGCGCTCCTCCTCCCCCAAGAACTGCCAACCAGGATTGTGACTCAGATCCAAGCAGGCTCTGCACTCCCCCCTGATCCACTGCCTAATTCCTCCCACTGGGTGGGCCTGGGGCCGGAAGCAACTGCAGCTGAAAGCAGCCCCAGAGCTGCCCCACTTCCGTGCCTCAGGGGCTGGGACCTACCGTGCACTCCTTTCACTTTGTTCTAGCAGTTCTACCTACTAACCTTCTCTGTTGTCTTTGGCGTTTGTGGGTTGAGAAGTCTGGTAACTGCCACAGCTCAATGATTCAGGGCCCTACTGCCTGTTCCACCCAGCTCCCAATCTGTTTGGTCCTGGCACGACCCAGGCTGGGCTGTGCTCCACTCTGCTCCCAGCTCCATGTGATAGACCCTTCTGCGTGACCATCCAGGCTTTTCTGGGCTGGAGCCCTGCTTCCCTCCGTTATTTTGTGGGTTCTGCAGCTCTAGAATTTGTTCAGAGTCATTTTTTACAGGTGTTTGGCAGGACCTGGGAGAAAGATTAGGCAATTCCCTGCTTTCCAGCTGCCATCTTGGCTCTCCCCCACCCCCCCCCCCCCCCCATGAACCTGCTTTTAAAAATATTTTAATAATCATTTCAACATAATCAATTTTCTTTATAATCCTGTCCATTTGAAAACACTATTCTGAGAAGGGGATCCATAGACTTCACCAAACTGCCAAAGGTGTTCATGACACAAAAAAGGTTAAGAACCCTGATCTAAACTAAGCACCCCCATAACCCCTGCCCCTGAGGAGGCTGAGGCTGGTGGATCTTTGAAGCTCAAGATTTCTGAGCTTCAATACACCTAAAATCATTCTGGTGTTCACACTGTTAAGTGCTCATGCTAAGTTAAGTACCTATACCAAGTTAGGCAATATGATGGCCACCACCATCGCCCCAGGAGTGGTGTTCCAACAGGCTGGCTAAGGAGAAGGAACCCAACCAGGCAGGAAACAGAGCAAGCCAAAATTCCCATGCCAATCAGTGCTGGGGTCCTGCCCACCCATGAGTGGCTAATATACTTCCAGCCTGGACAAGATAGGAAAACATAGTCGTAAAAAAAAGATATTCTGTGATCTAAGTCAATCCCCTCATTTTATAGTTGAGGAAACTGAGGTTTATGGTTGTTAAATGAGTTGCCCAAAGTGATATAGGTAGTAATTATACAATGTGGGATTTGAACCCAAGTCCTCTGGTTCTAGGGCAATAATTAAGAACCCCTGCTGTAGAATCAGGGCTCTTCAAAAATCACCACTTCCACCTACACACACACACACACACACACACACACACACACACAATATCTCAGACTTATTGCTTTAGTGTGTGGCCAATAAAATTTGCCTGGCGCCAGCACCCCAAAGATTCTGGATAGAAAATAAATTTGAAACCTACCCCAGGATCAGGTGCACAGGCTGGAAAGTAAATCTTTTAAAAAGAGGTCACAAACCCTTGGTTCCTTTGGTTGAAAAAGTGCCCTTTTTCTAAATCTTGCCAGCTTCTCCTGTTCCCAGCCCTACTCTTTTCTTGACCTACTATCATCTCTTCTGGCTGCCCATCTCCACCAGGTTCTGAAAATCCATCTGTGTTCCCCTGGCTATTGATATCACTTCCAGTAGCAAAGGTTTGGCCACTGGAATTTAGCTGAGAAAGCCGGAGAAGGATTGTAAACTGGAGGGTAGCAGACTGTAGGAAACAGCCCAGTCATTGACTGGCCATGCAGCCAGAGCTGTCGGAAGCAGCACCCTCTGCCCCTACTGCAGGAGCTTTGACTTTAGTCCCTAGAGTTTAAGTCAATAAGTATTTATGAAGTGGTTTTATGAGACCTTTCTGTGTGTAGCGCTATGCTAAGCGCTGGAAAGACAAAGACAAGCAGAAGGAAAGACATTCCCTGCCCTCAAGGAATTTATGTTTTAATATGGGAAGACAGTATCTGAAAGTCAGAAGAAAAGAGGGGGAAGGAGAAGACGGAACAGTGCCCAGCCTGGCAGTGAACTCTAGAGAGTCAGGAAAGGAGTGAAGGATGGCTGACCTGGCCCCTTCCTCAAAATTGAGTATCTAGAAGGAGGTCATTCATGGGAGGAGGGGGCATCAAGGGCACAGGGATCCTCCAGGGTGAAAAGGCAACTGAGGCATGGTGGCATTCCCAGAGAGCTGCCATCTAACAGGAATACTAAGAAAGCTTTAAGATTCCTTGCCTTCTCCTCCCTGCTTTTTGGGGCCCCACACCTTGACAAAACATCATTATTGTTGTTTGTCCTTCATTCTTGAAGAGGACCATGACACCAGGAAGATGATGCCATGACTTGCAAATGAATTGCATTTAAGTGAGGGGAGGCTGTGCAAGGTCACCAGCCTCACTTTTTGGGTCCATCTGGGTCCAGTGGCCAGATATAGATCAGGATGACTGGAGATGGCCCCTAGAGCATTATTAACATGTGAACTGGCTGCATGTGACATCCCTCAGGGAACAGGAGTAGCCCCAATAACCACAACCTCCTCAAATATAGGACAATCTCATACAACCCATACACATACTGAGAGAGGGAATGTGGTATAGTGGCATTGAGTTCTCTTCCTGGAGTCAAAGTCAAAAAAACCTGGGTTCAAATCCCACCAACTTGACCTTAGGCAATTCAGTTTTCCTCTTTTGGCTTTAGTTTATTCATCTTTAAAATGAGGGGGCTGGATTAGATGACTTCTAGCTACAAATCTATGATCCAAGGCATGAAAATGATTATGGGTGATCAACTTCAGGAGAAGAATATGACCTCTCTCCCAAATAATGGGAGAATGGGGTAACCTATATAAGCCCTACTAATGCCGGTATTTACAGAGTGCATTGCACATTATACACAGTTGGTCCATCAGTAGATGATTCTGTGGGTTCTTTTGCTCCCTCTTCCTTCACTAAAAGAATTCATTTTCTTTCCAGTGCTTGGAACAGAAGCGAAGGTCATATCTTTATTGCATGGAAATGGTATGGACATCAGCCGGTCAGACATTAGCACATAGCGCAGTGCCTGGTGCATGTTGTTGCTGTTCAGATGTTCAACTCTATATGATAAAGTCCATGGGCTTTTCTTGGAAAAAATACTGGAGCAGTTTGCCATTTCCTTCTCCATCTCATTTTGTAGTTGAAGAGACTGAGGCAAACAGAATTAAGTGACTTGCCTAGGATCACACAGCTAGTAAGTATCTGCAGCTGGATTTGAAATCAGATCTTCCTCACTACGGGGCTGATGCTCTATCCACTGTACCATTTAATAGTAGGTGCTTAATAAGTGTTTGTTGGTTGATTAATACCTTTCCCTTAAATCAGAATAATAGGAGTAAATTAGGTGGCTCAGTGGATAGTGGGCTGGGCCTGGAGTCAGGAAGATCTGAGTTAAAATCCAGCCTCAGAAACTTAATAGCTGTGTGAGCCTGGGTAAGTCACTTAACCCTCTATTTTGCTTAATCCACTGGAGAAGGAAATGGCAAACCACTCCAGCATCTTTGCCAAGAAAACCCCATAGATAGTATGGTCCACAGGGACAGGAAGAGTCAAGCAGAACTAAGTAACAATGACAATAAATCAGCATCATAGCAAGGGTGTGGTGGGTGTGACCACAGGCATAGGTCAAGTACAAGTGCTTATTAGCTCCACAAATGCTGGGAGGATTTTATCTAAACCTCATTTCTCCCTAACACAGTGCTCTGCACTTGGAAGACTCTTAATGAATATTTGTTTCAGCAAATTGAATTTTAAAACGTGTGGATAGGTTTATTCCAATACCTACATGGCTCAATTGATGCCATTTTGAAACATTCTTTGCCCTGGGCCTACCCTGGACACACCCCACCCAAGGGAGCAGGAAACAATGAAAGTTGTCCTTGTGTGGGGGAGATGGCTGTCTACCTCTGTGCCTCACTGGAGGTATGTTGGCAACTTTAGTACTGCTCTGCCAAGGCCTTCCCTTGCCAGAAGAAAGACAAGGCAGGTTTGTTATATATTTCTATGATAACAGAGATAGTTCAAATAGTACAATGTAGGAGAAAGTGGAATCTACCACTTGTTCCTAGTGTCACCTTGGGCAAGTTGGTGGCAGTCTGCTCTAAAGCCCAAATTTCCAGGGTTCTGGCGTTGCCAACCATTGACATGTGACAAACTTGGCTGATATTTGTATCACAGAAGCTGGTTTGTTCTTACTGATGCTGCATCTGATGGCTGGAAGGTTCCTGTTTCTCAATCCAATACCTCTCTGCCTACCCTCTGAGTATGAGGATCATACAGAGTACAAGGCAGAAAAGAAAATTTGTCCTAAAGTCATCATCAATACTTCTTTGATGGCTAAACTGCCTACTTGCCACACATCCATCTCCTCTAGACACACCCTGGTCATGACCATGGCCCTTCCTGTTCAGAGGAAGATAGGAATAGAGTGGTAGGGCTCCTCCCTTTGCGAGCAGAGGTCATTTCCCTAGAGCCTTCTAGTCAGAAATTCTCCTCATCTACTCAAGCAAGCAATTAAAAAACATTTTTTAAGTACCTACTTTGGGCCAGGTACAATGCTAAGCACTAGGCATAAAGTACACAAGTGAGACAGTTTCTCCCTCCACTCAAGGAATTTCCATTCTATTAGTATCATTACAGTGAAGCAGACAAGGGCTCCTGGAATGAGTAGGAGCCTTCTATGTTCATCTTGTCTAAACTTCTGCTTACCAGAAGTCCTAGCAGGATTCCAGGGGTGGGGAACCTTCGGCCTCCAGGCCACACGTGGCCCTCTATGTCCTCAAGTTTGGCCCTTTGACTGAATCCAAACTTCACAGAATAAATCCCCTTAATAAAACGATTTGTTCTATTAAACTTGGACTCGGTCAAAAGTCTACACCCAAGGACCTAGAAGGCCACATGTGGCCTCAAGGCTGAAGGTTGTCCACCCCTTCCTCACCCCTGGACTGTTATACCCTAATGGATTTTGTTTTGTTTTGGGGGAGGGGCCAGGGGGTCTGCACATAGGACTTCCTTCGTGAGTGTAAGGAACTCATTTGTAACTTTACAGTCTTAGAATGGCACTGAAAGGTTAATGACTTGCCTATAGTCACACGGCTATTGTGTCAAAGACAAGAACTTGACCCTAGGTCTCTCTGACTGCAACACCAATCCCCTATCCGCTCCCATATATTTATCTGGATGGATAATAATTCTTGCTTTGTATTTTGCCAACTCCTCCCATACATTATCTCCTTGTTCTCAAAGGCCCCCGGGGGAAGGAGATCTGTATGGCTCCGTCCCTATGCCCCAAAGACTCACCCTTGTTTCATACAACTCTCTGGGTCGGCAGAGTTCTTATGTGTAATCTATCGAAATTTGAGCCTCTTGCCCCACACAAAGAACGTTTTCTTCGAATATATCTTAAGCCCTTGTTTCTCATTCCTTTGGGGGAAAAGTGGGAAAGGTGAGTAGGATTGGAAGAAAAGATGAAGGCTTTCCCTTCAAAAGCAAGGAAATCTAGGAGAAAAACAAAAAAGGAACATGAAGGCAATTCCATTTTACACTTGGCTTACATAGCACTTGCCAGAATGGTGTATGCCATCACTCTGAGGGGACCCTGACCCAGCTCCCAGGGATACTATTACAGACAAGGTAATCTTTGGGCCCCAAAGTCTGTTACTCTCCTTTCAATGGCAATGAGCCTGTCAGTCTAATAGGGTCAGTCAAATAGGGTCAGCCATCCTGGATTATCCACATGCCTTTCTCTCTCGAAAGTCATACAAGGTCAGATCAAAAGGTGAACAGGAAATCCATATCCTTATCTGTATTTATACAATACTTATCATGGTAATTCCTATACCTAAGCCACAGAAATAAGCCCTATGTGTGTGCTTAAGGTCTGTTAGAAATCAGAAAGTGCCAAAAGGGAAACACGCTATGAGCAATTGCAGGATTTTATTTCTCTTCTTTGCCACTAACTGGCTATGTGACCCTGAGCAAGAGACTTCATCTCTCTGGGTAATAATAGCAATAAGCGAAAGCCTTACATTTTTATAGCATTATCTATGTATCCAGTCATTTTCTCGTAGGTTCATCTTCTCTCTCAATCACACTTGGAGTTCCTGCAGGGCAGAATCTTTGTCTTCTATTGTGTTTCATTACTAATTGAATTTTAGAGCTGGAAAGAGCATTAGGAAACATCAATCCAAGCCTCTTCACTTTACAGATGAAAAAAGAGACATAGAGATGTTAAGAACCTTAACCAAAGTCACACAGCCAAACTAGGGATGGAGACAAGCCTTGAATCCAGCCTAGTGTTCTTTTAACTTCTGGAGTCAGGAAGACCTGAGTTCGAATTTGACCTCAGACACTAATTGTGACCCTGGGAGAGTCTTATAATCCTGTTTGCCTCAGTTTCCTCATTAGTAAAATGGGCTAGAGAAAGGAATGGCTAACCATTCCAGTATCTTGGCCAAGAAAACCCCAAATGGGGTCACCAAAGAGTTGGACATGATTGAAATGACCGACCTCAAAAACCTCTACAAATTGTAGTATGGTTATTTGCTCACAGAGGCACATTTAATCTGGAGTCTGTGAACTCAGCTCTTTTTTTTTTTTCATATTTTGAAAACTGTATTTCGATATAATCGATTTCTTTTGTAATCTTATGCATTTTATTTTAGACATTTGAACATTATTCTAGGTTGCCAAAGGTATTCACCACACACACACACAACACAACACAACACAACACACAACACACAGTTATGAACTTTTGCTATAGAAACTTCAGAAAATGCTTTTGAATTAAGGAGTGAGTGAATGTTAGGTTTATATAAGAGAGACAAATGTGTTTGGGAGACAGTTTTAAAAGGGATAATCCAAGGTTAAGAGCAGTCCTGGCAGAGAGCAGAGGGGCAGACAAAGTAACCTGTAGAGTTTTCTTCCAGCCCCAGGATCCTAGGATTCTTTGTTGTTAGGAAGACTGCTCATGCTACAAAGTGCATAAGCACTCTTGGTAAATATTTACTGTAACCTCTTATAGGAAACTGGTCTTCAGAGAAGATGCCAACAGAGTTTCAATCAACCAATCAATAAACATTTATAGAGTACCCACTATGTGCCAGGCTTGGTGCTAAGTGCTGGAGATATAAAAAGAGGAAAAAGATAAACTGAGCCTTCAACAAGCTTACAATCTAATTGGGGTAGGGGGACCAATATTTAAACAAATATATGCAATGCAAGCTACATACAGGATAAATAGGAGATAATTAACAGAGAAGGCACTGGAATTAAGAAGAGTTGGAGAAGGCTTCCTGTAGAAGATGAGATTTAGTTGGGACTTAAAAGGAAGCCAAGGAGGTCAGCAGTCAAAGAAAAGGGGAGGAAGCATTCCAGATATGGGGTGAGGAGGGCAGTCAGAGAGAATGCCTGGAGCTGAGAGATAGAGTGTCTTGTTCATGGAACAGCCAGGAGACCAGTGTCACTGGATCAGAAGTGTCTATGTCTAGGAGTAAGGTATAAGAAGACTGGAAAGGGGGCTAGGTTATGAAGGGATTTAAATGTCAAGCAGAGCATTTGGTATTTGCTCCTGGAGGCAATAGGAAGTGACTGGAGTTTATTGAGTAGGGAGGGTGAAACGATGAGACCCATGTTTTGGGAAAATCATGTTACTTGCTGAATGAAGAATAGACTGGAGTAGAGAGAGACAAGGCAGGAAAACCCACCAGCAGGCTATTGCAATAATCCAGGTAAGGAATTTATGGATCCAAGGAAGCATGACAGGTCATCGTCCAAGGTAGGCAAGAGCTATAAGAAAAGGTAGAGTTTTGGGGTTAACACCTGGGGAAAAAACACCTGTACAACTCCATGTTAATTTAGTGGGTTGACTTATGGATGGTGAGGGGAATTGGGAAAAATCCGGGAAGTACATGGAATCTTGCGGGAGACCTCAGAAGTGGTTTGATAATAATTACTATCAACCAACAAATTTAAAAAAATCTTATGTGTTACTGTATGCTAAACATTAGCATCTAAGTAGCTTTTGAAGGTTCACAAATCACTTGACATATATTATCTCAGCTCATTCTCCCAACAACCCCATGAGATAGATGCAACTATTATTATGTTCATTTTACAAATGAGGAAGCTGAAGCTCAGAGATATTAAATGACTCACCTATGGTCACATAGGTCACAAGTGTTAGGTGCAAGATTTAAACCCACATTCTCTTTATTCCAAACATATTGCACAATTTACCGTCTTGGCTCCCCATCCTGGGAACAGGAATTTCCCCAGTAAGTGGTCATCAAGGCTATGCTTATATATTTCCATTGCCAGGGAAATCACTACCTGGCAAGGCAACACTTTCCACTTTGGGATAGTTGTTAATTATTAGAAAGTAAAGGTACTGTATTTAATCAGAGGTAGATCTTCCTCCATTGTTTTCCTTTCCTACCTTAACCTTGACAATACCTGTCTAAGGATGGCTTCATGGTAACGTTATTTAAGGCAAACTTGATGTCTGAAAAAAAAAATCTTAATTTACCAAACCGGTACATCGATTATTTCACAAAATGATAATTTGTTGGATGGCTTGTAAATTGTTGAATAACTTTACCTAAATTGATGAATAATTCATTGTCTTAGAGCAGAGGTGTCACACACTTCGGCAATCAGACTGTGACACTCCCCACTGAAACCAGATTAAAATGTAATTGGTAAATATTTAACAAAATAATAAAAATACAATGGAACATATATAATGTTATTATGTGGTTTTCTATGTCAATATGTGGCCATCAAAGATCTTTATATATAGTTTGTTTTTTAGTCATGCCCTGTTCTTCCAGATCCCTTTTTTAGGTTTTTGTGCCAGAGATATTGGAGTGGTTTGCTATTTCCTTTTCTAGTTCATTTTACAGATGAGGAAACTGAGACAAACAGGATTAAGTGACTTACCCAGGGTCACACAGCTAGTAAGTGTCTGAGGCCGGATTTGAACTCATGAAGATGAGTCTTCCTGACTATAATAAGCCCAACACTCTGTCTACTGTACCACCTCACTGCCCATATATGCAGTTTAGTGGACCCCATTTCTATTTGAGTTTGATATCATTATCTTAGAGGTTTGTCTTTAGTGTGAGTCAAAGGGATTTGTTGTAGACCCTGTCTTGTTCAGCATTTTTATGGATGATTTGGAAGAAAATAGAGAGGCCACATTTGCCACATTTGCTGAGGGATCAATGTTCAGAAGGGTCAATTATACAGGAGATGAGTCACTATTCAAAATGATTTTGACAGACAGCAGTACTGGACTGAAACCAACAAGATGAAATGTAACAGACCTAAACGTAGTGTCCTCCGTCTAGGTTCAAAAAGTAAATTACACAAGTCCAGAATTAGGAAGACCCAGCTTGGTAGTCCTCATTCATTTGTTCAATAAATATTTATTGAGCATCTACCACATGCAAGGCACTTTGTTGGGCTTGCTAGGTATTATGGGGGAAACAGAAAATAGGAGGCATAACCTCTTGCTTCTACATAGGTCATCGGCAGAAATACCATTCTAACTTTTGCAAGAGTGGAAAAGAAAGGAGAGAAGGGGAAGGGAGCTGGTGAAGGGAGGGTGTGGACACCCTGGGAAGTGACACAACCCCGAGAGATTTCTACCAGGACCATTAGACTCTACCGACGACAGCACAAAAATAGGAAAGAGAGATGAGCTCCAGGACAGCAGCGGCAACACCAACAAACCTGGGGGAGAAAAGGGAATGATTTCACTACTTAAAAGAGTATCATTGTCTTCTGGAGTCGCCTTAGTCTCTTAATATAATTTTGTCCCCCGACATAACAGTCTAATTTTGTAGGAAATCCCACTCATTCCCTGTCAGTGCCATTGAGCTTAAAATATCAGCTGTACAGCAACAACAAAATGAAATGGAACCCCCCTTGTCTAATTAGAATAACTAAACTTGGCCCCTAAAAGGTAAGAAAATGAACTACCCTTTATTGGTGAGGTGGGGGACTACAGGTATAGAAAATGAGATATACTGTCAGACTCATTTGTTGGGTCCTTTAATTTTGCTGAAGTACTTACACACACATACACCCATACCCCTCCACCTACACACACACACACACACACACACACACACACACACCTTTTTTTCTTTTTTATTCTTTGTCACAGGGGACAGCTCTGGGGGAGGGTCAAAGAAGGGATGTATTTTGAAATGAAAGGTTGGACAAACAAAAGATATCAAAGAAAAAAATTTTTAAGAAATCAACTATACAAGCACAGAATGGGGGGGTGGGGGGAAATGTGGCTGAATAAGAGTTCGTGAGAAAAAAGACCTATGGGATTTCAGTGGCCTATCGGCTCAAGAGGAGCAGGGGTATTCAGCGGCAACCAGAAAACAAGTATGATATTATGCTGAGGTATTAGCCAATCCGGGCTTTCCTCTTACACAATGTTCTAAATTCTCCCTGAATTCCAAACTCCGTGTCAAGTCCTTGACTTTCCTAGGTGTGTAACTCTTGGCAAATCATTTAACCTCAGTTCCCTGTAAAATGGGGTTGATAATAGACCCTGCCACTTGGAGTTGTTGTAAGGATACAATGAGATATTTGTAAGGCGCTTTGCAAGCCATAAAGTGCTATATAAATGTTACCTTCCAGGGTTCTAGTTCTACCACCATTGATCCCTAGTTTACCCTTCCTCACTCCTTTTCCTGTTGCCTTTGTCACTAGATGCAGAATTCTGGCAAGAGTCCTCTCTTTCCTTTCTAGACTTCTCAAGGCATTCTACACAAAAGAGTTTATTTACAAGGGAAAAGGGAATATACAAATTCAGTGATAATAAGCCAAGGTAATACAGCTACATGGGCTGCTAGGGTGGTACAGTGGATTGAGCACTGGGCTTAGAATCAGGAAGACTCATCTTCATGAGTTCAAATCTGGTTTCAGACACTTCCTAACTGTGTGACCCTGGGAAAGTCGCTTAACCCAGTTTACTTCAGTTTCCTCATTTGTAAAATGAGCTAGAGAAGGAAATGGCAAACTGCTCCATTATCTTTGCCAAGAAAATACCAAAATATGAAGAGTGGACACTACTGAAACAACTGAATAAGATAACTAGACATCCAAATGAAAGAAAACTACCCAGGCCCAGACTAGATGGCACTTCAGCTTCCTAAGATTTCCTGTCCATCAACAGCCTTTCCTGGGCCTAACTTGGCTTGTCATGACAGTCTCTCAACTTGGATTTTCCATTCCCTTGAGGTCCCTCAAAGCAGAATTGGGTTCCACACCAGAATGTGTCTAAGGTAGTTTGGGATTTACTCACTGGGGTATATTGGATTGAGCTCATCCTGCTTTTCTACAATCCTTGACTCAATTTTAGTCAATCAGAAAGTCTGGTTGCATAGTGGGTTTGGGGATGTTAGGCCCACAATCTTGGGGCAGCCAGCTACTGCAGTGGCTAGAGTACCAGGCCTGGAGTCAGGAAGATTCAACTTCCTGAGTTCAAGTCTGGTCTCAGACATTTACTAGCTGTGTGACCCTGGGCAAGTCATTTAACCCTGTTTGCCTCAATTTCCTTATCTATAAAATGAGCTGGAGAAAGAAATGGCAAACCACTCTGGTATCTGCCAGGAAAACTCCAAATGGGACCATGAAGAGTTGGACACAACTGAAAATGACTGAACAACATCCACAATCCTACTTAATTATTGAACCACCTGTCCCTCTCCTCCTCCTCATTACCAAGGGAAACACTAGGAAATACAGACATTATGTGCCCATTGCCTCAAAAATAAGAATTCAGCCCAACCTAAGTCATCCCCTAAAGTTAACAAAAATCAATCCTTTTCCTTATGGAGTCTGTAGGAAGAGAAGGAGAGGTAAGCCATGGAATAACGGAGTATTAATCTAGAGATCTGCCCTCTAGTCCCACCACTAACTGGGCGCAAATACTTTAATTGATTTTCATGCCTTATTCTCCTCATCTCTTAAATGAGAGTAATAAATACATCTCTTACAGGATTATTGGTGAAATCTAGTAAGTCCACGTTAGTGAGTGCCTTGGAAAAGTATAAAGTGCTATACAAATGTAAGACGGTATTGTTACCCATGTTTGGGAGAAGTCTGAGTTAGAGAAAAGTAGCCCCTCTCTTGTGAGCAGTGGGCGGACTTCTTCTCCCTGCTCGGCCTGGGAGTTGAGGTATGGCGGGGAAGTGAGAGGGTGTGGGTCTTGTTTTCTCTTCTGATGGCCAGCTTCCCTTTGAAACTGGTAGCAGCTGTTCTAGACAGGGGGCCAGGTGGGGCCCTAGGTTAAGATCTCTCGTGTTCATGGGCTAATCTGAAACCACAAAGAGGAAACCTGGCGGGGAGGGGAAAGAGGAGGAGAGGGTTGTACTTCCTGACTTTCCCCTGGTTTGGATCTGAGCTTTGGCCCAGACAAACTCTGCAACAGGCACAGGGAGGAAGTGGTGGGGTGAGTGTGTTGTTTGTGGAGGGGCTGGGGGGACAGTGGGATAGTTAGGGAGCATCATGAATCTTGCTATACACACTAGATTTATCACTATCGTACCTTTCTATACTGAAGTCAGAAGAAAGGCCTGCCTCCAAGAACTTGGAAAGATTGCCCTCTAACTGTTATTATTGTAAGGGTACAATGAGATATATGTAAGGCACTTTGCAAACCAAAAAGTGCTATGTAAATGTTAACTGTTGACATAATTGTTACCTCCCAGGGTTCAGAAGCCTGTCACTGAATTTTAGAAACAAAAGTAAGAAATAAGGGTAATAAAAATGAAACTGGTCACCATGGAACAGGGGAAAGGAGACTGGACAGGCCATCGGGAGATATAGATATTGGACCCTACTCTTTCATTAACTAGTTGTCTGGCTTTGGGCAAATCACTTCAACTTTCTGGGATTCAGTTTGCTCATTTGTGAAATGAGGGAGCTGAGCTAGATTTTCCTCAAGCTTCCTTCCTTTAAGCTCCTTTACTATGATTTTGGTAAAACAAATGGCTGTCCTCCATTCCTCAAATACTCCCCAGCTTCACTTCTACCTTGGAGAACTCCTCATTCCCTTCAAGGCTCTGCTTAAGCCCCACCTCCTTCAACAGGCAGATTTAGGTTTGGTGTCAGGAAAAACTTCCTAACATTAGAGCTGTCCCAATATTTGGCCAGCTGGCCATGTGGAAAAAGGATTTTTTAGGGAGGCAGGTACGGATTGGCATAAATGGCCACTGAAATCCCATCCATTCCAACTCTGAGACTTGGAGCTTCTACACCATGCTCCCAGTACTCTCCTCCAATAGACAATCATGGCAGTGGAGTCAGAAGTGGAATTCTAGGGATACTGAAAACACATTTCCCATTGGGTCCAATGTATCCCAAAGCCAAACCCGATCACATTGTACTCCTCTGAGCCCCATAGCTAAGAGGCATGATACAAGTGATGGGTGGGCCAGAGTCAAGACCCTGGTAGACGACTATCCCCTAGGTAGTTGGAGGAAAATTCATATTCTCCAGATAGGGCGCAAACCCTCGTACCCTTCTACAAGTCAGAAATCTGCCTTGAAGAGGCTGTGCAAAGAGAAAGTAGGGGATATATATCTTTGCTAACAAGTAAGTGTTAAATAAATGATTGTTGAATGAATGAATGAATGAATTCATTAGATTAGATCATAAGCTCCATGAGTGCAGAGACTATCTTTTGCCTCTTTTTGTATGCCCAGTATTTGGTTCAGTGCCAGGCACATAGTAGGCATTTAATAAATGTTTATTAATTGACTGAAATTTTGTGAGATGCACAAATTTAGAGATGTCTCCACTCCAGATGTTTATATGGGCTATTTGTACAAGACCTGTGGTAGCACCTTTTGAGCTTGTCTTGGTTTGATAGTCCATGGCTAGACACACTGTACCTTGACTTCAACCTAGTAGCATCATTTTAGCCCTCTTCCAGAAGAAAGGACAACAGCCAATCAATTAATCAATTGATTTGATGATAAGTAAAGAATATTCGTTAAAATAAAATAATAATATAATCATATTAATATATTATTAGTTAATATTAATATTAATAGTTGCCCCAAAATTGTGGGCATAGCATCCCCAATAATAAAATTAATATATTAACGCCAATATATTATATATTAAATATATTATATAATAACATAAAATAATAAAGATAAATTTAAAAATAAAGAATAAGTAAAGAAGTAAATAAGCTGCTATTACTTTCCTAATATTTGTGGAGCAATTTAAGGTTTGAAAAGTGCTTTGTATATGTCAGTGTGTGCATTACGATTTAGTGATTGTGTCTGCTTAACATGGGACAGATTTGATACTTGTCGTTAAAAAAATGCTCTAACTCTGTAGTTGTCAGGTCTACACAGGCAAAGCAAAGGGGAAAGGTGTGCAGTTAATCACCTCCTGAGTGGGAGGTCAACCAAGGCAGCATAGCATCTTTAAGCCCATCATAAATCCAGTGTGGCTCGGGCATTGGTTTCACATTACCTGAGACTGGTAGCCAAGAGGCATGATACAAAAAAGCCCCAACAAATTCCTGTTTCTAGTTCCTCAGGGTTCAGCTTTGTGACTTTGGGGAACTCACTTCTCTCTTGGTCTCAGTTTCCTCAGTCAGGAAAACTCATCTTTCAGAGTTCAAATCCAGTCACAGACACTTACTAGCTGTGTGATTCTGGGCAATTCACTTAACCCTGTTACCTCAGTATCCTCATCTGTAAAATGAGCCAGAGAAAGAAATGGCAAACCATTGTAGTATCTTTGCCAAGAAAACCATAATGGAGTCTTGAAGAATTGGAAACAACTGAACAACAGTTACAACAAAATATATATGTGTGTGTTAGCTATCATTATTTTTATGTTTGAAAATTTCATGGAGCCCCCACAAGATAGTAATTATATTATTGGTGTCTGTTGATTGAGAAATATGAAAGGACAAACTGACAATGCCTGACGTGTATGGATCCCAGGGCCCCTTGAAGGGATTGTAGCCCCGCTGGGAAGCGTCCAGCCAGAGCATCTCTAAGATCCCTTCTACCAACAGTAGGATCCCTCTCTATTGTGCTCTATGCATGACAGAGAGAGGGGGAGGTTTCTTCCTGACCTTTGTTCTGAACAATCTGTTTCAGGTTTGTTCCCCTCCTCTGGCCCCTTATCTAGGCAGTGGGTTCCAGATGTTTCCTCTCATTCAGACAATTGTCCTGCATCTTTTAAAGAGAAGAGAGGAGTTTGCCTTAGTCTTCCCAGCTGTGATGGCTGGGAGACAAACATACTTCCCCATCTTTCTGGTTGGTCCTAGATCTTTATCTTTGTTGATGATTCTTTTCTTATTGGTTGCATTAGAGAGACCACTAAGGCCATGGAGGACCAGGTATTGAAATAAGTAGGAAAAACATAGTTTGAGCCGGCTTCAGCCTTAACCTGTCACAAGATTTGTTGTGGACAAATCATTTAATTTCTCTGTACCTTAGTTTCCTCATCATTAAATAAGGATAATAATATTTCTACTTGTGAGGGAAATATTTTGTAAATCTTAGAGTTACATACATGAAAAGAGGGTAGGATTTTTTTTTTTTTTTGTGGACTGAACCTGTGTACGTATTAGTGAAGGAAACTACCTCTCAATGCAAATCTGTGACTTAGTCTTAAAGGATTGCTTGGGGACTTAAAGGTTAAGTCACTCACCTGTTTCAAACAGCCAGAGGGAGCTCTTGATCCCAGGTATTCCTGATCTTGAGGTTGGTTCTCTATTTACTACACCAGGCTGGCTCCCCTAAATGTGAGTTTTTATTACTAATGACTATCTATCCCACCACTCTGACCACTCCCCAAAGTCATCAATGGTTTCTTAATTGCTAAACGTGATGTTCTTTTCTTCATCTTCATCTTCCTTGATCTTTCTGCAGCATTTGACGCTATCACCCTCCCCTTCTTTTTCATAGCATCTCTACTCTTGACTTTCAAGACTCTACTAACTCCTGGTTCTCCTCCTCCTTCTTTTCCATCAGTTTCCTTCAAAGGAACATCTTCACCCTGCCTCTGAAATGTGAGGATCTCTCAAAGCTCTATTCTCGACACTTACCTCTCTCCAGATGATCTCATCTTTACCCATACACTCATTTGTCACGTTTATGCATATGACTGTCAACTCTGTATAGAGTATCTGACTTGAATCTAATCCTGAATCTAGTCCTAAATTTCCTGATGGGTATCTCCACTATGATTTTCTGGTAGCCCCTTACATTCAGCATATCCAGAGCTTCAACATATCCAAAGTGGAACTCTTCCCCTTGAGAGTAAAATACTATCACTCTTAAACTAGCCTGCCTCTGCCCCCTCCTTCATACTTCCTCATTTCTATTTGTCTTTCCATCATTGCCTTTCCAATTATCTTTCTAAACCTGAGAATCATTGATTCTTTCCTTTCCTTCCTCCCTTCTATCTGATTAGTTGTGAAGTCCTGTCCATTCTCCCATCATCTCTTCCCCCTCATACTGCCACCACTCCAGATCAGGTCCTTATCACCTCTTGACTGGGCTATTACAAATGCTTCCAGACTGACCTCCCTATCTTTCCCCTTTCCTTTCCCCTCCCTTTCCCCTTTTTTCTCTCTCCAATCTACCCTTCATGCTTCGACCAAACAACCTTCCTAAGGCACAAGCCTGATCATGCTATTCTCCTACCCATGAGTGACTCTCCATAGCCTTTAGACTAAAATGCAGACTTCTTAGCCTGACATTTAAGAACCTCCGAGATCTGGCTTTCCACCTACCTTTCTAGACTTTTAAGAACTCAATTCTGCTTTCTGAAATGCTGTGTGTTTCAGCCAAACTGGGCTACTTGCTCTACCTCTTGCATTAATAAGATTTGTACAGGCCATCCCACAAGCCTGGGGCATGTACACTCCCTCCTCATCTGTGCCTGACAAGATCCTTCTCTTCCATCAGCAGCTTAGCTCAGGGCCTACCTCCTTTGTGAAGCCTTCTGGATCCTGTAAGTGGTTGCTCCCTCCTCAGATTTTCCTAGAATACTTAGTGGATGTCTTTCTTTGTCACTGTGTCTGGCACATAGTAGGTACTATATAAATACCTATCATCTTGCTTTTCCCCTTTCTCCATTTACTCCATCACACCCTACCTTAGACTTGTCTGTGTCCCTGCCAAAATGATAAACCTGTGATTTCCCTGGGAAGGAAATTCCTCTCTTTTTCTGCAACTTAGAGCCTCAGAGCATTGTCAGCTTAAGTGACCTACCCAGGATCACACAGTCAGTATGTGTCAGGGGTGGGACTTGAATCCAGGACTTCTGGACTCCAAGGCCAGCTTTCCATGCCATATTGCCTTTTGTATCTCTCCTAAAAGACTAGAAGCAACTTGAGGACACTGATGGTTCTGTTTTTTCGTCTTTGTAACTCCTGTACCTAATATAGTGCCTGGCACACAGTGAGTGGCTTAATGAACCTTCTTTGAATTTTTGTTGTTGTTGTTGTTGAAATCAAATGAGGTAAAGAAGGAATTGGGACGTTATCAAGCCAAAACTTCAGATGCCACTTCCTGGCCAATTTCAAACTAAGCTACTTGTGTTTCTGCTGGCATCCTCATCCATCCCCCTCTCACTGGAACCTTAGACTCTGCTCCAAGGGTTGTGTGTGTGTGTGTGTGTGTGTGTGTGTGTGTGTGTTTGTGTGTGTGTGTATGTGTGTTTTGTATCTTGTAGAATAAGGTCGAAGAGAACAAGGACTGTCTCGCTTTTATATTTGCAGACCCTAATGCCCAGGAACGTAGAGGGCATTTAGTAAATGCCCCTTGATTTGTTAATCCTCATAGGGAGTTGAAATAACCATCTGGCACCCTAGATGAAGGAAATCTAAAGGTGGAAAGTAATGAGAAGGACAAGTAAAATGAGGAATCTTCCATCCCTAGGATAGGTCCTAGGTCCTAGGGAACACAAAACCCTAGCAGACCCTTTTCAGACTCTTGGGGTTTTTTTTCTCCTTTTAGGTGAGTTTTTCTTCCCTAATAGTAATAATAATGATGATAGCTAGTGTTTATATGTTGCTGTAAAGTTGGCAAAGCACTTTAAAAATCTCATCTCTTTTGATCCTGGGATGGTAGGTGCGATTATTATCCTCATTTTACAGATGTGGAAAGTGAGGCAGGAAGAAGTTAAGTGACTTGTGCAGGGTCACACAGCTAATAAGTATCTGAGCCAGGATTTAAATGCAAATCTAACACTCTCTCGACTGTGCCACTACCTGCCTCCTAGAGGTCCTTGTGGATGACTGGCCACAATGCAACTGAACAGAGTTGACCTGAGTTCAGATTTGGACTCAGACCTTTCCTAGCTGTATGACCCTGGGAAAATTTTTTTTCTTCTTTTTTCAAGAGTCAGTTGGGGTTAAATGACTTGCCCAGGGTCACACAGCTAGGAAGTGTCTGAGGTCAGATTTGAACTCAAATCCTCCTGACCCCAGGGCCAGTGGCCTATCCACTGCACCACTTAGATGCCCTGGGAAAATCATTTACCTGCTGCCTTCCTCAGTTTCCTGAAACTGCAAATAATAGAAACTACCTCACAGAGTCACTGCATGAGTAAAACGAGATAAGATTACACATTATAGCTGCTTAATACATAAACTTGTTCCCTTCCCTCTTATCAATCAGTCAATAAATCCTACCTTGTTCCAGGCACCAGACTAGAGATACCTATACAAAGAATAAGATGATCCTAGAGCTGACATTCTCTTGGAGGAGATTACATGTTCATAACATGTGCAGGGCCGCTAGGTGTGACAGTGGATAGAGCTCTAGGCCTGAAGTCAGGAAGACTCCTCTTCCTGAGTTCAAATCCAGCCTCAGACACTTCCGAGCTGTGTGACCCTGAGCAAGTCACTTAACACTGTTTGCCTCAGTTTCCTCATCAGTAAAATGAGCTGGAAAAGGAAATGGCAAACCATTCCAATATCTTTGCCAAGAAAATCCCAAATAGAGTCACAAAGAGTTGGACATGCCTGAACAACAGCAAAATGTTCCCTCCTATATTTTTTTTAAAGACTGAGTCTCCCCAACTTGACTAGGTTGGAAATCTGGAAAGTACAGGGTTACCTCTGGGCTTCATCCCTTGACTGATCAGCAAAGAAGTTTTGACCCTCTCTATTTCCAACCTGGACCAGTTCACCTATCCTTAGACAACCTGGTTTCCCCTCCCCACCCTTTATTTCTGGGGACTTCCTCCATTAATGCTGAAGAACTTAGAGTGGACACTTGATCTGGTGTGGCCCACTGGAGCTCAGCACTCCTGAGCTACGCATGGGTACCATCACACCCAGTCCCTACATACCTTCTAAAGCAGAGAAAAAGGCCTTGAGAGAAGAAGAATCTTGTCTCCTCTTGGCACCCTATTCCTAGGGAGCTGGAAAGGTAGAACTGAATGGGGTGCTTCTCTCACTCAGACATTGAGAGACAGGATCACATAGATTCATAGATTGTTAGATCTGAGAGGGACCTTAGAGATCATTGGGTCCAACTCCTCATTTTTACAGATAAGGAAACTGAGACCATTTAAGGATCCAGAAATAAGCTACTAATACAATCAAAGTCTCTGG
This sequence comes from Trichosurus vulpecula, assembly GCF_011100635.1. Classification (NCBI taxonomy): domain Eukaryota; kingdom Metazoa; phylum Chordata; class Mammalia; order Diprotodontia; family Phalangeridae; genus Trichosurus; species Trichosurus vulpecula. The sequence continues at coordinate 60,893,623 of NC_050576.1, forward strand.
CCCCTAAATGCTTCTTTATAGAGTAGGCAATGATTGATTTTCCCACTCCAAAGGCTATTTCCAGATTCAGATTCTTGGACAAAATAGCTATTACCCTCTAAATATATTCTGTACCCCAAATCCATCACCTCTCTGTCAGGCAGTCCTCCATAGTCTTTCCAGTTGGGGCCCCACTGGCCCTAAGGGGCCCCAGAAGCTGATAGACTGACTGGATTTAAGAAGATAACCTTAACAAAGACATATAGCAAGATACTATCTGCATCCAGAGAAGGAACTGATAAATAGGAGTATGTATAGAATGATTTTACACACACATATATGTGCATGTGTGTGTGTGTGTGTGTGTGTGTGTATATATATATATATATATTTGTTTCTAATGGTAGCCATCTCTAGGGTGGAGAGAGGGTGGATAGGAAAGAAAAAAAAGAAATAAAAGGAATTTACACAATAGCTTTATTATATATTTAAAAGGAATAGCAGTGTACATAATAGATTTGCAGTTTCATGTGTGATCTTTTTTTATCATATTATGTTATCGAAATGCTTGTTTTATCCCATAAATTAAAAATGAAATGAATTTTAAAAACATTTTAAAGGGCCATAAAGACCATTTGTTAAGGTAGGTGTGTTAGAGTCTGCGAACCACCTCTCCCTAAGGAAATGAGCTTGGCCTCCCAGAAACACTCTTTCCATGGAAAGAAGCTTCTAATTGGAAACTTCGCTCCCTGGCACATTTTGAAAGCAGCATTGACATACAAACCCCACCCCTGGGCTGCTGCCCTCCTCTGCTGCAGCCACAGGCACACCTCTGCCTAGAGAGGGGTGAGGTTCCTAAGGAGAGACATGGATGTAGACAAGAGATGCCCAAACAAGAAATGACATCATTTGTTTTCCTTACTAAGAAAGGTGAATGTCTTTTTCTTTTATTTCTTTCTTCCTTCTCTTTTTGAAATGAGAGCTGGCAGATATTTTTAATTGCTCTGGTTTCCTGGTGTCTGCAGGTGCTTCCTATGGTGCTGCTATTGGGAAGGGCAGAACCAGATCCAGGGCCAACAAGGTGGCCAGTCCAACATTGCTCTTCCCTCTCCAGTCTCTGCTCCTCCTGCTTTCCAACAGTGAGAAAGACCTCCTGAATGATTATAGCCAGTTGCTGGTACTCATTGTTTGCAAAGGGACAAAGGAAGGAAAAAGGAAGTCTTCCTTATTTTAGGATGTATTTATTCAAACTCAGCAAACATTCCTTTATTTAACCTCCCACTGTAGCTTAATTAGAGGAGCTAGGTGGTGCATTGGGTACAGTGCGTGGTCTAGAGTCAGGAAGACTCATCTTCCTGAGTTCAAATTCAGCCTCAGACACGTACTAGCTGTGTGACCCTGAGCAAGTCACTTAACCCTGCTTGCCTCAGTTTCCCCATCTGTAAAATGAGTTGGAGAAGGAAATGGCAAACCACTCCAGTATCTTTGCCAAGAAAACCCGAAATGGGTCGCACACGACTGAACAATAATAGTCTAGTTATCCAGTGCCATTACTTATTTCTCTTGAGACTCATCACAATCCTTCAAGATAAGTAGGTAGAGGTATTATCATATCCATATTATGGTTGAAAAAAGTGAGAATCAGACAGGCTAAAAGATGCACTCAAGGTCAGAGAGCTACTAAGTGTCAGTAGTAGGTGAGAATCAAAGACAAAAAAGGTTTCTTACCTCAAGGAATATGTTCTATGGATAAAAGGTTAAAAGTAGAAAGATGGTAGAAGGAAGTCTTTGGTCTTATGTAGTATTTCATGGGATGCGTCTCTCACTGTAGCCACTAAGTAATCCTGCATTCTTTTAGTTTGTTTATTTCATTTTTTAAAAAATAATTTAAATTTTATTTCATTTATTGTCTCATTGTTCCTCTTTTCGTTACACCACTGTCAATGACTCTCACCTCTCCCTTCTCTATTCTTTAATAAATTGCATACCTAAAGAATATACCTCCCAATTCTAATCCATCACAGTGGTCTCTTCTGATATAGAGGTAGATACAACCTTTTTTTTCTTTTCTGTTCAAGGTTTAAAAAAAATTTTAATTAAATTAATTTTAGCAAGGACACTGGATTTTAGTCAGAGGACTTGTCAATGACTCTGCCATTTACTACCTGTATGTCCTTGGGCAAGTCACTTAACCAACCTCTCTGGGCCTCAGAGGACAAGCATGGAATTTGAGTCAGAAAACCTGGGTACTAGTTGTGTGTCCCTGGGTAAGTGACTTCATCCCTCTGTATTCTATTTCCTCTTCTGTAAAATGGAAATAGTACTTGCCCTATCTACAGGTGGTATAGTAGATGGAGCCGTGGGTCTGGTGCCAAGAAGCCTTGAATTTGAATCTTGCCCTGAAAGATCATCTTCATTGCCTAATGAAGTTGTCCGTGCTCTATCAACAGCTGTCACACTGGGCATGCAACCTGGCCTTTCTCTATCTCATTTTCCTCATCTATAGAATGAAGAAGTTGGATCTGATAACTTTATAGACTCCTTCCAGATTTTCTAAATCTATGCTCCTATGACTTCCTTGGGTTGTTGTGAAGAAAGCATTTTGTACAGCACTACATGGATGTGAATTATTTGGAGAGGCAGTTTGGAGCAGTGACAATACATTGGACTTGAGTTAAGAATCCTGACAATTGCTGCCTGTATGACCATGGGCAAGTCATTTTATCTCACCAAGTCTCAGTTTCTTTAAATATAAAAAAGGGATAGCTTGCCTCATAGGGTTGTTTGGAAACTTGAAGTCATGTATATAAAATGTATTACAAATCTGAGGAAGACATATAAATGTCAGTTGTTACGACTTCCCACAAAACAGTGTCATAGCAAGAAATCACAAAAATAAACCAGGATTAGATTTGTCAGAGCAGGGTCTCATTTATTTGATGGGAACCTCCTTTTTTTTTTTGGAAGTTCAACCCGCACTATAGAGAGAGGCACCACCTTCCTTGGGCACCTAATGTCTCTGGGGAGAGGTGCATTAAAGGGCAGAGATAGAAATAGACTGAGACTGAGAAGTGTCCTCCAAAACCACACAAACCAAATGTCAACACCACTCACCCAAACAAATTCAGTTGTTTTCAGTCGAGTTCAGGTCTTCATTTGAGATTTTCTTGGGAAAGATATTGGAAAGGTTTGCCATTTCTTTCTCCAGCTCATTTCACAGATGAGGAAACTGAGGCCAACAGGGTTAAGTGACTTGCCCCGGGTCACAGAACTGGTATGTGTCTGAGGCCAGATCTGAACTTATGGAAGAGTCCTGACACCCTATCCACTGTGCCACCTAGCTGCCCTACCTAAACAATATAAATGGTATTTTAAAAATCCAAGTCTATGGATCAATACCAATACCATAAGCAGCTAGTTTTCCACCTGAGCCAAAAATATAAGATTGTGCACACCCGCACCCATCCTTATAGCATGGATATAGTTTAGGATGTTAGATGCATATTTTACATATTTCTGCTTCCTGATGTTTTCTGCACCCAAGGCAAGTATCTCTTTCCTTGTCCTTTGATAAAGAAAAAGATTAAGTAAGAAGATAGTATATATCTGAATCCAGGTAATGTAAAGGTATAGATGAATCAGACCAAAAGGAAGTCATGCTATCAGGCTATCAGATGAAAAGAAATCTGATATTCTCTGCCTCATCCTATTTTCCTTTAGGTTATTTGTTGTTGTTATTAAAGATTCCCCTCCCACAGGAAGCAGTGCCTGCAGAGGAAATCTCTTTTGGCTATCAGCTGACCTTTGCTCAGAGGATGTGAAGTTCTGTAGAAGGCAAAGGGAGTGGGTTAGAGAGAGACGGAAGGCATATATGAAACTAATACAAATTTGGTAAACTCACTTAAATTGTATTGGGTTTAAATTCTTCAGGAACCAATTCTAACATACAAATGCTTACGTTGGATATTCTGTAAGGAATTATTGATGACCTCATCATTTCTTCTGCCTCAAGAGTGTGACCAGCAAATATGGAGATTTAGTATTTGGTTATGATAGACTCTAAAAGAATCCTAGATTTCAAGTCAGAGGACCTGGGTTCAAATTCTACCTTTTCAACTTTATTACCTGTGTGACTGTAGGCAATTGACTTAAATTCTCTGGGTCTTTCCTCATCTGTAAAATGAAGGGGCTACACTATGTGATTGTAAAGACTCTTCCAACTCCAAATCCTTAAGTCCCAGGTAAATTGAATGATGGGTCATATTCAAAAATAACCATCCTAAAGATTATGGAAAATAATTCTGCAATGTTCTTTTGTCCCATCCTCTGGGCTTATACTTCTGACTCAGCTGAGCACTCTCACTGTGCCTTTAAAATGCCATGCATTGCAGGGCCAAGTGTAGGAATTCAGAAGAGCATCTCAGGAAACCTTATCACATCTCCCACTGGACCATGTGACCATTTACTGGCCAGATCGTATAGCTGATATTGGCCTGGAATTTTTCTGAGTCTCTCTCTCCCTCTCTCTCTCTCCTCTGGTTCCTTTGGTCTTTTCTTCCTTTCCCTTTTTCCATCCCCCTCCACCACTTGCTCCTTAAATGGAAGTCCTTCTTTCTTTTTCCCAGTCCTCTTCTATATTTTGTCATTCCTTTCTGGTAGGGTGGATGTGGAATGTCCCTGAAGTCTTGGTGCCCCTGATCTGTACCCTTCTGTTCGCTCACATTTTTCCCTATGCTAGCAGCTCTCTGGGGTTTTTAAGATCCTGTCTCCAAGAATGACTGAGGTACCAGGGGATAGCTGGGGGCATTCCCTTCAGTGTCCACTGTGATCTGCCCACCTCGATGAGGTGTTATGAAAGTGCTTGTAAACCTTAAAACACCATGGAAATGTGAGCCAAAGAAATGATATATTATGGGGCACAGATGGAATCCAGGCCTTTAATGGAAACACCGTAGCAGAGTGGAAAGACTGCTGGGTTTGGGGTCAGAGGACCTAGATTCAAATCCTGGCTTTGATAGCTTTTTACATGGGTGGCTTTAAGCAAGTCATTTAACTTCTAGGCCTTTGTTTCCTCTTCTATAAAAATAAGAGCATTTGAATAGATGGTCTTTCCGATCTTTTCCATTTCAAAACACTACAACCCACCCTTCTTTCCCAACATCATCTGCCATGAGCCATTGCTTATATACTGTTCAAAAGGTCTAACTTCAAAGGCCCTTCGAAGTCTAGTCCCACCTTCCTTTTCCAATATCATCTGCTCCTCCAGCCAAACTGACTCATCATCCCACAAAATAATGCCTTTTTCAGTTTTACAGGTGTCTAGTCCTCTTATTTGAGGAATGCCCTCCAAATTTCTCTTTGCCCTTTTCAAGTTTTCTCTGCCTTTCAAGGCCCAACTCAGATCTTCCCTCTTTGCCATTGAAGCCTTCCCTAACCATTCCAACCCACAGGGATCTTTCTTCCCACTCCTACTCTTGCTGTAGTTATCTATTTGTCAATCCTGCATGGTCCTGTGATATCTTTCCTGTTTCTGTCTTCTGTAGTTATTGAACTCATGTATCCTCAGCAAACTATGAGCTTTCACCATCCTGTTGCCCATGCCTGGAACTCTCTGCTCCCTCATTTCAGAGTCTGGGCTTCCCTGGCTTCCCTCAGGTCTCAGCTAATATCCCACCTACTGCAAGAAGCCTTTTCCAATCCTCCTTAATCTTAGCACCTTCAGAAACTACTCTCCCCTTGCTGCTTTTTTGGTGACTCCTGCTTCTCCCGCTACCAGTCTGACCGCTCCTTCTCAGTCTCCTACACTGGATCTTCTTCTTGTCACCTCCAACTCAACATGTCCAGAAGTGGTGGGGAAAGATAATGACTTCTGTTTGGACCAAATGCTGCAGAGAGGTTAAAAAAAGGATGAAGAGTGAGAAAAGACCATTAGATTTCTCAATGAAGAGATCAATGTTCACTTTGGAGAGGAGATTTTCAGTTGGGTGATGAAGTCAGAAGCCATATTGCAAGGCACTGAGAAGTAAATGAGAGGAGAGAAAGTGGAAGCTAAAAGACAATGATGCAAGGGGACCATGTCTTATATTTTCTTGTATCCCCCATAATGCTTTGTAAATAGTATTCGAGATATATTGATTGGTTTTTCTAAGATCTTCCCTGCACTGGTAATAAAAATAGCTCATATTTGTACAGCACATTTTCTTGACAACAACTTTATGAGGGAAAGAGTGTGACTGCTGGCCCCATGTTATAGATGGGGAAAACTAAGGCTGTGAGAGATCCAACGACTTGCTTATGATCGCAATGCAAGTAAGAGTTTGTAGTGTGTGAATCCCAGTCTCTTGCTTTCAGTTTCATCATCCTGGTCACTCCACTATGCTATGTGACCACCAAATGGAAGTGTGTCACTTAAAAAACCAAGAAGGGTAAACAGATCCTTGGAAATTGTAAAACAAAACAAAACAAAACAAAAAACCAACCCACAACTACAAACCTTGAGAAATTTTCTGAACCACAGTACAGGTCCAAGTCCAGGTGTAGCTACAATCAGAGTATTTACTTCTTCATTCATTCATTTACACATTGAATAAACATTTAAGTGTCCGCTATGTGTAAAGCATAGTACTAGACGCTAAGGGAAATAGAAAGTTTAGATAAGACACGAATGGATCAGCCTTCATAGAGCTAACAGTTTGGTATGAGAATAAGGCACAAAACATAAAAATATAACATCAAATATTACATAATAAGTGCATTAGAAAGTTATCTCTCCATGACCTCATCCCAAGATGCTGTGTTCTATGAGAGGTCAAAAAAAGAAAAGTTCATTATGAAACAGGGAACAGAGGGAAAGTTTAATGGAGGCAGTGACATCTAAGCTGAAGTTTAAAGGATGGGTAAGAATTCGAAAAATAAAACATAAGAGAAGGGCATCCCAGGCTTAGCAAACAAACAGTTTAAGGGAAACAGCCAGCAGACCAACTTGGCTGGAGTACAGAGTGTCCATAGGGGAGTAATATGAGATAAGGCTAGAAAGGTAGCCAGGTGCCAGTCTGTGAAGAGCCTTGAACGCAAGGCAGAGTTACAACTTTATTTTGAAAAAGGGGGCCAATGAAGATGTTTGAGTATGGGAGAGACCTATCCAGATCTATGCATAACAAGGATCATTCTGATGATTCTATGAAAGACAGAAAACAAAGGTGGAGAGAAAGGCTAAGGTTAGAGAGGTGCTGTGGGGATAGAAACAACACCATTTGCAATTGATAGGATGTATAGGGTCAGGGGAGAGTGTGGCATTGATGATGATGCCATGGTTGCAAACCTGAACGACTGAAGGGTGGTACTCTTGAGAGTAACATGGAAGTTCAGAAGAGGAATGATCTCTTGAAATACTACAGGCAGGTGGTAATAAAGGCCTGTACCATGTCTGGGGTTGTTGTTCAGTCATTTTCAGTCATGTCTGGCTCTTCATGACCCCATTTGGGGTTTTCTTCTAGAGATACTGGAGTGATTTGCCACTTTCTTCTCCAGCTCACTTTACAGATGAGGAAAGTTATCATGCCAATAGAGATAGGAATAAACTACTCCATAGCACCATTAGACAAAAAAAATTTAAGCCAATTTGCCCCCTGTACTGCAGCCTGTCTGCAACGAGAACATCATCGCTGATGCCAACTCCTGGGCAACAGTGTGGACCATAGGTGAACATAATAATCCATCCTTGACCTGGCTATTTGAGCTCCTGTTTTCTAATGGAAATTTCCAAGGATTCTAGTTCATCTCAGATCTAGTTTTTCTGTGTGGATGTGCCCTAGAGCACTACAGAGAATTGTCTAGAAAGGGTTTAAAACTGGCCATCTCCTAGGGCTGGAGGTGTGACCAAATTGACAGCAACTTCAATCTAAGGAGGGTCTGGTGTTTGAGTTAAGTACGATAGCATGAGGGTGGGGGTTGGGCACAGAGACAAAGGTGGGGGGCAGTCAGGAAGGGAGAGCACCAGGAGGATGTGTTGTTATTACTAAGGCTGTCCAATTCCCCACTGTTGATAAGAAACCAAAAGGCTGGATAATCTACCCAAAGTGCTACTTAAATAAATGACTGGCCTATATCCCAACATAGAGATTTATTGGGCAGTGGAGGTAGAGATACTCTGACAGAAGGTTACTGTAGCAAGGGCAGTTTTGTTTATTCCCATCTTAAATCTTGTCTCTGTTGTTTCTTGGGCTGAGGGCCCAACATCCCTTGGAATGACCATTCTTGAATTTCCTTCTAGGGATGTAACGTACAGACCAAACTGAGCCCTATTCCTTGGATCACCTCTGCTCCGTTTGTTGATATTCTTAGGAATGAAGTAAATTTTCTTTCCCTGTCTCAGTGACCCTCCCAGCCTTACTTGCTGAAGGTTTTCTAAAGAAAATTTGCTACTGAAAGCACTAGCCTGCACCATTAACCCTGGTCTGACTTCAAAAGCATTAGAAACCACCAAAGTAGGCTTGGTTGGGACCAGAGAACACCTGCCCCTGAAAGTCTCAATCTTTTTTGAGCGGGAGCCCTCTGGGTTAAGTCTAGTCCTAGAGATCTAGAGAATCTTCAGAGGAGAAGAGATCCATTTCCTAGGGTCTGCCTTTGTGTTACTGGACACCAGAGTGAAGGGAGGGAACGTGGAATGTTAGCCCAGGATGTTAGCCATTAGAGATCATCTAATCAAATTCCCTCATTATACAGCTGAGGAAGCTGAGGCCTAGAGAGGTTAGTAATGTACCCAAGGTCACAGGAGGGTGGCTAGAACCAAAGATTCTGAAGTCACCTAAAGATTCAGAGTGTGGATCGTGGGATTGTGGCAGCCCAATAACCCACAGAATGAGGAAACCAAAATAAAAAGAAGTCGAATGAATTTGTGTAAGGGGAAAGCAGAACCACTCAACTCCTCCCTCTCCTGTATCACTTTGGGGAGAATGCGGAAAATTACACGCTGTTGGGCAGAAACAGCAGCAGCGACAGCCTCCTCTTCACCTTCCGTCTTCCTCACCCTTTTCCTCAAGCCTCTTTTTAAAATTACACTGTGATTCAGCCTGCTGTCCTCCATTCATCTTGGTCACAGCGTTCATCGATCGGTCTTTTCTCAACCTCTCTCTCCAATTGCTTTTCAGCTCTGCTGCATAAGCCATATCATTCTTTTCCTGGCACTCTGCTCTCCTCTTGCTCCACTGGCACCTCCTGATGGCTAATTTGTGATGAAAGGATTGTACACTTCAGGCTCAGAAGGAAAAGGGGGTTCACAGCATCGCAGAAAAATATCTGCTTCTGGAATTTCTTTCTAGGGGAGACGAGAAAGGAGAATTAAGGTGCAAAGTTTAACTGATGTCCACTCTGGGTCCCAGGTGGCTAATGGAGAATAATTCTCAGCCTTGAATTTTTCTTAGGGCTTGCTGCTGATCTTGAGATGATCTTTTTTAGGTTATTTATCTCATTTTTTTGGTCTGGAAAATTATCCTCCTTGCCTCCAACTTTCTTCATGAAAATAGTAACACCATAGGATGTCAGAACTGGAGGGGACCTTTGAAATTATCTAGCCCTAGACTCATAGAAGGTTCAAGTTAAGAGGAATCTTAGAGATCATCTAGGCCTTCATTTTCATCATTTTACAGATGAGGAGACACACACTAACTGTGTGACCTTCTCCATTTCCCAGTCAACTCTCTAAAATCAGAGATGTCAAACCCATGGAGCATGCACCTGCAATACTCACATGTGTACCTCTAATTGGGGAATATTTAACAAAATAAATACAAATATAATAAAATATAGATAAGATTATATGTTAAAACTAAGTCAATATGCAGCCTTCTGGGATATACTTTTTAGTGGCCTCTTTTACTGTTTGATTTAGACAGCAATGCTATGAGATTATAAACTGAAGAGCAGATACTAACCTACATTGGTAGGAGTTTCCTCAGCAGGAATTCCCTATACCAATGAAATCATAAATTTGCTTCCCCCACCATTAGATAGACAAACAGACAGATAGATAGACAGATAGATAAATAGATAGATGGATAGATAGATGATGGATAGATGTATAAATGGATAGATGGATGGATGGATGAATGGATGGACGGACAGAGAAGGAGATAGATAGGTAGATATCAGATAGATGAGAGAGAAATGAAAGAAGGATCAATAGCTGACATCTATAGGAACCTGTAAGATTTTTAAAGTGATTTGCATACTAATCTCATTCAAGCCTCGCAACAACCTTATAAAGGAAATGCTACAGGTATTTCACTTCCATTTTACAGATAAGGAGATGGAAACTAGGTCACCTAGCTAGTAACTATCTCAGGTGGGATTTGAACCCAGGTCTTGAAACTCCACCTCAAGCACTCTATTCACTGTGCAAAGCTGCTTTAAATGTGTTGTTTATACATTATAATTTGCAATTGAGTAATTTATGTATTTGTATTATCTATTGCCCTACCCATTCAGTTAGTGAGTTACCACCTACTCTATACCAGGCATTATGCTAAACTCTAGGGACACAAAAAAAGGCAAAAACATTTCTCTAAGGAACTCACATTCTAATGAACAGAGTCAACATGTAAAAAATGGTACATACATAATCTACAGTGAATATATACAGTGTAAAATGAAGGTACTCTTAGAGGGAAGGTGCTAGCAGAGGGGGAGAATCAAAAGGTCTCCTGTAGGAAATAGAATTTGAAAAAAGTCTGAAAGGAAGCCAGGGAAACTAGGAGGCAGAGGTGAGGAGGAAGAACATTCCAGGCATGGGGGAACAGTGAGTGAAAAGGTACCAAATCAGGAAATGGAGGGTCCAACATGAGGAACAGCAGAGGACAGGGTTCTGAGTAGTAGAGAATGCAAAGGGGGGTAAGGTAGAAGAGAATGGAAAGGTAAGAAGGAGCCAGGTTGTGAAGGACTTTAAAAACCAGAGGATTTTGTATTTCTTCTTGAAAACAACAGATGTTATAGAGTTTATTGAGGGGAGAGGAGGATGGAAGGAGCACATGCCATGGTCAGAAATTGGCTTTAGGAAAGGAACTTTGGCAGATGAGAGGAGTATGGAGCGGGGTGAAGAGAGAGTTGAAGCAGAGAAACCAACCAGTAATAATTGCAATAATGCTGATGGCGGGTGATGAGGGCCTGTGCTAAGATGGAAGCCATTTCAATAGGGAAAAATAGAAAGGAACCTATATGAGAGATGTGAAGGTAGAAAGAAAAAGACATTCACAGATTGGATATGTGGGGTGAGTAGGAGTGAAGGGTTGAGGATGACACCAAGATTGTAATCCTGAATGACTAGGAGGGTAGCGGTCCCCTCGACAATAATAGGAAAGTTGGGAAGTAGAGAAGGTTTTGGCCAAAAGATAACAAGTTCAATTTTAGACCAGTTGAGTTTAAGTTCTCTGAGAGACATCCAGATTGAGATACTAGATGGTGAATTCTTGGAAGGCAGGCTCTGTCTTATTTCGTCTTTGTACCCCCAGCACTTAACACCAAACCTGTATGAAGCAGATACTAAATAAGTGTTTGTTTTAGTTGATTAGGACCCAAAGTTCTCAGCTCTGTTTTCCCAGCACCACTCACTTCCTGATTCCTCCCTTTCGGACTTGGCAGGATAGAATAAAAGATATAGGGAAATCCTTTCCATTTCCCCAGGACAATAATGAACTGGGCATTGTTCATCACAGTGTAATCAAGAGAATTACTCTGCTTAGAATCCCCATATTTGATGACCTGCTCCTTGAGATTCTGGAGTGGCTCCAAAAATCACTTAAGGCATTGCTAGAACCAACTGAGGACCATTCCCTCAAATACACCAATGTACTTATAGGGCTTACACTCAGTTTACATGACTTCGATGAAGCGGAATTCTCTCTTCTGTGCATAAAGCAGAAGAGGTCTTTCTTCTGTCTGCTTAAGCCAGACGATCCCGAAGTGGGCAATCACGCCCCCTGGGGTGCTGGGATGATCCCAGGGGGGCAATAGTAGCCTCAGGTGCAATTGGGAGGCATTGAATAAAAATGAGGGGGCGAAGCACAAGGAAAGAAGAAAAGATACAAACATTTTGAAAAACTTTTACTACATGTTTCATCTGTTGTGTAACAGAGTTAAAGTCATAGTGATTGCATTATTTTCCAAATAAACACACAAAATGCAAGTTATAACAGATCACCGGTCAAGGTCACCAACAGGTCTTAACAAGTAAGTGTTGGCAAGCAAGCATGTAGCATGTCAGGAAGTCCAGCATGCATCAGCAGAAATACATGCATTTAATGACTTGTTTACAATATGATACTATCAAAATTTAATGCAGGAAAAAACCACAAATTTACAATAAATTATTAAATTTAAGACACATCATTTCAAAATACATTTTATATATTTTGAAATGATGCAAATTTCAAAAACTGTTAAAGGGTTAAAGAAAGTAGATTTCTGGAGGGGAGGCACTGAGTAATTTTTATTTTGAAAAAGGGGCTGCAGGCTGAGTAAGTTTAGGAACCTCTAGCTTAAGCTAATAAGCTTCCTCTCTGATAAGGCATCCTCACTGTAATCTGCCTTCCACAACCTCCCAGAATGGCCCCAGTGTAAGAATGGTTCTGCCTTGAGCTATGATCCCTGTGGCTCTAGTCCAAAACCATATTGACCTAAATCAGACTGACTGGCTGGTCCATCCTTTTGGGTGATTCATAAGACTTGAATGTGTAAATTCCACACAATATTAAGATATGAGGTTAATGTCTTCTGTCTGCTAGCTGGGTCAGTAAGGCAAAAAAGGATAAAAACTTGCCAGCAGAAAAGAGATCCAACATAACTTTCCATACTCCCATCCCCTTTCTGTAGTTCATGCTCAAATTGGCAACTGCAAAGAGTCCCAAGAAGCAGCATTAAAGGAGAAAGCCTAGCTGCCTACTAGGGTACTTGTTCTGAAGAGCATCCCAAGGTATCAACCTTGCTGCCAACGCCTGCTGCATCAGGCAGATGCCAGAAAATACTGACTTCCAACCTCAGCAACTCTTCACGCTTGATGCCTATGAAAGCTGGCACCTTAATGTTGCAGTGGGTCTTCTGGAAGAAGAAACCCCAAACCCTTCAGAACAAATATGAGGAGGGATTATTCTACTGGTTTCAAGAGTAGCTCCTGGTGGGAAAGCCAGGGGCTGAGAGCAGTACGGGTACCCTAAGGGAAAGGAGTAGCTAGAGAAGACACAGCCTTCTTCTTTAAGGTCTGGTCACAGCAGGCTGAAATTCAAACATACTTATCCTATGCTTCCTCTTTGCCTCCCTCTTCTCTACTACCCTGCCCCTCCCCCCCACAATAATCAAGTTGCTGTGCTCTATAAAACTTATCTAAACTTTCAGTGAAGAAGTTCAGCACAGCTGGAGGAGCAAGAGGGGTAGAAAGGGAAGTAATGGATTACATCTGGAATATTGTGTTCAATCTTTTTAGGAAGGACATTGATAAACTCAAGTATATCCAAGAAGATGATAACTAGGATGCTTAAGGGATTAGAGGTTGTGCCATTGAAGGATCTGTTGAAGGAACTGAGAATGTTTATCCTGGACTAGAGAAGTCTTGGGGTAAAGAGGGGTGGAACATAACTGCTGTCTTCCCAGTCTAGCTTGGTAGGCACAATGCCTAATCTTATTCTCTTTCTGGCTTGGTTTGTTCACCCAATATGCAACCATATTAGCAGACTGGGAGTTTCCAGAGGACTGGCCACACTGTTACAACTCATTTTCAGGATCCATGGGGTAATGTTGTTGGGAGGGGAGGGGGAATACAGTATGCTTTAGCTCCTGAGGCCCTACTGGTGTGTTTCCCATTTAACAAAACAGCCAAGATGATACCATTAATTCTTAGGAATATTTACCAAACAGAAGGCTAACATTTAGAGCATAGCATTCTGCCCATGAATCTAAAACGCACTTTGCCATTAATATATGCAGTCCATGAGGGTGAGTGGGCACAAACTTACAATACCATCGAGAGCGTAGAGGCACATTAGTGGGGCACATAACGCATATGCCTAAAGCAGAAGATAGTGTAAAGGAAGAAGAGAAGAAGGTCTAGAACAGAGCCTTGAGGGATACTCACGGTTAACTGGTGTGACCTGGATGAAGATCTGGAAAAGGAGACTGAGGAGGGGTCAGAGAAATAGAAGGAAAACCAGGAGAAGTACCTTCCAGCTCAAAATCTATGATTTGATATTGCCCTTATCTTTTTTTCAGGAGGAGGGGGCATTAATAATACAATCTGTATTTTTTCCATTCTTTTGAGTTAGTGAAAATTGATTTGACTGGTATGGTCCCATATCGTGCATGTATGCTAAGGCTTGACCAATCTAGAGATGGGGCATTCTTCCCTTCCTCATTTTCTTATTTTCTGTGCCACAGTTAGATTTAAGTTTCCTGGGTCCTTGCCCCTCATTCCTCATTCCCTATCAGGCAACTCAGGAAATACCCTGATTTCAGGCATCTGGAATACCCCACTGGCCTTACCTCTCATAGGTAATGGGGCAATCTCCTATTAGGGTCACGTCAACTCTTTGTCTAAAACTTTATATAAGCTTGAGCCCTGAGTATCTTTGGGGTGTTGAATCAGAATGTACACTTTGCTACATGTCCAAGCCATGAAGAAATAACCAATTCAATGTTTGTATGATTTCTTTCCTGTGTTTTTCATGTCTACTAGCACCTTCCAACTCCCCTTTTGAAGAAAGCAGGGTTTCCAATATCCTTTTCATCATCTCCCGCTGTGCCCACCTTCACATTGTCACAGATTATCAGAGATTTTGTATGCAAGGGCTTACTAAATTCTTCAGGGACTCTCCTCTCCTTCTTCATGTTCTGAAATTAATATTTTGATGATGATCTTTCTGCTTCTCATTATGAGTTCTCCAAGGCCAGGTGAACAAGTGTCCCAAGAAATTGTAAACCTTTGCGTACATGATGAAACCAACTTCACCAATTCCTTTGCATCTCTAAGAGAATGTGTAAGCAGCTTTCTTTCATCTTCTGGTTTCATTCGTGACTAGAATGCCAATATTCATGTCAATTAACTCTTCTAAAAATATGTCAATTCATTTTTCTCTGGCCAAAGAGTTCATATTTATGAGTACCAATAGTCAAATCAGTGTTTATAAACAAACCAAGGACTGAGCAATTTTATTTTATTTTAAATTATATATTAAATATATATATATATATGTAATATATATACTAAATTTATCCCTTCTCCAGGGATAAAATAAATAGCTATCAAGTTTAATCTTATCTAGAACCCGATTTTTCTCACCAGGATCACCGTTCAACTGAATGCCTTAGCACACCAGAACCCCCAAATTCCTGCTGTTTTTAAGAGGCCAATACTGTAAAGAAACAAAGTTTAGTTGGGGAAGGGATGGATCTGGGAATTTGGACTCTCAAGGAATTCTGGTCATGGAGGAGCCAGTGATATCCTTGGTTCCAGACAAGTTCCCCAATCTCTGCTGTATTTCGGTTTATTCATTTGCAAGATGGATGTGATCATTCTGAATTATGGCCCCAGAATGTCATATAAAAAATTCCTAAAGTGTGGCAGCCCTAAAGCGTGAATGTACTTCAGTATTCTATGGCTGAGCACTTCCTACAAGACAGCAGCACTTAGCACAGTGTTTAACACATCATAGATGCTTAATACATGTTTGTTGACTGACTGACTTGACTGACTGATTCATACAACCTGGCATTGAAGGTTCCCCACAATCAGGGTCACCATCATCAACCAACCAACCAATTGACAAACATTTATTAAGTGCCTATTATATATGCTAAGCACTGTGCTTGGTTCTAGGGGATACAAAAAGAGGCAAAAGACTGTTGATGCCCTCAAGCAGCTTACAATCTAAAAGGAGAGACAACATGCCAACAAATGTATACAAAGCAAGCTACATACAGGACAAGTAGGATAACTAACAGAGGAAAGGCAATAGAATTAAGAGAGGCCGGGGAAGGTAAACATTTATTTTACACAACTCGCCAACACAAATCTGCTGAGTCAGCATCCTTATTGCTCTCCAAAATGGCTTGCTCATTTCCACCTCCAAACTTTTGCTCATGCTGTGTCCCCATCCTGAAATTCTATGTCCCTTCTGCCTATCCAGATCCTTCCTATCCTTGAAAAGCTAGCTCAAGTCATGCACCACACCTCTCCTTACCACTTTAGGCCATAGTGATTTCTCACTCTTCTTTGACACTTAATCTTATATTCAATTCAACAAATATTAAATGTCCACTATATATACAAGGCATTGTGCCAGGTGATAAAGATACAAAGAGAAATTATATAGTCCCTGTCTTCATAACACTTATAATCTAATACATTGTAGCAGCACATTGCCTTATCTTGGCATTTAGTCAACCAGTCCCTTTATTAAGTACCTACTATGTGCCAGGCACTGTACTAAGTGCTAGGGATACAAAGAAAGGCAAAAGATAGTCCCTCCCCTTGGAGGATTTCACAATCTAATGAGTGTGTATAGCTGGATAAGTGGAAAGACAAATGGACTTGGGGTCAGGAGACTTGGGTTAGAATTCTGCCTCAGATCCTTAACTAGTTGTGTAACTATGTGCAATTCACCTAATATCTCTGATCCTCATTTTCCTCATTTGTAAACCGGGGATCATCCTCCTTAGATTGGGGTGAGGAAAGTGCTTTGTAATGCCTTAATCTTAGCCACTTCTCTTCTTGTCCTTCATAATGTCTTGACTACAGACCCTTCCACTATATAAATGTCAGTTGTTAGCACAAGTTACAGCAATAAAGTAATGGATTGTTTATAGAACGTTCTCCTCACTTCTTAGTCACACATCATATGTCTTGAGACTCCAGTTAGGTTGTAAGTTCTTTTATGGGCAAAGAGGAACTTTTTTTAAAAGGTGCATATTTCTGTTTTGTTGATGCATAACAAGGCATTCTAACTTGCCTGAACCTGAGGCAATCCAAGTAATAAGCTGGACGTTGATACAGTTTCGAGGATTAATGACAAACAATATACATTCACAGCTTTACTAGCAAGGCTGCATTACAATTTATAAGTTGCTCCATCTTGACAGAGAGCTAATGGACTACATTTACAGAATGAGACACATTTTTAGACATGGCCAGTATGGGAATTTTTTTGCTTGACTATGCATGTTTATTTGTTACAAGGGTTTTGTTTTTCTTTGCTATTTTTTTCCACTAACAGGTGGAGATGGAGGAGAGGGAAAATAAATGCTCAATAATTTTATTTTAAAAAATTATAAGGAGCCATATTAGCACTGTGAGTAGTTTAACTCTAGGATTTCACTTTGTGGGAACTGGTGAAATGGGAGTAGAGAGGGAATAGTACCTCCTAATTCCTACAGAATCAATCTTTTACCTATAAAGTTGAGCATATGTGTTGGGATAGTTCCTTTAATCCTATTCATTATGAGCTTTCTCTAGTATAAACGTACAGTATTGGTTTTCAATTGTTACCAATTGTTTTCAATTGGTTACCAATTGTGATAAAGAAAAAATCTTGAAAAAGTAGACCAAGTGTAGCTACCTCCATAAATAACTTCCCTGTAGATCTGCTCTCCCTAGAATAGCTGAAGAATTGTGAGATTGATAGTCATTTCATCATCTACATTAGTACTGTCAAACAAAAAGAAACAGATCCCTGGAGTTTCATTGACTTAGAAAACTACAGATTAACATTACCTATGTCCTAATGTATTTTTATATATTTTATTAAACATTTCCTTTTAATCTTTTAATCTCTGATTTCTGTCCAGCATAGGAGTGTTATAAGTCACATGCTGTCCCCATGTTTGATATCTCTGATCTAGAATGCCATTATTAGTATAAGCTGATACCAAAACCTCTTAATGCCTTATTGGATGGAATTATAGTGATACATCCACTGCCAAATTTAATATACGACAGACAAAAACCCAAGTGCAATTCACTGGACAAATAAGTCTATCAAACTGAAGGCCAAAAGTTTCTCCCAAGTTATTTAAAAGATCAAGCACATAGATTGGTCCAAAGTTCCAGGAGCCAACAACTTTCATCTACTCAGGGAGGGGACTACACGTACTGGCAGTATGGTGGCTGACAGATTTGTGACTGGCACAAACATAGGATTCATGCTAGAGAAGTCTTTCTGTTCAAAGTCTTATATTTCTTTATATTGCACAGTGCTTTGTATTTTGTGGATGGGTGGTAAATTTTGGCCAGATAAAAGAATAAATGAATGAGCATGGAGGATTCTGGTGGGTGCCTTGTTTGGAGCCCTCGCAGCAGAATCAGAGGCCTGCCAAGGAATGCACTGTCATTACTGAGAGAAGGAGAGTAACCCAAAAAATGGATTCTCCTGTTGTGAAACTGCATGTAACCTGAGAGACTGCAGCTGACAGTGGAGATGGCCTCAGCCCCTTGGCCTCCTTGTTCTAATCTTAGAATGCTGTGATCTTGGCTTCCTGTGGCCTGAAGGACAAATGTCACCAACCTAGCCCTGTACCCACACGTGCGTGCACATGCACTCACACACACACACACACACGCACACACACGCGTGCACACACACATACAATCTCACATTCAAATGCACAGACACCAAATGTGTTTACATTTATTAAATCAAGGGGCAGTCATATCACAGAGGCAAACCATAGGGTCATAGATTAAGAATTGGAAGAGAAATTAGGTATCACCTACTTAAAATTCTTCATTTTACGAAAGAGGAAAAGGAAGCCCAGAGTTGATTTATCTTGTCCAACCAAGGTCACCCAAAGAAAGCTCATGACATCACTTATTACCACAATCTCCCCAAAGGGCAGGATGGGTGATACCTAGGGATTGGTATCCTTAAATTCATGCCACCCAAGCATGCAGAAGGCTAGGTTTATTATTCAATTAATGGGGGCAAGGGTGGGGAGGGAGGAAGCAGGTAAGGAGAGCAGAGAAAGGGGAAAAAGGGTTTTGAAATTACCTTGAGAGCCATTGATTTCCTACATTGGTTTAGGTGAATGAAATATAAATAATCCAAACCCCCACATTTAGTCCATATCTTCATCATCAATAACTCAATAATTCATATTATATAGAATTTTTAGATTTGCGAAGTGATTTTCTTACAATACTCTTATGATGTAGCTAGTACAAATGTTACTGTCCCCACTTTACAGATGAGGTAAATAAAGTCAAATAGATTAAGTAATTTGGCGATGATCATGCAACTACTAAATATTAGAGCCAGAATCAAGACAACCTCACAGAATCACTGGATTTATATATGAAAGAAATTTTAGAGATATTTTTGCCTAACACT
Organism: Trichosurus vulpecula; assembly: GCF_011100635.1. Lineage (NCBI taxonomy): Eukaryota > Metazoa > Chordata > Mammalia > Diprotodontia > Phalangeridae > Trichosurus > Trichosurus vulpecula. The sequence goes on from NC_050576.1 coordinate 60,912,963, forward strand.
TTCATATTACAGTTGGAGAAACTAAGCGCCTTATCTGAAGTCATACAGCTAATAACTGGCAGACTTCTTGTTCAGTCATTTCAGTCACCATCTGGGGTTTTCTTGGCTAAGATACTGGAGTGTTTTGCCATTTCCTTCTCCAGCTCATTTTACAGATGAGGAAACTGAGGCAAACAGGATTAAGTGACTTGCTCAGGGTCACACAGCTACTAAGGGTCTGAGGTCAGATCTGAACTCAGGTCTTCCTCACTCCAGGCCCAGTTTTTTATCCACTGCACCATTCAAACCCAAGCCTTTTCACTCTAAATCCAGCATTTCTCCTCACTCTACCAAGCTATCGCCCTCCCAACCTTCCCCACCAATTTTTTTTTTACTTTTTTAAAACCTGAGCAGCTCACAAGTCTCAAAACTTGAATTTGATCTTCTCTCTCCCCCTGCACACCCTCTGATGGAGGGCATCAACCAGCTATGGAAATGGTCAACAAATGGACTAGAGGGAGGAAAAGAGAGAGAAACCAGGAGAAGAGGAAAGGCTGAAGAGTCCATAAAACGGATGATCGGCTCCTCAGTAATCACTGGTTGGCTCTGCCTCTTCATCTAAGACATATCTGTAATAATAATAGGGAGCATTTCAATTGTGCCTTCCATGGGCCTGGCACTGTACAAAGTGCTTTACAAATATTAACTCTTTTGCTCCTCACACAAAGGTCAAATGACTTGCCCAGGGTCACAGAGCTCCTAAGTGTCCAAGGCTGGATTTGAGCTCGGGTTTTCCTGACTGCGAGCCCAATGCCCTGTCCACTGGGCCACCTAGCTGCTTCAAAATCCATCTAACGATTTGAATAGAGATTCAGACTTCTGCAGGGTTTTAGGCTCCATTTCCTCTTTGACTTTTAAAATGGGTGTATAGTTACGGAAGGAAATGAAAAAAAAAAAGAAAAGGATCCTATACTGAAACCACAGGAGACAAGGGGCACACTTCACTAAATCTATTGTTTATTTGTGGGAGTAGCTCCAATTCTTCTTTCTACCTTATAAGTGAAGCTGCTCAACAACCATCATTTATGGGCTTTCCACCCCAGTCTCAGGCCGATATCTGCCCCCAGCCAGAAGAAGAAGCACCTACTATGTGCCAGGCACTGTGCTAAGCACTAAGGATGCAGAGAAAGGCAAAAACACAATCCCTGTTTAATGGGGGAGATAGCCTTTAAATAACTGTGGACGTACAAGGTAAATACAGGATAGATGCAAGGGAATCTCAGAGGGAAGGCATTAGAACAGAGCAAAGCTGAGGGACCAGGAGAGGACTCTAGCAGGAGGTAGAACATTCCTGGAGGAAGCCAGTAGGTGGAAGGGAGAAGGGAGGGCATTTCAATCATGGAGGTGGGGACAGCCAATGAAACATTTCTGAATAAGGGGGGAAGGCATATTTCTTTCTTTTGAAATACCATGGAGATGACTGAAGAATTGAGAAGGCTTTCTGCACTACTCTCTGGGTATTATAGGACTAGCATGGAATATAACATAGCCTGGTCTTTGTAGACTGTACCTGAGTTGCCTGTCATGGAGATACATGTCTGTAAGCTCAGCTACCAGGGAGACTGAAACTGGCTGGTCTCTTGAGGTTGGGAATTCTGGGCTGCAGTGGACTATATTAACTGGATATTCACATTAAGCCAAAGCTTCCTATGCTCAGCAGTGGTGGCATCAAGTCCCTGAGTAATCTTTGTACTTCAGCATGGGTGAGATGGGGAATTTTGTTTTTGTTGTTTAGTTATTTTGAGTCATGTCTGACTCTTTGTGACCTCATTTGGGATTTTCCTGGCAAAGATACTGGAGTAGTTTGTCATTTCTTTCTCCGGCTCATTTTACAGATAAGAAAACTGAGGCAAATAGAGTTAAGTGACTTGCCCAAGGTCACACAGCTATAGTAAGTGTCTGAGGCCAGATTTGAACTCATGAAGATAAGTCTTCCTGATTCCAAGCCAGTCCTCTATTCACTGTGCCACCTAGCTGCCCTGGGAAACGAGGAAACACATACACACACACACACACACACACACACACACACACACACACACACACCCTGTCTCCAGGGAACCCGAAAGCTTTCTGAACCTCCACTAGGGAAAAGGAAATAAAAGCTCACAATTTCTATAAAGATAAAATGGTTTATTTCCAACAACCCTCTGATATAGGTAGGATTATTACCCACATCTTACAGATAATAACAATAGCTTATGATTATATAGCCCTTTAAGGTTTATAGACTGCATTGGAAGCTGGAGCTCTAAAAAAGATGAAAACTTTTACCCAGTGTCACATAGCTAAGAAGGAATAGAATCAGCGAGCAAACAAACCCAGGTATCCCAATTCAGAGACCAGCAAGTTTTCTACTGGGCTGCAGAGATGAAATGACTCACCCCAGGCAGTGAGACACTTAAGGTCACATGTGGTTTTTGACTGCTTCTCCAATGACCTGTTCACTAAACCAGGAGCTCTCATATTTTTGATCCACTAAAATTATTGTCAAGACAAGAGACTCCACGGACCTCTTGCCTTGCTTACATATATGCACATATATACATATATATGCATATATATGAGATAGTAGTACTAGTACTAGTAGTTGTAGTGGTGGTGGTAGTGGTACTGGTGGTAGTAGTAGTAGTAGTAGTAGTAGTAGTGATGGTGGTGGTGGTACTAGTAGTAGTGATGATGCTGGTGGTGGTGGTGGTAGTAGAGTATTATTATTGTTGTTTCATTTAGTCACATCAGCCATGTCCTACTCTCCAGCTTTTCTCGGCAGAGACATTGGAGTGCTGTGCTATTTCCTTCTCCTGCTCATTCTACAGATGAAGAAACTGAGACCAACAGGGTTAAGTGACTTGTCCAGGGTCACATAGCTAGTAAACATCTGAAGCCAGATTTGAACTCACAAAGATGAGTCTTCCTGACTTCAGGCCCAGCATTCTATCCGCTGAAGTCCCCTAGCTGCCTTTATTGTAGTTGTTACTTATTCTGAATTCTTGCTAGGGAAAAGGAAAAAAAAAAAAAGCCTACCTTGGAGGAGCGCCTCTTGACCTTGCTGATTTCCTGGCTACCTGACTCTCTTTTTTCTCACTGGAAGAGTAAAGAAACAGGATAGGTGTGAGCAGGGGCAGGGTTTAGATTCTAGTTAGAGGTGAGAAGAGACTGTGAGATCAGTGACTGCTGCATCCTTAAGTTTAGGTATATTACGAATATAGCTCAGTGTTATGAAGGAGTCCAATGGGAAAAGTATTGTATTTGGAGTCAGAGGACCTGGGGTCAAATACCAGACTTTCCATTTTACTTTGGGCTAGTCATAACCTCTCTGGGCCTCAGTTTCCCCATCTGTAAAATGAGGGGGCTGGATGAGATGGTCGCTAACATTCCTTCCAACTCCCAAATCTATGATCCCGTGAAGTTTTTTCTCATATTCCTATTTTTGTAGTGGGCACCGTCATTCCTGGCTCCCAAGTTTTTAATGTTGTCATTTTCGATTCCTCGCTCTTCCTCATCCCATATATCCAACCAGTTGTCACATCTTACTGTTTCTACTTCCACAACAGCCCTCCCATCTTCCCCACTCACCCGGTTACTCTGTAAGCTCAGACCTTCATCATGCTCACATGGACCATTACCATGGCCTCCTGACTAGTCCCCGGGCTTTAAGCGTCTCCTCATCTACTTCATCCTCCATAGAGCTGCCAGAGTGATTTCCCTTTAACCCAGATTGACCGTGTTGCACCCTTCCCCCCAGCCCTTTATATGATAAACTCCCATGGCTCCCTATAATTTCTAGACTAAAATATTAACTCTTCTGTTTAGCTTTTAAAGTTCTTCACAGTGTTATTTGCCTATATCAATAGCAACAATGCCCCTTCTATTCTCCATAGTTTCTCCATGATCTCCAATAGCTCAGCAATCACATTCACAAGTCACTTTTAGTGCCATGGGATGAAATTTGGCTGGGCCTGATGATTTTGAACACATTAAGGGAACTGAAGCTAGGCTGTCCAGGAACCTCCTCTAGATGCTAGAATTTACTCCCTAATATTTTGGACTAACCTGTGGACCACTTCGGAGGAACTTTGAACTCTAACTAGGCATCATGAGCCATAATTTAAGAACACTCCCTGAACAAGATTGTAGGGTTAATGGGGAATAAGATCTTCCCCGCCCATCAATAAGCCTTGTGTGGAGCCTATTAAAGGAAGCTTGCTTGCTTGTAGGAGAGCTTACACACCTTTTGTTAATTTCTAATTAGGCACTGAGCCTATTAGCTGAAAGAGTATGTATTCTGAGAGGTGAGATTTTGCTTTGGAGGCTCGCTTACAAGAAGGATCTTGTGATTCCCTTGTCAAGACTCTGAGTGGCCCTATTTACTCAGAGGTAAAGGCTATCTTGGTCCGGTGGTTAATGTAAAGTATATGTAGCAGTATTGTTTTGATTCAGGCAGCAGTCTCTTGGTCTTTTATTTGTCTTCTCTGTATTTTTTCTGTTTAATTAAAGAAGATCCTTCACCCCTTTTAAGGTGCTTTCCTAGTAAAGCAGATAAAAGAACCTGCACTAGCAGCCATCCTGGGTATGCCAGTGTGGTTGCCGTTACAAAGATAAGTGTCTTTCTGCTTGGAGAGTTGCATCCTGAAGGGCCACAGAGGTAAGGAGACAACGCTGCCTGGTGAACTGGTCAAATTGTAGACTGTGCTCATAGGAAAGAAGTCCACAGAAGGTCACATTTTCCAGGGTCTTCTTTTGTGGGAGCCGGAGACTTATATTAGTTATTTATATTAGTTATAATTACGTTAGTTATAATAACTTTTATTAGTTATTAGGATGAAGGAAAGGGGGCATAGGAGGACAAGAATTAGTCATTTTCAGACCCCCAAAAACCAGAAAATGAGAGCTGACATGGAGATTTGGGAGTTTTTCTGACTCTTTGTGAACTATTGTCCAGTGTTCCCCTGAGCCTAGCCTGTTTCCTGCCTTTCTCTCTTAATTCTTTCCTCCTCCCTTCCTCCTTCCTTTCTCCACTCCAGCTGCCCAGCAATGCTAAAGGACAAGATATTTCTTCCCATCCATGAGTAGGAAGGGGTATTAGATTGATAATATGACCCCTGAGCCAAAGTTTGGGGGAGAATCTCGTGAAGGGGAAGTCTTTTGGTTGTGAATAATCTCCTATACCAGAATAAGAGAAAAAACATGATCTACTACAAGAGAAACTTTTTAGAATCCTCATCTATAAAATGAGGGAATTAGACAATGTCTAAGGTACTTTCTGCTTCTAAATCTTCAGCCCTGTGATCCTATTCATTTAGATTAGCTATGTGGAAGAATTTCCCATCAGTAGTAATAGAATTTTAGAGCCACAAGGCCTTATACACAGATGACCTGGAATGCTGATTTAAGCAGTGTTCTTTCTAAAAGAGTCTGGGGAGTCCAAATAGCCATTGAAGTTCTCTCCCAATACTATTACTCTAAGTCATCAGACTGGGGAAGCAAAAAGAGAGCAAACCCCAGTACCCTCAGGATTTAGTCTCTATGAATGGTTACAGGGGATGCAATGGGCCTTTTTTCTGTCCTAGGGCACTCATCCATCATCTCTGAGTACCATTTATGAGTGTTCCTTCTCCAAGACTCCACCCTCAGCTACAGCCTGAGAGACCTTCTCATGCATCACTGTGGCCTGGAGACTGTACCAAAAGCCCAGGCCTAGAGCCAAGATGAAGGGTGGGGAAGAAGGAGTTGGAGCCAGGGCAGTATGGTAAGGATTGGACCCCAGCTCAAGAACAAAGATGCTAGTATTTGGAAAGACCACAACATCTAACTCTTCTTGAAGCTTTATGGCAGGGATTTCTGGCAGGTTCTGTTCAGTCTGGACACAAGGGCTCCACAGTTTTCAAAAGAAAGCATAAAAAACAAGAGTACATTTTGGAGGTTATTTTCATCAGGTTTCTACAAATACAGGCTGATACAAGACGGAGGAAAGGGAAGGTTTCAAGCCAGTTGTCATGAGATGACGGGGGTAGCAATAGGCTGGGCTAGACAAGGAAAGCCAAGGCTTTGAACTGAAGAAAAACTGTAGGGTCACAAAGACATAAAAATAGGAACATGGCTAGGGAAGGACAAAGAAACATGAGTCTACAAAGCAAATCTGAGACCAGGAAATCTGTCCAAGGAAAAAGGATAGGCAGGATGTAAACATCCCTTGAACCCCATGACCCATGAATCAAAATCAAGATAGAGTCTAAGATCTGGGATATCAATACAAACAGAAATGGGGGAAATGATTGGTCAAGATCCAAGCAGGCAATCAGCAAAAATTTGAATGGGAAACCATAAGCATCAGGAATAGCTAGCAACACCCATGAGACTCTGCTACTGGGATAATGGGATCAAGGGTGAGATACTTAGCCACTAAGAGTCATACATAGAAACATAGAATCATAGATCTGGAATTGAAAGAGACTTTAGGGGTCAACCAGTCCAAGCCCTCATTTCCTTTTACAGACAAGGAAATTGGGGTCCAAAGGTTATGTGACTTGCCTAATATCACATAGGTGACATGGCGAGGCCAGGGTTTGAACTGTAGTCTTTGACTATAAAGCCAATGTTCTTTCCATTGTACTCTGTTTTTGTGATATCATGAGCAAGAAATATAGATTATATGAATAAGAAATACAAAGATCAGAGCAAGAAGATGAGTATCAGTGCAGATTCAATTTTGGCCAAGGAAGGAAAGAAAGAAGGAAGGAAGGAAAGGATGGAGGGAGAGAAGGAGGGAAGGAGGGAGGGAAGGAAGAAAGGAGGGAAGGAAAGAAGGGAGAAAAGGGGCGAAGGAAGGAAGGAAGGAAAGGAAGAAAGGAAGGAAGGAAGAGAAGGGAGGGAGAAAAAGAGGGATGAAGGAAGGAACGAAAGAAGAAAGGAAGGAAAAAGGGAGGAAAGAGGCATTTATTAAGCAATTATTGTGTGCCAGGAATTGCACAAAGTGCTAGGGATACCAATACAAGCAAAAAGAAACACAATCTTTGCCCTCGAGGAACTTATATTCTAATGGAAGAAGGCACATACAAAGGGAAGCAAAAAAAACAACAACCCTGGTCCCTGATCTAGGAGGTCCCTGGTTCAGGAGCATGATTCTGAAGTCTCAAAGCTAAGAACAAGGCCAGGAGGGGAGTGGAGACTAGCCTGGGCCCTTACAAAAAATGGAGGATCTAGGAGGAAATCACCAATGGAAGAACAGGGCAAGTCTTACAGAGGGATATTCCAGGTTGAGAAGGCCACATGGATAGTTGGACATACCAGGATGAGGAGGCTCCAGGCTCTGTGGCAAGTTCCAGGATGAGACAGCATAGTTTTGAAGTCTAGAAGCCAGGAACAGGAAGCTTTGTGAGAACTCATTTGATCTCCATTGACCAAGATGAGAATATGGCATGAGACTAAGTCTGCATATCACAGTTAACTATGTGTGCCTGTCAGGGTTAAGCAGACTGCAGAGTCAGGAAGCCAAGAACACCATTCTATTAGTCGAAGGTAGTACCAAGGACCTTGCATCTCCCCCATACCACTATATCAAAAGAGGTGAAAAAGAAGTGACTGTGTGGATAGGTTAGCAGAGGACTAGTAATCAAGAATTCTGAGATTTACCCCCTACTCTCTCTGCCTTCACTATGTGGTTTTTGGCAAATCGCTTGTTCTCTCTGCACCTTAACATACCCAGCAGGAAAATGGCAATAATTATAGTTGTTGACCATATAGGATAGTAAGACAGGAATGAATTTGTTAGGGTTGAGCAATAAGAATTGTTGTGGAGACCCTGGCCAGTGCTAAAGAAGAATCACTTGCTAAATTCTAAGAAAGCAAATGTGATGAGGGAAGAGAAGAGAAAAGCAGCTATGTGGCATAATTGAAGGAGTTGTCTCCACGCTCTATCATGATGTGGAAAGAATAGTGGACTTGGACTCAGAAGACATAAGTTTGGCAAAGTCCCAACCTCTCTGGGCCTCATTTTCTTAATTAGTAACATTAATACTATTGCATAGCATTATTAGTACATTACATTAGTAATATAATGCTTCTACTGAGGCAGATACATGGTGTAGTAGATAGAGCACAAGACCTGGAGTCGGAAAGACCTGAGTTCAAATATGGCCCCAGACGCTTACTAGATGTGTAACGCTGGGCAAGTCACTTCTATTTTCCTCAGTTCTTTATCCATAAAACCACTCCAGTATCCTTGCCTTGAGGTCACGTAGAGTCAGACATGACTAAACAACGATTCTACTAGATTATTTCAAAGGCCCTTCTATCTCTAGCATATTGTTCTATAGGTCATCCCCTCAGAGTTCTATTTTTGATGTCAAATAGCTTGCTTGAGACAAGGGAGGTGGTGGAGGTCTTCCTTGTGGAGTAATGGGTACAACAGGCAAAGATCAAACTTAGGCTCATTGTCAGGGGAAAAAAATCCAACAACTTCTTAATGATGAGAGCCATGTGAAAGTGGAATGGACAGCCTCTATACGTCTTCAAGGAAAGTCTGGGTGACCATTTAGCGGATGTATCATAGAAAGAAAATTCTTTTTGGAATATGAATTAGATTAGGTGGCTGCCGAGGTCCCCTGGTGCAGTGGGTAGAGCACTGGGCCTAGAGCTGGGAGGACCTGAGTTCAAATATGACCTCAGATACTTCCTAGCTATGTAACTCTGGGCAAGTCACTTAACCCTGTTTGCCTCAGTTTCCTCATCTGTAAAGTGAGCTGGAGAAGGAAATGGCAAACCACTCCAGCGTCTGTGCCAAGAAAACCCCAAATGGGGTCGTGAAGAGTGAGGCATAGCTAAGTGACTAAACAACGAGGTCTCCTCTGGCTCTGAAATTCTGGGAGTCTGTGATTCCTTTCTCTGCCACTTAGCGAGTTATCATGTAAGTTATTTCACTCACTTAACTTCTCTGAGACTCATCATATCTGTGGAATGAGGGGTTGGTCACTAACATCGTTTCCGAGTCTTATGGTCTACGATTCTCCAATATCTAGAGATCTCTTCCTCTAATCTGTCATCCTCCATGTCCTGTCTTTGTAGCTGTAGTGACTTCCACAGGTCCCATGGTTCTCTCTCTCCTTCCCATCTAGCCACCCACCAACGTCAGCTTCAAAGAAGGGGAAGTGGGGGAGGAGCTTTGGATTCTCTTACAGAATATATTTTTAGCTGAATGAGCCTTCCCAAGCTACTAATGATTGGCGCCTTTGAGGCAGAGGTAAATGCATTGCCAGCACTATGTGAGTAATAATAGAAGGAGGCTAGCAGATCTAGTAGACAGGCAAGGAGTCAGAGAGATGGACAGACTGATCTGTCTAGTGCCCTAGCCAGGGGGAAGCTCAACTAAGCATACCCTCCTCACTCCATCAATTCCCCTTCTTGTTCTGAGAGGATAGGATATTAATCTCTGGATTTCCTAATTTGGTGTGTGAGGATATTTAAACAGGTGTTGTGCTTAGACCCAGAGGCAGCTGCACTAATAGGGGTTTGAAATATCCTTGGCTTGACTACCTGGGCAAACCGATCTCTTCTAGCTCTATGAATGTTAGACAACCTCCTGCTTTGTCATGTAGTGGGACTTGGAGTCTGGTTGAAATTCCTGCTTTTCTATCTACTAGTCTCAATAATCATATCTGTAAAATGGGACTAGCACCACCTACACATCCACTTCACTGGATTGTTATGAGGTATGAATGCTATTAGTTTATAGTTCTATTGTGAAGGATGGCTTTTATTTTTTGTTTTTGAATTTTGATACAAATCCCAGAATTTCAGAGCAGAAAGGAACCTCCGTGACCATCAAGTCCAACTGGAACCTGACAAAAGAATTCCCATTTCAGCACATTTGGCAAGTGGTCATCTAGCCTTTGATTAAAACCTCCAATGAGGCAGAACCTAAGGCCTTCCTTTGGGAGAGAGGGCGTAAGTGAGGCAGCTTGCAGAGTGGGTAAGAAAGTCCATTAATGGAGCAACATTTAAAGGAGTGATGGGGAAGAGGAATAGGGGAGATTGATGGGTTCTCCTAGCTATGAAGGGGCAGAGTAGCAGAGCTAAGGAAGTTGTTTCCCTCATTTGACATCCCATAGTATCTGTTGTTTGAATTATATGTTTTGGTATTTAATCATGTTGGGGCAGCTAGGTAGTGCAGTGGATAGGGCTGGACCTCGAATCAGGAAGATTCCTCTTTCTAAGTCCAGATCTGCCCACAGATACTTACTAGCTGTGTGACTCTGGGCAAGCTATTTAATCCTGTTTGCCTCAGTTTCCTCATCTGTAAAATGGGCTGTAGAAGGAAATGGTAAACTACTTTAGTATCTCTACCAAGAAAACCCCAAATGGGATCAGAAGAGTCAGACACAACTGAATAACAACACTTAATCATGTATTGCTTTACATACTTCTAGAACAGTTTTAAGATAGATATATCTGATCTCCTCAACGAGATCTTAAGCTCCTGGAAGGATGGACCATAGCTTTCACAAGTCTCCATCTTCTGTCACCGAGGCACAGTACTAATTATGCTGGTGATGTTAAGTAAGTAAGAAATTAATTAAGTTGAATTTGGGGGGAATTTGTGACTAGAAGAGAAAAAACAACTGATGTATCTTACTAGGGCATCTCTTTCTCAGCCAGGACCAGGATTCTATAAGATGGGGAATGATTAACTCTATTGACTTTAAGAAACATTTACAGATGTAGTATTTAAAATGTCAACCAAGTCCTAGGAGATGACTAGGTGCATGAATCTTTTCATTGCAGATTGGAAAGGCTGACATTAGGCCATTAATTAGCATTCTAATTTGGTCCAGTTATTTCTCCAGTTCCAAACTCACTTAATTGTATTATCATGGAGTCCATGCTTTTCCATCTTGTTTGTAAGGAAATTGTGTCTTTGTAATTTCTCCGATGTGCAAAGCTCATCACCGTCATCATCACAGAAGCTATCTCAGGAGTGGCCATTTAACAGACATGGAGGCAGCCCAGTACTTGGGAATGAGTTATGGATTTGGAATCAGAGAATCTGGGTCCAAATTCTGGCTCCACTACATACTACCTTGGTCATCTTGGATAATCATAATTATAATAGCTTAATATTCATATATCACTCTAAGGTTGGCAAAGCATTTTAAAGATACAGTCTCAATTCTCACAACAGCCCTGAATGGCAGGTGTTATCATTATCACCCATCTTACAGATAAAAAACTAAGGCAACAGAGGTTAAGTGACTTGCCAAGGATCATACAGTTAGGAAATATCTGAGGCTAGATTTGAATTCAGGTCTTCCCAGTTCAAAGTCCACTGCATCGCTTAGGACCACAAAGAAAAGATGGGATTAGTTCAATGTGACTTGTTCTTAATGAACCCTTCCATACTGGCTTATATTGATCATCCTTTACAGGTCATCTAGTCCAGCCCCTTCATTTTACAGATGAGGAGCCCGAGACCTAGAAAGGTTAAGCAATTTGCTGACAGTCACAAGAGGAGTCAATGGTATGGTAGCATAGTTCTAGGGCGAAACATCTAAAAATAGCCTCTTTGATGATTGAAGAATAGGACCATAATTTCCTCAATAAATAGTTGTGGCCCATGTTGATGAGAGACAGAGAGGGAAAGAAAAGTTCTATGTAAGATACACAGAGAAGAAAGGCCTATGGAATTATAGCCCATAGATCAAACGGAGGTTAGTAGGAAAAGGAGCAAGTCCTAATTTTAGGAGTAATAGTCATAACATACCCTTAGAGAATGCTTTAAGCCTTGCAAAGCAAGTAACATTTGATATTCACAAACAACCCAGTGAGGTAAGGACAATTACTGCCTCCATTTTACATATGAGGAAACTCAGGTTCTGAAAGGTTGATTTATCAGGGGTCACAAAGCTAATCAGCATCAGAAGCAGGATTTGATCCCAGGTCTTCCTGACTCCAAGTCAAGGTGTGCACTCAGTGGAGAGTGATTAGTAGTAGTAAACCACTGCCTCTCAAAAATTAGCCTGCGAATTACCTGAGTGGATTCTGTTTGCCATTCTCATTCTGTATATTTTTTATCATGAGTGTCATTGAGGACCATTTCTCTCTTTTTAAAGATTATATTTGTTTTATTTTAAAATTGTTTACCTTTTTTCTGTTTAAATTATTATCTTTTATATATTGTTTTCTTGGTTTTGCTTACTTCACTTTTCGTCAGTTCATAGAAGTCTTCAGATTCTTCTCCGAATTCTTCATAATCATCATTTAAAATAACGTGGCAATATTCCATTATATTCGTCAGCATAGTTTTTTACTTCCACTCAGTGGATATCTACCTTGTTACTTTTTCTTTTTTTGCCACAAAAAAATGCTGCTATGAATATTTTATAAGGTCCTTGAGGGCAGAGACTGTCTTTTGCCTCTTTTTGTATCCCCAGTGCTTAGTACAGTGCCTGGCACATAGTAGGCACTTAATAAACATTTATTGATTATCTATCAATTGATGTCTAAGATTCTCCTACCTGTCTTTGGAATATATGCCTAGCACTGGGATCTCTGTGCTAAAAAATAAAATATGGACATTTTGGTCCCTCCCCCCTTTTTTTTCAGCATAATTCTGAAGTCCTTTCCAGAATTTTTGGACCAAGTTTAGTGAGCATTTCTGAGCACCTGGCCTATTACTTTATGTTGTTATGCATGTACTGTAGTTAATAGTTAATAGTAAATAATTCACATTTATTTCTCCTATTGTTGATTGATTTTAGCTTCAAACCCATTTTGGTGTACTTCCATTTTAAAAATGGAGTTCAGGGTAAATCTGTGGATAGTGACAGGGAGGTCGGTACGTCAGTCGTCACATACAGTACCTCTAAAACATTTTGAAAATGTTAACAAAATTCGTCAGTAATCTCCCCCCCAACTAAACTGTAAGAATCCTGAGGGTAGAGACCATGCTTTACATGCTATTGGTATCTCCCCCAGGACTGGGCACATAGTAAGAATGCAGTGCATACTTGATTAAGCTTTTGTTTCTTTTTAATTTCGTAGGAAAGACCGGCAGACACTAATGCCGGTGTCGACAACTCAGCATCCCCATCTGTGGCTCAGCTCGCAGGCCGATTCAGAGAACAGGCAGCAGCCGTCTCAGCTAAGGAGGTAAGTGAGGAGTAATTAATTTATAATTCGGAAATATGGCATCTTTGGTGGGAGAAGGAAGAGTCAAGGCCAGTGTGATCTAAGTAGGAGAGGAGGTGAAGAGGAGACGAGGAAGTCTCTGAGATGAGAAGAGAACCCAGGAAGGAGTTTAATCTGAATCCAAAGACTGTGGATGCATGTCTGGTGTGTGATCCTAGTGACCCTGTTGGGGAAGAGACATAGAAAATGTTGTGCAGACAGTGAATCACATATGTCTACTGGGGGAATGGAAAATTGGATTCGTTTTAAGGCAGAGTCATTTCTATCTTCATTCTCATCCTCAACATCAATTAATATTTACATAGTACTAACCAAAACCTCCCCCTTGTTCTCTCCAGAAGGGCCTTCTGTCTAGGAAATCTGGGGCTGGTAACCATGCTATGTAGGCCAAGCAGGAAGTGCAAGGGAAACAGCTGCTGAAGCACTGGGAATTTAGTGATGAGCAAAAGGCCAAAGAGAGGCTGCTTTATAGGAAGTTAGGGAGTCAGTGAAGCTCGAGAAAGGAAGTGATCTTAGAGAGAGGGAGAGACCAGTGGGTGTGAATAGGAGATTCAGCCTTTCTAGGGCTGAGCTTTTGAGATGGGATATGCCAACCCTGGAACAATTTGCGTTTAATTTACACTAGTTCATGATACTCTGCAATGGAAGAAATGGTAGGCTCACTATAGTCTGGGGGCTCATTGAAAGAATGGGGAACAGGGGCATGGAAGCTAAAAGACAGAAGGTTTGACACAAGACACATCAGTTTGTCACTGCTCTTGTATATTCCCATGTAGAAAATGGGTTGATAATTTCTAGCCCTGGTGGAGTTGTCATAAGGGTGATTGAAATGGTAATGACACAAGGAGCCAGCTATCACTTAGAAGGGGGTCACCTTCTGTATTTTCTTGAGCTGTTGTTAAAAATGGATGGATCTCAAGCGGAGGAAAAAGAGGGAATTCCATCAGCAGGAAAGTGACGAGAAAGAAGAGATGAAAGTTTAAAATGGCTAGATAGTTAAATAGGACTTTATATAGAAATATAAATCCTGGGAACTCCCAGGGATGCCTGATCCTCTGCCTCTCTCCCATCCTCTCTCAAGAGGAATCCTGCACTAGCTGAAGATATCCCTGGATACCCTATGGGATGGGTTTCCCTTCCTTCCTCTTCCTCTTTGTTACTTAACTAGCTCTCTCTCTCTCCCTTTTTCTCTCTTGTGTGTCTGTCGGCCCCCTCTCCAGCCACCAGCCAATAAACCAACAAGAAGGAAACCACCTTGCTCCCTTTCCCTGTTCCCCCCCAAGATAGAGATGGGCCAGAATGGTGAGGAGGTAAGTAAAGCTGATGGTACTTGAAAGTCACTCTGGAAGTGGAAGGATATTCTGCCCGAGGGACTGTCATCTACTTCTGTGTAAACAATACACAGGAGACCAGTGTGCATTCAGGGGCCATGGTCTTTAGCCCAGAAATGTCATTGTAACCCATACATAGTACAATAATTCATAGAAAGGAAACCTTTTCCCCCCAGAACTTCTCCTGAGTCCCTTCCTTTCTCCTCCCACCCTTCTATGCATCTTTTTTAGGAGTTTTGAAGGTGATGGGCTAGGAGTGGGAAAGGTGGAAAACAGACCCCTATATCACAAACTCTTCTGTTTAAATGCATTTCATGACACTGGGTCTATACAAGATGAAAACTGGCTGGTCTTAGCGAAGGGTGTATTGCATTAAGAGTTGAGACCTGGTTTCATCTCCGTTTTCACATCTTGAGTAGCATTGGGAAAAAACTTTCAGTCTTATACTGAAAAGAACACTTAAGAGAAAGCACTATATTAATACACAGTAGTAAATTGGTGTCAGAGGTTATAATCATAATAATAGAAATGCAAAGGCTCTGCTTGTATCTTTTGTTGTTTTTTTTTTTAAGACTGGCCATGGTTTTGAATAGCTGGAGGAATGCCAAGGATATAAATAACTGGCTACCAACATAATAAAGGCTCTGATATCATAGGGAGAGCTAATAATAGCTTTCAGCACTTACACACTCACCTGTTGTTATTTGTCTAGTGGTAGTTAATAGGAATGATTCTACCGTATCCAGGGAGACACAGGCAGCCCCTTAGATCTCCCCCGTGATGTTCCCACTAGGACCAAGCCCTAACTCATTCATCTGACCAGAAATGCCCCAAGCAAATAAAGTCAACACAGGAGTTCAGTTCTATAGGATCCTGCCTCTACCACCTAGCCTGAACCTTTGATTGGGATCAACCAGCTTACACTGGACTATAACTTGAGAGACCGGGATTTGAATTTTGTCTCTGACACTGTGTGACCGTGTCGTTCACTTGTTTCAGTCATGTCTGATTCTTTGTGACCCCAATGGGGTTTTCTTTGTTTTCTTCAGCTTATTTTACAGATGAGGAAACCAAGGCAAACAGGGTTAAGTGACTTGCCCAGGGTCACACAGACAGTGAGTGTCTGAGGTTAGACTTGAACTCAGAACTTCCTGACTCCAGGCCTGGTGCTCCATCCACTGCTTCACCTAGCTGTGAGATCTTAGGCAAGTGATTCACTTCTCATAGCCCCAGGAAGCTCTCAAGACTAAAAGCAGCAGAACAATTGTCGTTCTGCATTGGTGTCTTGTGAGCTTCCTTACTGGGAGTTCTCTATACCAATGATATTATAGGTATGAACCCCCAAAAAGGATTTTGAAAAATTAATAGTATAGATAGAATGAGAAAGCCTGGGGAGAGCATATTTGCAATAAGATTGCACCATTTTAGTGTGAACAAGCATTTATTAAGCATTTACCCTGTGCCAGGTACTGTGCTAAGTGCCAGAAATAGAAATACAAGCAAAAGGAAAGACAGTCCCTGGCCACAAGGAGCTTACATTCTAATGGGAGAAGATAGAAGGAACTGAAAAATCAAAAAGGGAGCAGGTAGGAAGAAGGTACTCTGAGAAGGCATAGAGGAAAAAGTCTATAGAGTAAAGAGTAAACCTTGGAGAGGAATGAAGACATGGCTAGCCTGAGCATTTTCTTTAAAATGGGGGTAGCAAGGGCAACCAGCCAATCAGAGGAAGAGACGAGAGGGACAGAGGGAACTTCTGGGGTGAGTAAGTATGATGGAGATAGTCTGGAGAGAAAAGACTGGAGCCTGGAGAGGGATGAAGAAAATCATCATCGTCATCATCATGGCTGACATTTATATAGTGTTTACTATATGATGGGCACTGTGCTAAGCACTTCATAATTACTATTTCATTTGGTCCTCACACCAACCCTGGGAAGGAGATACTGTCATTATTCCCACTTTAGAGAAGAGAAAACTGAGATAAACAGAGGTTAAATGACTTGCCCAGGGTCACACAGCTAGGAAGTGTATGAGGTTGGATTCGAACTCAGATATCCCTGACTCCAGCTCTTTATCCTGTGTGACACCTGACTGCCCCTAACTTGGCTATCAGTCCCACTTCCCAGCTATTATTAATGGAGTAGCCAAGGGCTCAGTGAGGCAGAGATGAAACTCTTGGATAGAAAGCCAAGTGGCTTGCTAAGGAAGTGTGTTCGACAACATGATAAAAAGTTCAGAGTCCAAGCCCAAAATCAGAAAAGGCATTTATCATTCTTTCTCATGAGAAAGGACGCCACCCAAACGGTAGAGGTCGGGGGCTCTTTAATTATGTTTTACATTTATTCAGTCTGAATAAACGAGTACTGCCCCTGAACAGAGTACAGGAGAGTACAAAGGACTCAGATGGACGCCAGTCCTTCTATAGACCCTTCCTTCAAATCTCGAGCCAGGCTCTTCATTGGCCTACGTCATGCCATCCTCAAATGGCTTGTTTAAGCATGCGTACAAGCCTCTGACCTTTCACCCCAGAGCTTTGATTAGAACTAGTTCTACCCAGTCACTTGACTTACATTCTGCTAAAGCTGAGGGGGAAGGGAGAGGAAGAAGAGTACTTTCAACTCTGTGGAAACAAAACTGCGCCACCCCCCTTCCCACCCCCCCCCTTACAGAAGGAACTCTTTTTCAACAGAAGGAAGGATATGTAGTTTAGGTTCCTTTGCCTAGCATCTTCAAGGACTTTGAAGTTCACATAAAAGTAAGCCAGACAAGCAGTTTTAAACAGGCAGTCTGGCAAAGCGAACCACCAAAGGGATTTGAACCCCCCACTCATTGCCTCTGGTAACAATTATCAATGCCAGAACTCTATGAAAGAAAGGACAGCAGAAGTGTGGGGATGAGCAGGGTTGGGCCAAGCCCTAACTTTGGAGTCAAAAGATCCAGGTTCATCACCTACGTCCTATACTCCCTGCCTGACTTTGGACAGGTTACTTAAACTCCCTGGGTCTCAGTTTCCTCATCTGTAAAAACAAAAGCATCCCACCAGGTGGCCTTTGAGGTTCTTTTGTATATAACCATTAGTTCTTATGAACTAAATACTTGAAGGCAGAGATCCTATGATGTCATGATCAGTCTGACAGGCTTCAGCAGAAATTCACTATCCTAACACCCACAAGCCCATGCAGCCGGCTAGCCCATCAGTAGAGAGAGGAAACTTGTTCTGGTCCTGGTTCTGACACCAGCTCCCTGGATGACTTAGGGCAAGTTGGCTCTTATCTCTTTTCAGTGACTTCCTCATCTGTCAAATAAAAGGATGAAGCTGGAGGCCTCTAAGGTCCAGTGATTTCTAAGAGGACTGGAGGTAGAGGAATTTCATATCATTCCTCTTGATGTGCTCTGTGTTCCAGACAAATTGCCTACTTTCTGTTCTCCAGATCTGAAGTGCCATCTCCGGCCTCTGCGCCTTTGAATAGGCTGTCTCCCTGTTCCTGAAATGCATTGTCTCCTCACCTTGGCCTGTTAGAATGCTTGGCTTCCTTCAGGGTTCAGGCCTTTCTGCCTTCAAGGCTGCCCTTGAGGTTAATTTTAACCAACTCTCACCTACAATTTCCTAAAGCAAGGCCTTTCTTGATTGCCCCAGCTGTTAGTGCCCTGTGAAATTAATTTGCATATGTTTGCATAACTGTGTGCATGAAGTATCCCCTTATTAGAATGTAAGCTCCTTGAGGTTATTTTGTTTTTGTTTTTGCATCTTCCATAATTAGTGCCCTGGTTTCTGTATAGCAAGTACTTTAATAAATACAGGTGGCAGGAAGGGAGGGAGGAAGGAAGGTAGAAATGAAGGGAAAAAAAGGAAAGAAGTCGGCAAGAAGAGAGGAAAGGAAGAAAGGGAAGAGGGAGAGAAGGAAGGAAGGGAGGGAGGGGAAGGTAGATAGGAAGGAAAAAAGGAAGGAAGGAGGCAAGAAGGGAGGAAAAGAAAGAAAGAGGAAGGGAAGAAAGGGAAGAAGGAAGGAAGGAAGGAAAGAAGGAAGGAGGGAGGAAAGAACGGAGGGAGAAGAGGGAGGAAGGAGCTCCCCTGCAGAAGTCAGTGACGTTGACGCGGTTGCTCCCGTTTCTTGGTGAGCAACACCGAACAGCCAAGCACTTCAAAGCGTTCTCAGGTTTCACCGTCCCAGGGACTAGCACAAAATGCTCTTATCAAGCTATTTCTCTCCTTGTTCTCTGTTCACAACCAGCAATGTCTTATAGCACGTGCCCCATGTTGAAAACCTTGTGAAAGAAAATGCTGCCATCTACTGCCAGCTTCTGGGCACCATTGCGCCTGCTTATCTTCAGTTTTAGTTCCTTTTTGATTTAATTCCATTCAACAGTGTTTTGTTTTGATTTTTTGTTGTTTTTGTTTTTGGTGTGTATGTGTGTGTGTTTTTTCTTAGTCCTTCCCTCACTGAGCAATGCTTATTGCAAGGCCACTGTGTATTGAAGACCAAAAGGGGGAAATAGAACCAGGGACATGCCATCTTCGGTTGCTTCTCTCCATTTATTCCATGGGTAGGCCTTCAGTGCCTTCTAAATAAGTACTGAAAACCAACCAGGCCCTAAGGAGATGGACAGAAAAGCACACTATTGAAAGAAGGAAAATCAGCATTCTTT
Organism: Trichosurus vulpecula; assembly: GCF_011100635.1. Classification (NCBI taxonomy): domain Eukaryota; kingdom Metazoa; phylum Chordata; class Mammalia; order Diprotodontia; family Phalangeridae; genus Trichosurus; species Trichosurus vulpecula. Next base: position 60,932,162 of record NC_050576.1, read on the forward strand.
TTGCATTTTTTGTATCCCCAACACTTAGCGCAATGCTTAGTATATAGTTAGTGCATACTAAGTTCTTGTTGACTTGACTAGGTAACCATTCGTGCTCAACAGAGAGGCTACAGAGCCTAGTAGAAAGAACTGTCTCTGGATCTGGAGTCAAGAGATGTGGTTTTGTAGCCCAGTTTGATACTGTCTAGACCTGTGATTTCATTAATTCAGCTCAACATCAGTTCCTTCTTTTGTTAAATGAGGACCAAAAATACACACACACACACACACACACACACACACACACACACACACACGCACAATGTTTTAGAGCGTGGAATTGTCTATAGGATGTCATTGGCTGACTTCACCGAGGTGTTAAAAGTATATCTTCCCAAAATGTGATTTGTTAAGGGTGGGGTTCGGTGATGTATCCACAGAGACTCTCTACCTCACCCTTCTTAATCATTGTCTAGTTAACCCACCTTTTTGAAAAATAAGGACTAAGACCCAGAGTTTCGTTTTCCTCCAAGCAGAAGTGTCTTCTCAACTAGAAGGGCCTTCTCTAATTTTCAGACCCAGGTGGTCTCACTAGAGATGAGGACACTGAACGCCTGTCTACTTGAGGCCGGTAGTCTTCTGAAACAAAGCAATCAAAACAGCAGCACTTTTCTCTCCTTCTTATTTTCCCCTCTGCCTTGTGGGTTACATCCAGAAGCGATTCTCCCTGTCTTCATTCTCATAGTGTTCTTTTGGTCTATTTGATTTATAGAAACCATCACCCAATGCGGGCCACCCTCCCAAAATCAAGGTGAAAAACTCCCCTTTGATTGAGAAGCTACAGGTAAGTACGGTTTGCATTTGCTACTCTATTACCATCACCCAATGGTTGCTTTTTATTCTTCAGGTGGTGACTTCCTTCTTTGTCCCAATCCTTGTTGGGGGATGGTTTGCCTGTGGTACCTGTACAACCATCAGAGCTATAAGTAGCAATTTTTGTGCCAGGGCAGGCAGCACAATTCAGTGCTATTGGATGGGGTGGACGCTGAAAGGAGGCTATGAGACGAGTTCATGCCATGAGGGGAGAGAGGGTCAGTATCACAGTGGACTGGGCCTCAGAGTGCGTTGGGATTGAGGAGGTGCAATGGACTTGACCTTCTGGTATTTTAACCACTCATTGCTAATTAGGCGCTACCTCCTATACTGATAATGGATTCTCCCTTAAATGCAAGTCCTCACCACCACCCTCGTTATTGAGCTAGTGACTATTAACTAGTTGATGACTAAATTGTCCCCCCCCCCCCAGAGGAAGGAGCTTCTCCAGCCTGTGTTAATGGTGGTTAACACAAAATAATTGAGGGAGAGCTGTATGAAGGGATGCTAAACTTTAGAGTGACCTCTAACCATTCCATTCACAACGGCCTGCACCGTGAAGAAAGTTCTTTGGGAAAACCTTAAAGCACTATATAAAGGTGAACTACTATTAAGGAGATACAGAGAGACAAAGGCAGAAAGGAGAGAGAAAGGGAGAGAGCAAGACCAAGAGAGAGACAGACAGAAAGAAAGGAAGCAAGGAAGGAAGGAAGAGAGGGAGATAGACAAAGAGAGAGAGACAAGAAAAATAGAAAGAGAGAGATAGACACAGAGAGAGACAGAGACAAAGAAAGAAAGAGAGGGAAAGAAAGAGACAAAGAAAGAGAAACAGAGAGAAAGAGACAGAGAAAGATAGACACACAGAGAGAAAGGGAGAGAGAGACAAAGAGAGAGAAAGAGACAAAGAGAGCAATGAAGGAAGGAAGATAGGAAGGAAGGAAGATAGGAAGGAAGGAAAGAAGGAAGGAGAGGGAAAGGCATAAAAAAGAGAGACAAAGAGAAACAGAGACAAAGAAAGAGAAGGGGGTGGGAGGAGATAGAGAGGGAGCTGTCTCCAGGATGTGTCCAAATCAAAGCTGCTCGGTGGTTATTTAAGAATCATGGTGTACTATTTCTTCTAAGCTTTTTAGGGTAAACAAATGAAATCAAAGCCAAAACTCCACTGTGGAATCATGGAACCACACAAATCCATTGATAATAAGTTGAGCTGTTAATGGAGGAAACATTGGACTTGAAATCAACTAGACCCGAATTCTAATCTCAGTTCTGCTGCTACCAGCCTTTGCGAACATGAACAAATCCCTCCAATTCTCTGAGACTCCATTCTCATCTGCTAGGTTCTGAAGTGGGGATAGTAATATTTGCACTATTACCTCACAAGACTGAGGGAAATTTTTCTGGACGTGTTAAAGTACTATGTAATATTGGCTATTATAACACAGTGAGTGTTCTAAATGAAATAAATCAATTGTACAAACACAACAACATTTCTATGGTCTGATGTTAAAGGGAGGCAGAGTGGTGTAACGGAGAGAGAAGTCAGAAAGACTTAGGTTGGGGCCCCACCTCTCTGCCATATGGGCTTTGTGACCTTGGACAAATCCTTTAATCTCTCAGTACCCTAAGTAAGTCTCTGAAACTATGAGTTACAGACTAGTTGCTAGTCTGTGGAGAGGATTCAAAGAGTTCTCTGTATTAGTAAAATCATAATCCTGGTCAAAAAAGAAAGGTTAAAGGATGTTCAGCAAGATATACCACATGGGAGAATATGGTTAGTCCAAGGAACTTCTCTGCCACATAGTAGAGGAGTGGATGTTAAAAAAAAACTGACCTGAAATACTCGTAACAAATAATCCCCCCCTAACCCAACCTCCCAAGACTATAGGCACAGGGCTAGGGCTGGTGTGGGAGCATCAGTGCCCTCTCCCACCCTCACAGCCTCTCTTTTCCACACAGCCTTCAGATTCCAGATGCTCTTTTGTTATATTTTTCTTCCCTTTAATTATTTCTTTTTGTCTTCAAGGCTGTCCTCAAGGCTGCTTTTAATCAGTTATTACTTGTATAAAGGTTTCACCTGTCCAGGGATGGCTCTGACAGCTGCCACGCCCATACTTCTAATAATAATGATAAGCTAGCATTTATGAAGTGCCTTAAGGTTTGCAAAGCCCTTTATCTAGGTTATTTCACTTGACCCTCACAAACCCTGGATGGAGGTGCTATTATTATCCCCATTTTACAGACGAGGAAACTGAAGCTAAGGAAGGCAGCTAGGAAGTGTGTAAGGCAGGATTTGAATTCAAGTCTTCTTGATTCAAAGTGGATTATGCTGCAATCCACTCTGCTACCTCCCTGCCCCTTTAGAATGGGGAAAGATGAAGCAACTGTCACTGTCTAGGGAGAGGAAGAGGGTGACTATCTCTAAAGCTTCGAGGGCCCCTCACGCCCTAGTGGTATGTAGATGACAATCCCCGATTTGAGCCACTGACATTATAATTTAGTGTTTATTGGAAAAACAGCATTTGCCAGGTCCATGCTGCTGCCTCCTGGTACCTTGATGGGGTAGGATGCTCGTTGGCCGTGGCTAGTGTTCAGGGACATGGGTGAGAGGGAAAAAAAAATCACGGCAAATAGAGCATGAGAGAACCAATTTAATTCTTTGTCGGTAATATGAGAAACAGACATAGCCCTTGCTTGTAACCACTTCTGCCAGGTGATTGGCAGACGAAGAAAGAATCTCTCCCCACCCTACAATGAAATTCCTCATTTTCTTTCCACAGGCCAATTTAGCCTTTGATCCTGCTGCCCTGTTGCCAGGGGCTTCACCTAAAAGTCCTGGATTAAAGGCCATTGTGTCTCCATTTCATAGCCCACCTTCCACCCCCAGCAGTCCAAGTGTTAGATCCAGGTCCACTGAACCAGAGGAGGTGCCAGTCAGCTTTGACCAACCCCCTGAAGGCAGCCATCTACCTTGTTACAATAAGGTACGTCTCAAATCCAAAAGATTGCTTTGTAATCTGGGGAAAAGTAGCCATTTGGCCATCAGCTGGGGGATGGCTAAACCAGTTATGGCACATGAATACAAAGGAATCTTACTGTGCTTAGAAGAGAGGATGACTGTGAAGAATTTAGAAAAAGACTGGCAGACTTAGCTGAACTGATGTAAAGCAAAGCAAGTGCATTTCAGGAAAACAATATACACGATAACTACAGATGATTACAACAGTGAATGCATAAATGAAATTAGCGCTGGGTAATTATAGTGACCAGGTTGGATGCTGGAGAAGAGCTGAGAAAGATAAAGTTCTTTCCCTTCCTTGTAGATGTGGGGAACAACGCATGCAGACTATTGTGTATAGTCAGGCACGATTGATGTGTTGACTGGTTTTGCTGAATTGCTTTTTTTTTCTTTTTTGTCACAAGGGATGCCTCACTAGGAAGGGAAGAGGGGAGGGATTTATTTGGAAAGGAAGGTGATGTAAAAACAAAAGATATTAATGAAAAATAAGATTTTTAAAAGGGAGAAGTGAGCCTTTGGTTTAGCTTGAATTTGGACAGAAAGTCTGCAAGCTCTACTATTATCCAGAGAGAATTTGAACTTAGGAAAAAGCAACAACCATTTGGAGGTGCATGAGAAACCAATGTTATGACTAGCCATGGACTAGAAGTGAGAATATATTCGATCCTACCTGCTTACCTCATCCCTTCTCCTCCCTTATTTCCTTGGTTGTTGTCCTTTGTTCTTGAAGAGGACCAAAATGACATCACTATGTTAAAGCAAGTTACAATGAGTCCAACTGTGGCTGATCAAACCAATATGAGCTCAGAATGGTCTAACACAGGTCAGGCACAAATAGTTCAGGTGACCATTTGGGGTGGATTCTTTAAATTTGCGCATCTTGCATTTCTTTTGAGCTACTTCAATTCTGCTTTGCTAATAGAGCATGGCAGCTTCTCTGGTTAAGGCATGCTATTCTGGGTGACCCTGTGCCAATGTCTCCCATGTCACACAATCAATTCCGAAGTTCTTAAGAGAGACCTTGAGAGTAACCTTGTATTGCTTCTTCGGACCACCATTGTGAGCCCCTACCCTGTGTAAGTTCTCCATAAAATAGTCTTTTAGGCAAGTGTACCTTTGGTGTTTAAACATGTCCAGCCCATCAGAATTGCGCTCTCTGTAGTAAAGTTTGAATGTTTACTTCAATGTTTGAATGTTTACTTCCTTCCTTCTAAAGATTCTCTTGTACATACATTCCTTCGACTGCCAGAATGTAGTTGCACGATCTTCTCCCCTCCCCCCTCCCCCTATGATTTCCCCCCAAAAAAAGGAGTGAGGGGAGTTAAAACTGCCTCCAGCTATGTAAAGTGACATCCAAAACCAAAGATGATGGCTAATGTTCTGATGAATCTGTGCACACAGGATAGCCTCCCAGACTGCAGTTACTCAGGGTCATTTATGCAGGGACAGCTGTTTGATGAATCGTTCTAGTCTTCATTAAAGAGATAAATTCCACGTACTATTCACTGACCTTGACAGCAGTAGTGTTCTATATTTTGCCTTAAGAAAGCTCAATTTGGTGACATCTTGCCACATAAAATAGATAAAAATTGGAAAACAATCATTTCCTTTGCAAAAGGCTTTGCTATGGAATTTCTTGAAATAGAATAATAGCTTTAGAGATACAAGGGACCTTAGAGGTTATCTAGTCTACCTCTCCCCTGAATTTTACACTTAAGAAAACTGAGTCCAGAGAAGTTAAAGTCATTTATCTACAAGTTCAGAGAGGTTGGTTGCACAGGATAGAATCGAGGCCCTTTGATTCTACATTCATCCTTCTTTATACCACACCATGAAGTGTGAGCTTCTATTTCGGGCGTGGGGGGCGGGGGAAGGCAAGGCAATTGGGGTTAAGTAACTTGCCCAGGTCACACAGCTAGTAAATGTCTGAGGTTGGATTTGAATTCAGGTCCTCCTGACTCCAGGGCTGGTGCTCTATCCACCGGAGGAAGAAGGTGTGTCTAAGCTATTCTGACAGGGTGACAATGCCAAGGCCAAGACACCATCGGATGTCATAACACTTTTCTCTGTTGGTCTCATCTTGCAGGTGCGGACACGAGGGTCAATAAAGAGGAGACCTCCCTCCAGAAGATTCAGACGATCACAGTCAGACTGTGGGGTGGATCTGGGAGATTTGGGGGCAGCTGAATCATCTCAGGAGAATGGTGCCAAGGAAGAGGACAGTGATGAGGTGTTCACATCCAAGAACAAAGCCTTGGGGTCTCCCCTCTCTAGGGCAATGAGCAGAGAGATGAGGAGAGAGCTGGAGTCTGATGACAAACCTCTGCTAAGGAGGTCATGCAGTATGACCGAGAACCCAGGGGAAAGGAGCAGGGCCTTGGAAGAAGCCACATCATACAGGAATGCTGTGAAAAATAAAGAAGGGAAACAGCAGAGTACAGTGGAGGATGCTGAAGGAGAATCACACCAGAGAGCCACAGATAATCAAGAGGAAAAAAGAGAGAGCCCAAAGGAGGATAAAAAGGAGACATCTCCAGTGGATTCTGGAGGGGATAAAAAGGAAAAGACAAGTGAAGACCCTACTTTAGAGACAGAGGAAACATCTGAGAAAAGCACAGGAGATGAAGAGGAGAAACCTGGACAGAAGAACACAGGGGCTAAAGATGGGGAACCAAAACAGCGTACTGCCACAGGGACAAATGAGGAGAGGCCCCAAAACACCCCCAAAGAGAAGGCAGGAGAAAATACCACCGAGTCAGAAAAAGATAAAGAAGAGAATGAGCAAAAGGAGAGTATTTCTGAGAACATAGACAACCAAGAAAAAACACACAACCAAGAATGCAATGCTGGAACAGGGCATTCTCAGCCAGCAACAGATTCTGAGACCACCAGTGAAGCCCCAAATATGCAATCAACCTGCAGTGCAGAGGTAAATTGGTAGTATTGCTAGTTATCATATGCCTCCTTTATCGCATGCGTACTTCTTTACAAATTCATAAACTTTCCTCATTGTGAAATCACAAAGGTGCCAGCCTCTCTGGCCTTGTGCCTTGCTAGAGTGGGGAATGGGTCATTCTTCTCTGAGGGATGACAAGGACAAGATAAGATGGTATTTTTGCATTTGTTTCCTTATCTGTGTTGGTTATGGAATTTTTACTCACACAAAAGTGATTCCACCCCGGTGCCTGAAAAGTAACTGGTCCTCAGTAATTCCCTATTCCTGACACCTGCTGGCTAGGTCTACATTGTAAGGATGGAGCAGAGCCATCTTGTGATGGCTCTGCCCTAAGCTCACACACTTCTTTCTTTTAGCCACTCAGATACACCCAGCTACCACGAAGTACAGATGGATTTGCAGTTTGGGAAGCATTAGGAAAGAGTAAGAAGAAGCCCCAAAATTGAATCTAAAACCTAGGGCTGATGGGCAGCAGCATTTCTATGAGATTTCAGGTACAAGTGAAGGAGATGTTGGATGGAGCTGAAATGGGGTGGGTAGTGAGGGACACTTTCTAGGGAGATGTTGGATGGAGCTGAGGTGGGGAGGGCAGTGAAGGAAGGACGCTTGCAGTGAAGGAAGGACACTTTCTAGGGAGATGTTGGATGGAGCTGAGGTGGGGTGGGCAGTGAAGGAAAGGCAGTGAAGGAAGGACACTTTCTAGGGAGATGTTGGATGGAGCTGAGGTGGGGTGGGCAGTGAAGGAAAGGCAGTGAAGGACACTTTCTAGGGAGATGTTGGATGGAGCTGAGGTGGGATGGGCAGTGAAGGAAGGACACTTGCAGGGAAGGAAGGACACTTTCTAGGGAGATGTTGGATGGAGCTGAGGTGGGGTGGGCAGTGAAGGAAGGACACTTGCAGGGAAGGAAGGACACTTTCTAGGGAGATGTTGGATGGAGCTGAGGTGGGATGGGCAGTGAAGGAAAGGCAGCGAAGGACACTTTCTAGGGCTTCTCAAATTGTATCTGCTCTAACTGCCCTGAAGTCCAGCCACAGCACACGGGGAAAATGAGGGAAAAAGTCATTTAGTAAAATTCCTCTGCTCTCCACATGGCTATGAAGTCGAAGTGGTTATTTGAAACTTTAGTAAAGAATGTGATAGTCCTGCTGTCCTGCCCCAGTCAGGTCATAGCTATAGCACTATGTTCAGTTCCGGGTACCATAATTCGCAGGGGCAATAACAAATTGGAGAGTATCCAGAAGAGGGCAGCCAAGATGAAGGGACTACATCCATGCCATCCCAGTATTGGTTGAAGAAAACAGCCTGGAAATGAGAAAACATAGAGAAAATACACCCTCTGTCTTCAGGAATTTGAAGATCTGTCATGTAGAAAAAACCACCAGCTAGGTGACACAGTGGGTAGAGCACTGGGCTTGGAATCAGGAAGACCCATCTCCATGATATCAAATCCAGCCTCAGACACTAGCTGTGTGACTCTGGGCAATTCTTTAACCCTGTTTGCCTCAGTTTCCTCATCTGTAAAATGAACTGGAGAATGAAGTGGCAAATGACTCCAGTATCTTTGCCAAGAAAACCCCAAATAGGGTCATGAAGAATCAGACACAACTGAACAACAACATGTAGAGAAAAGACGGAAATTTTTCTGCTTAGCCCCAGTGGGCAGAACTAGTATCTACAGGTAGAAGTTATAGGTAGTCAGATTTTGGCTCAAAATTAGGGAAAACTTCCTAGCTATTAAAGCTCTCCAAACACTTTGCCTTCGGGAGTTGGGTAAGGGGGCAGAGTTTTAAGTTCCCATTATTGCAGCTCTTCAAGCAGAGGTTAGAGGTATTATGGATCAGAGAGATGCATGAATTCAGTTTGGATGGTCCTACATGACCTCTGAGATCCCTTCTAACTCTGACATTCTATAATATATGCTACGCTGAAATCATAGTTGACTCTTCAGTTAACTAAAGTAAGGGATGCTTGGATTTCTTAAGCACTCAGGATCAATTTGCAGTATAAGAGATTAGCTCAGAGATCTCTACAGCCCCTTTATGAGGCAAATATTTGAACAGTTGAGGGATGAGGGATATACAAGGGCAGCTGTGGATAGTAGATAGAAAATTGGCCTTGGACTCTGGAAAACTCAGGTTCAAGCTTGGGTCTGAATCATTCTATGTGACCCTGGACAAGTCAGAACTTCTCAGTTCCCTAAGTCTATAAATTGTAGAACAGGTGCCAATCTTTATCAAAAGGAGTTTTGGCACCTGGAGATCTCTATGAGGATGAAATCACAGATCCAGTCCAAGACTTACAGACTTGAGAAATTAAATAAGAATACCAGGCAGCATATGAGGCTGAAATAGGGGAATGAGACTATGAGTGACATAACAGGCCAGATCAGTCATAGTAGACTAAGGTGGTCAAGAAAACTTTCATGTGAGGTTTGATCTAAGCCCTGAAGAATGGTTCCTATTGGTTTTGGATTTTCATAGGCATTGTCTTAATTCTTTTCTCCTCCCTCACTTCTTCAGCAAGTGTCCAAGAAGATCCAACCTAGAGGCTCAGGAAGGAGATGGTGATTGACTAAACACGTTAGTAAATACCTCCATGGTTGAATGAATACAACAGTATGGACTTTAAGATAGATGAGAGATACCAGTCTGCATTGTGGTAGTATGTCTCCCAAGGCAGCTGGATGCTAGGACAGAGGCAGCGCCAGGGCATCCTGAGACTCATGTTGGACTCCTCAAAGATCCCCTGGGTGGCCATACATCTGTGTGATGCAAAGAGAAAGGAATTTGGAGTCAGGAAACCGGGGTTCAAATCCCAGTTATGCTGCTCATCTGCTGTGTGACTTTGTAAAAGTCACTGAATTGCTCTGGAACCCAGGTTCCTCATAGCAGAACATAACAGTCCCTTCTGACTCAAAATCTCCAATACAGGGGCACTAAGGCGAAATAATGAGGTTGGTTGAGATGGTCTTTGCTCATCTAAAGCCCTTCCTGGTTGCCTTAAGATCCCTCCCCTGTCCTCAAGACAGCTCAGCAACATGGTGGCACCTGATGGGACAATGGATAAAGAGCTGGGCCTGGAATCAGGGATACCTGACTTCAAATCTAGCCTTAGACGCTTACTAGCTATGTGAGCCTGGACAAATCACTAAACCTGCCTGCCTCAATTTTCTCATTGCAAAATGGGGATAATAAAAGTACTTACCTCCATTTGAATTGGGCTTAAAAAGTTGGATAAACATACATACAAGAAAAGAGAGAAATAAGGGGCATTTCAGTGACCAAAGATATGGAACTGTGAGAATGCCAAGTATGACCAGAATGCAAAGAATAGTCTAGTATGGTCAAAATATAGTGTACATAAATGGGGGTGACATGAGTTCCTTCTCAATTCAATACAACAAACATTTAAGTGTTAGAGGAATTTTTTTTTGTAGTTTCATGTACAATCATCTTTTTGTTGTTCTATATTATGGAAATGCTTGTTTTATTCCATAAATTTAAAAGAGAGAAGAGAAGAGAAGAGGGTCCAAGGATGACCCTTGGGAAAGATCTACATTAAGTGATTGTGAGAAGATAAGAAGTCAGTGAAGGGGAGAGGTAAGGATTAGGTAGAAGAGAAAGGAGGAGATAATATATAGCAAAAAGGAGAGATCAACAGATCAAAGAAGAATGAGAACAAAAAAAAGGTCATTGGATTTATGAATGAATGAATGAATGAATGAGAAATGAGAGATGATGTTTGGAGGAATTACTGTGGGAAATGAGATTGGAATTGGCCTTTGGGTTTACAACTCTGAGAAGTTGCCTTCATGCTGCCTTCACTCCCAGCCTCCAGTAATTGGTCTGCCTCTTAAGTAAAAAATTTTGCATTTTTGGTAGGCTCTAATTTTCAGGAAGTCTTTAATTTCAGGCTCAATTTGTCTCATAATGTCCACTCATAACTCTTAACTTCATCCTGTAAGGCCAAACAGAATAAGTCCAATGGAGCTTCCATCTAGTAGCCCTTTAAATGTTAGGAGACTACTACCCCCAACCCCCTCAAAGTCCTGCACATTTTTTCTTCTAGATTCCATTCAACCCATCCTCTTGTGGATTTGTATGACTCTGCCATCTTGGTTACCCTCCTTGGTCAATTATATAGTTTGTCACTATTCTCCATCTCAGTATCCACAGGCTAGTCAATCATCAGACAATTGAGGGGTTGGAATCTATGCCCTCTGTGGTTCCTTCCAGCTCAAAATCTATTACCCATAATCCCACAGAGGTTGATAAAGTCATAGAAGGGTTGACACACTCAGCCAATGCATCCCTAGTGACTGTCTGGTTTCCAAAGCTTAGAAAGGAATCCACCTTGGTTCCAAACTCAAGAAACTGGACACCAGGTAGTCTTGAGTACTGGAGTCCAAGTACAGACAGGGCCAGGGAAATGTGTGCTGGATACACCAATAAGCCACTGATGCATGTATGACTTGGTTTAACCATTCCACGATGTACTATAATCGCAATCACATAAATGAAAAGATCACTAAAAGGAAGCTATTTTCTGGGTAATTTTCATAATCAGTTTTGGTTTGGGAACAAAAAGATACTGGAGCATATGTCCCTCCTACAATTCAGACACAAGAGGTGAAGAGTGCAGAATGCTGCCTCATTTCTCAGATGTGGCCACTCAGAATTTCTTAATCTGGTTTCTTAGAGAGTCCAGGAAGAATCTCCCTGAGTAGTGGCTCCAAAAACTAGTGGTCAAATAAAGTGAGTAACCAACCAGAAGGGAAAATAAATATATTAGCATGGAAAGGAAGGTGGCTCTGTAGGGGCAGCTTCAGACTGTAGAGTCCCAGCCTCGGCTTATGCAGATTTTTGGGTCTGCTTCCAGTAAACAGCCAATTAGCAGCATTCTTTGGCATTTAACTGAACTTTACATTCTGTGATAAAAGAAAATATAAGTCCTTAGGTTCCTGCAATGGAAGGCTCAGTAGTTTGTTGTGTTGCTTGCTTAGACAGGTTACTTGTTTAATGCTTACATCCTGGTTCTTGCAGGTGGTCAGCCAGAAAGTAGCCCCCACCACCATCACCAAAGAACAAAGTTGCCATGTCGGCCTCACAATATGTTTCTAAAAGGATGCCTTTCCTTCCTCCTCAGAAGCATCTCACATGCACTAGGTGCAAAGGATAATGCTAGGCACTAGATATTCAAAGACAAAGATGAGGACTCCCTGTCTTACATTCTACTATTGCGATAGGTATTTAAGTAACATTCTACTGTTGCTATAGGTATTTAAGTAAATCTTAATAATAAATTAATTTCAAGAGGCAGAAAGTACTAACAACTGGAAGGGACCTAGGTATATCTTGGAGGAAGCAAGGGATTCTAAGAGGCAGGAGTGAGGAAAAAATACATTCCAGGCATGGGTCGCAGCCTGTGTAAAGACCTAGAGGTGGGAGAGAGAATTTTATATATGAGAAATAGCTAGTAGTCCAGACATATCAGAGAATCACAGATTCTTAAAGAATCACAGAAATGTTGAAATATAGCATAGGTAAGACCTGTTGGGCCTTTCAACAGACTTCATGTCAGTCATTCATGGACAAGCTGACTAAATTCAAAGAAATTCATCACCAGTAAACAAGGTGATGCATTTTTTTGGTCATAGCATTGGTTAAAGACAAAAAGAGACAATATTCACAATAATAATACCAGGAGTCATTGAATGTAGTTGTGCCTTATCACCGTACCAGACTAAGGCAAAAATCAAAATAACATAAAAAAGCAAAATGGCACCATATTGTGGAGAGAGCCACAAACAGAAAGCAAGGGAACTTGGACTTTATGTTCTAGGAGAATCATATAAGTATTGTCAAGATTTCCCCAGTCCCTTTTTCCTAATTCATTCTTTTCTCATCTTTCTCCAGGATGGTACCATAGTACAGGATACTAAAATGTAAAAAAAAAAAAAAAAAAAGAGCTCTATTGTCCACCCTTGATGAAGTTGCTGGAGTCATCTCGCTGGAAGTAGCAGCAACAGCACCTGCCAGGAATGGAGACACTCCATTAGGAGCTCATGGGATATCAGGAATGCCAAAGATATAGAATCAGCCTAAAATCAGAGAGGATCACTGTTGCCTCATGGCTTCTAGGCTGTAATGTTCTTTAGAGGGGTGGGAAGAGAGGATCCCAGTGTAAAAGGCTTTTCACCAACAGAAATTTGGTGTGGGATGTTCCTCAACAGACTTTGTAGAAGAAACCTATTCAAAACCTCTCACCACCAAACCTGGAGTCAACCCAGTCTGGATTTTAGGGGACTGCCTATTCAAGCAATTGAGCTCTAAATGAACACTTTTTTGAGTCATTTCTTGATGTAGTTCATCAGACGTGCCTATGTCTGAGTTGTAACCTTTGTAATTCTCTGAAATTCTTACAGTTTTCATATACAAGTAAAAACAAATTTAGGGATAGGTGGGGATGAAATACAGGAAAAAGAATGTTTTAGTGTGAATAATAATGTGAATCTTTCAAAATCATAAAAGACACAGTCTTTCTTTAAAAAAAAAAATCAGAACTTTTGAGACAAACTCTCAGCTTACCCACTTTTGAGATGGCCGAGCAGTTTTTCAAGGACTAAACTCTAGATGGGCTAAGTGTTGAAACATTTGTTTCAACCTATACCATATTTAGTCCATGAGCCTGAGCTTGCTTTCCCTTTTGGAAACGGTCTTCCTAGCTTATGACTACCAGAGCAACCTAGCTACACCCCCTTTCTGCCATGTTCTGAGGAGGTAGGCTCTCCAACAGAAAAGCAGGATGTCCTCAGCACCAGATGGGAAATCGGAAGATGTGGACCTCATTCCTGTCTCCTTTTCTCCCTCTTCCTTCCCCTCCCTCCCTCTAACTCAGTGTGTGGCCAAGTCAAATCCTTTGTTCCTCTGTTTCCTCAGCCACAAAGGAAAAACAAAACCTGCCCTCTACCAGCATGACATCTTAAGGTGAGGATAAGTGTTGCTGTTCCAGATATTGCCAAGTAAATGCTTTGTGGTCTTCCGTACACATGTACTATATGAAGGTAATCATTTTTATTAGCTGTTTGGAAATGCCATCAAGGCCACTATTTCAAATTGAACTTCTTGAAGCAGTAAGTGAGGGATACTCTGTCATGGAGAAGTGTCATTCCCCAGAATGTATTTCTACAGGGTATATCTTTGCATTAACAGGGGATTGTATGAGGCAGAGAGACTGACTTCTTACTTCAAATACAAGGCTAAAGGACATTGGCCAGAAGAAATCTGCACTTTGCAGAGCTGCTCCTGGGTCTGACTTGAGTTTTGGGGCCTCCCAAAGTGCTAATTCAGTGGAATCTTGACTCTGTGGGGTTCACACTGGAAGTCTTCGGATATTAGAAAATGACCTTCCAGCCTGAAGGGTCGGAGGTTGCTCCCCATCCATTGATTTTTCTCTTCCTAGTCAATCTTCTCTCTGATTTCTGGAAAGAGTTAGCATTGGGCTAACATTGTTTTTTAAAAATAACCTTGTCGTTAAAAAAGCAGTGGGTCAGCTAGGATGTGTTCTGACCCAGCCTGTCTTAGGGTGTGCACAACTGTATTACTGCATATACACACATGTGCTTAAGAGTTCAGACACATGTGCATATGTATGAGTGTGTGTGATGGAAGGGGAAGATTTATCCTATTCCTTTCCCCAAAATGAAATGGAAGGAAAAGAGAAGAAATAAAAAATATGGAGATAAAAAGAAAACTGTGCTTTCCTTCTGAGAATTGCAAATTAAGATGGGGAATGGGGAATGGAGATAATAAAGTAACAGGAACCTGAAACCAAAAAATTAGCTAGATGTCAGAGACACAGAGATTGGATTTCTACTTATTCCCCAGTTGTATCTTTCCCACTGTTCCTCCATTGATAAATGCTAACAGCTGAGGCAGATACATTTTATTCCTTCATTTGACAAGTATTTATTGATGGACACCTATGTGCAGGGCATTTCAGCTTCATGATTCTACTAAACTATAAAGTCTGCATCCTTCAGTGGAAAGAGCCCCAACTTTTGAGTCCAAGTATCTGAGTTCAAATCCTACCACAGATATTTACTATCTTTGTGACTTTGGGTAAGTTTCCTCCACTGGAAATGAGGGTGGTTAGGCTAAGTAGCCTATGAGGTCCCTTGCAGCTCTAGCTCTATGATCTCCGTAATCATATGGAGGGATGTTGGGAAAAGTGCTGAATTTTCATTTGAGAAAGAACTGAGTTTATATCCTGTCTCCAATACTTCCTCTGTGACTACAAGCAAGTGACTTGACCTCTCTGAGACTCTGTTTCCCCATCTGTAAAACAGGCATAATAATAACTTTAGTGCTTATTTCATAGGGTTGTTATGGGTCTTAAATGAAACCATTTAGGTAAACATGTCACAAACCTTTGGGGGCTGCTATGTGGTACCATACCAAATAGAGTACCTGGTGTGAAGTCAGGAAGATTCATCTTTGTGATTTCAAATCTGACTTCAGACACTAGCTGTGTGACCCTGGGCAGGTCACTTAACCCCGTTTGCCTCAATTTTCACATCTGTAAAATGTGCTGGAGAAGGAAATGGCAAATTATCTCAGTATCTTTGCCAAGAAAACCCCAATAGTGTCATGAATGACTGAACAACTGAAATTGTACATTAGAATCCAAGCAGGCCATATATTGACTCAGAAAACCACATATGTTTTATTGTATTTTTATTTATTTTGTGAAATACTTACCACTTACATTTTAATCTGGTTCAGAAAGTACTCTGGAGTGTTATGGGCTGCATGGAGCCAGTTGGCTGAGTGACTAACACCTACGGATGTAGCAGATAGAGTACTAGCCCTGGGTTCAGGAAGACCTGTGTTCAGATCTTACCTCAGGTACTTATCGACTGTATGATTCTGGGTAAGTTACTTAACTCCTTTGTGGAGCAGTTTCCTCATCTGTGAGAGGAAGGGTTTGGATTGCAGGGGATTCTGGCTTTAAATCTGTGATCTTACAATCTTTGTTGCTAAACTTAGTGGCCTTTTCTTAACTCTCGTTGATCTTGACCTTTCTATAGCATTTTGAGGTGATCTCATTTGCTTCCGTGGGTTTAATTATCATTTCTAAACTGATGACTCCCAAATTTCTATATCCAGCCCCAATCCTGGTCCTGCATCTGCACTTGTCAGCTGGACAGCTCCATCTGGGGCAAGAGTGCTTAACCTGAGTGTCCATGAACTTGGAAGGGGGAAAAAACTCATCTTTCTTTTCACCAACTTTTGGGTTTCTGTTGTAAATCCTATGGATGTTTTTATGCCTTCAAAAGAGTATGCTCAGCAATGGGCCGTAGGCTTTGCCAGACTGCCCAGGGATCCACGGCACAAAACAAGTTAAGAAGCACCGTTCTCCAGAACCTTTAAAGTCATTGTGCTCCAAAGAGAACTTGATAGCTTTCTATCCTTGAAGCCAGCCTTCCTCCCGACTTCCTGATTTCTTTTGACCGTCCTCCTAATCACCCAAGTTTGATTCAATTTGGATTCTTCTTTTTCCCCTCATACTCACTCACTTCCTAAGTTCCACCAAATCTCTCTCTACAACAGTTCTGGCATTTGTCATTTTCTTTATATTTCTGTGGTTCCTGTCTAGTTCAGGACCTGATCATTGAACTGTTGTATGAATCTTCTTACCTGTCACCCTCCCTCCAACTTCTCTCTTCCTCAGTCTATTCTTCACACAGCCGTCAAAAGAAACAATCAAAAATTTAGTACAGGTATGGCCAGTGAATTCTCATGCTCAAAAAATTTCAGGGGCTCCCCATTGCCTCTAAGTTAAAAAAAAAAAGCAAACACCTTAGACTGGTATTTGAGGCCTTCCAGAATTCAGCTTTAATCCTACTTTCACAGAGTAACACCTTTTGAGCTAGAAGAAACCTGCCTTAGTCTGATCCTCTCACTTTCCTTAGAGGTATTGACCTGTCCAAGGTCAGATAGGTGGTAGTACTATGATTCAAATCCTACATACTCTAACTCTACACCCAGTGCTTTTCCTACCACACCATGGGACATCCTTCTGCCCCCTTCACATGCTCTAATTTCCAGCAAAACATTCCTATTCAATGTTGTATGAGTTCAACATTCCATCTCCCACCTTAGGCATTCTAGCAGGCTGAAGGAGACTCACCTCAACTCTATCTTTTAAAAATCTTTATCTTGCTTCTGTGTTACCTCCTTGGCTCAGCCTTCCTTCATTCCCCTCTTCTCTGGCTACTACCCCCCCACCCCCCCCCCCCCACCCCCCCGCCCGCCCATGGTATTTATTTTATCTTAGTTACATTTCAGCAACTTTCAGGAGACCTTCTAATCTTATCAATAACCCATTACACACAATCTCTGAGGATAGGCTACTTCTGCTACCAGGTTAATCTTTCTCTATTTTATGCTGATTTTTAT
This sequence comes from Trichosurus vulpecula, assembly GCF_011100635.1. Lineage (NCBI taxonomy): Eukaryota > Metazoa > Chordata > Mammalia > Diprotodontia > Phalangeridae > Trichosurus > Trichosurus vulpecula. The sequence continues at coordinate 60,949,447 of NC_050576.1, forward strand.
TAGTTTCAGTTTGGGGCATGACTTTGTTTATGTCGACTCCCAAATTATCAGCCTGTGGGCGTGGAGGAGACCCATCCTATTTGGCTCCTGCCCATGCACTGACTGTTGAAGTTGACAAGTGAATTTGTGGGTGATCTTAATTTAATTAAATTATAATATAATCCTGTGCCCGGCCACAGGTGAGGGGCATAGCTTTAGCCATATGCTGCCTGCCAAATCTCTTCCTCTTCCTGTTCCAGGATGCCTGAAATTCTACATTTAGAGATCCATTCCTCTGTCATGAGTCTTCCTGTCATGTAAAAAGGCAAGCGAGACTTCAAGTCTTCTTTGTCATTTGTGTGAAAAACTGTTTTCAGAAGAAAATTTTTTTAAAAACTTAGGTTCTCACCCTTTTGTTCTCACATTAAACTTCCCAGTTACAGCCTCCACTCATTCACCTAGTGAGCCTGTCCTTTGTAACAAAGAAACAAATAAACCCGACCAACATAGTAGCTGTAATAGTATCAAATGTAACAGTCCGTGCCTACCATCTCCCACTTCTCCCGGTGGTAGTGTAGCTGGCACACCACTGAAAAAGGGGGCCCAAAGGAGAACAGATGGCTCACAATTTTGTCAAAGATTTTTCCCTTCCCATTTTTCTAAGTCAGCATGATCACTAGGAATTTTTCAGAACAACCCTAGCCCAGACTTGCAGGATGAACAGTTATGGAGGGCAACCCAGCTCTATCCTTCAGTCCCTGAGGGGGCAAGGGGAAGGGGGTGTCTGGGGAGCTGTGGGAACGCTGTCTTTAATGTCCCAAGGTGAAGAAAGGGGAAGAAGGAGAGAGAAAGACGACTGGAATAAAAGCATTATTTCATCTGTTGGAAAGAGCAAAATCTGACTTCAATTTAAGAAGGTAGAGGTAGAATTGTACCAAGCTCCAGAGACATCCAAGTCCAATGGCAATAGGAAGTGATTAATAAGTGGCTTGTCAATGAATTGATTAGTACCTACCTTGTCTTAATTCACTAATGAAGGGATTGACAAACCACTCCAGTACCTTTGCTGGACCATATGGTCTGGACACAACTGAACAACTGGCCACCACCACCTGCCTTACAGGCTTGTGGTGAAGCTCGCATGAAATCAGTATTTAAATTGATTTGCAAACTTTCAAGTGCTAGATAAATAGCATTATACATATGGATTGTGTGTTCAGCACCCAACAAGTTTGTTCCACTGGGTAAGGCACTCAGTCTATCAACAAAGACTCCTTTAATAAAGATGACTCCCTCCAAACAATAGGAATTTCAGCTAAAGTCCCATAGCGTATAAGTAGCTAGAAGACCTTCATAGAGCTCATCAACACATGGTGCCATGCAAAAAAAAAAACCCTCTTTGAAGGTTTGTACTTTGATAGTAGAGGCATTATTGAAGATATTACATGAAAAAATCAGAAGGGCCTCCTTTACTTTCACTCTGCCTTTCTTTCCATCCAATCAAAACCTAAACATGGGAATCTAGATCTTCTTAAAGGAGCATAATTTTGAGCTTTTAAAAAAAGTTTTATCTTAAAAATGTTTTTCCTCTTCCTCTATTAACACATATAACAAACAAAGCTCAAGCTTCTGTTTGTATTAAACAGATTCTCAGGGAAATGATGCACTCCTGGGTAAGAACTTCTTCCTCTGCATACCCTTGGAGTTGTACCATCTCCCCAAGGTCATAAAAGTTAAATAGACTGGATACTCAAGAAAGGAAACAAAGTCGTAGCATTTACAAGAACTTGGTAGTGGCCTGGCAAAGCAGTTGTAAAATTGCAAGGGAGGGATGTGATAAAAACAACCCTTGATGAAGAAAAACATCAAATATCTTTGACTATCCCAGACAGACATTGTTTTTAAGCAGAAACAGTTGAAGCCATTGTAGGGAATAGGACTAGAATTTAAGGGGGAAAGTAACAAGGACAACATTCATTCAGATCCAATTTTCCATTTTGGAGCTGAATGAAGCTGGTAGTGAGTAAAGCAATGCTATTCCCATAGGACAGCTGTGGCCTATCAGTGTATTGGTGCACAGTGTGGAAGGCAGTGGACAAGTCTGTCTTGTTATTGGACAAGCCTTTCTTGTTAGTCATATTAGCAGAGAGAGACATATAATTAACTGACCCAAGGTGACTAAACTCTCTTCCTCCTTTCAGGGAGTGTCCTTCCAAGTCAAAGGAAGGAAAAACCTACACTGAACTAGGCTCTACTGCGTATTAGTTCGATTCACCAAATATTGATTCAATTTCTCTTACCTTCAAGACTCTGTGCTAGGTGACGGAGAAACTGACCTCATGGAACTTATATTCTCTTGAGTAGTATTAAAGAAAAAGAAAAACCTGTACTCTGTGGGATTCAAGCTGTCAGAGGTCATTTTTATTACAACTCTAAGCATCTCTGCTTTGAGAAAGGTCAGAAAAAACCTGAGTCTCCCCATTACCTTTGAAAATTTCTCTGAGATACTTTTAATTTTATTTTTCTCTCCCTCTGACTCCACCCCTAATTTTAAAAAAATCCTTGCAACAAACATGCATAGTCAGACCAAACAAATTCTCACATTGTCCATGTCCAAAAATGTATGTCCATTTTACATCTTAAGTCCACTGTCTCTCCATCAGAAGGTGGGTTGGTATAGTTTGTTATCAGTCTTCCGAAATGGTGACTGGTTCATTGAATTGGTCAGCATTCTTACGTCTATCAAGGTTGTTCATCTTTACAATTGTTATCATATAAATTATTCTCCTAATTCTGTTCACTTCACTCTGCATAAATTCATACAAGTTTTCCCAAATTTCTCTGCAAATTCTTTTGGCGATTTGTTACAGCACAATAGTATTTCATTACATACATGTACCATTCTCTATTTAGCAATTCCCCCATTAATAGGTGGCCCCTTCATTTCCAGTTCTTTGTCATTAAAAAGGAACTGCTATAAATATTTTTGTCTGTATGGGTCCTTTTCCTCCTCCTTTGATCTCTTTGAGGTATAGGCCTAGTAGAGCTATTTGTTAAGTCAAAGTTTAATGACTTTTTTGGACATAGTTCCATTGCTTTCCCAAATGGCTTGGATCAACCAACAGTGCATTACTGTGCTCCCTCCAGTATTTGTTATTTTCCCTTTTTGCCACTCTGATAGCTGTGAGGTAGAAGCTCAGAGTAACTTTAATTTGAATTTCTCCAATTATTAGTCATTTGAAGAATTTTTTTTCCTGTGGCTATTGATAGCTTTGACCAAGCCATTTTTAATAGTCTTTTATAGTATTTCCCCAAAACTAACAAAATTTGACAAGATAAAATATAATAACAGTTCTATCAAGAGTTTTTTCATTTTATTTTTTATTTTAATATTTTATTTTTCCCCAATTACATATAAAAACAATTTTTAACATTTGTTGTTTATATAACAGTTGTATCAACAGTTTGATTCATCAGACATAACCATAAACAATTATAATATTGACCCACCCTAGAGAATTATTTTCCTAAATCATTTGATTCCAATTTAACTGCTTTTACTACTTCCTTTGTGGGTTCTTCATCCACTTAGTCAAAGGTGAAGGCAAGAAACATTTTTAGTAAATGAATTAAAGACTTCTTCCTTCCTTTTCTACTCATTACCCTAATCTTTGGAGAATGAAGATCCCTCTCTTAAAGTGGATAAATCACATCCCTCACTTTTGTTGGTCTTAATTCTGTCTTCGGAGGGAAACCTAAATCCTTCTGGATCTTTAATTTGTTATTATTCGGTTGTGTCTGACTTTTCCTGAACCTGCAGACCACAGCACACCAATATTTTCCAGGGCAGGGTTCCTTGACAAAGCTACTGGAGTGGTTTGCCATTTTCTTCTCCAGTTCATTTTACAGATCAGGAAAGTGAGGCAAACACCAGGGTCACACAATTAATAAGGGTCTCAGGTCATATTTGAACTCAGTGCTCTATCCACTGAACCACCTAGCTCTCTCTGATCTTTAATTTAGTTTCCCTTTAAAAACTGGTTAGGGCTTAGGGTAATTCAGGTGGGGGAGAAGGAAGGATTTAGTGCAGATCATTGTTTTTTCTAGAATTTTGGTTAAGAATGATAAGGTTTTCTTCTTTCAAGGAAGTCTGGAAAGCACTTTTAATAGGGGGTAGGGGGTCCTTAGTGGGTTTCCCGAGAGAACAGGACATGAACACAGACCAGTTATAATACATCCTTCTCCCCTCCTCTAGGGCTTCCAGCTAGTCATCTTTCTGGACTGAATGAAATACTCTGGACTGATCTGAGCCAAGCAGAGCATAATCAGTTTATCCTACCCCATCTCTGGACAGTAATATTGCCTCTCTTAAGCCAACCTAAGATGTCATTAGCTTTTTTTGGTGTGGTTTCTTACACTTCTGACTCATATTGAGTTTGAATCCCAGTATAACCCTCAGTTTTTTTTTTTACACAAACTGCTGTCAAACCACACCCAACCACTCATCCTGTACTTGTGAAGTGTATTTTTTTTAACCCAAATGTAGGATTTTATTCTCTATTAAATGTCATCTATCATTCTAGCTAATTGAAATCTTTTTGGATCCTGATTCTGTCAACCAGCATGTTAGCTCTCCCTCCTATCACTTGCAAATTTGGTAAGCATTCCATCTAAGCCTTCATTCAAGTAACTGATAAAAAATGTTAAACAACCTCAATGGAGGAGACATTCTGCTAAAGACTGGCTCTAAGCTGGCATCAGGACATTCATTGCTTTTCTTTCAGTCTTCAACAGAATTCAACAAATTCCAAATATTCCTGATTGTACTAACATCTAGCTCATATCCCTCCATCTCACCCAAGAGGTTAGCACGAGAAATTCTGTCCAATATTTAGCTTTGTCTTTGGGGAATTCCCTTGAGGATCCAGCAACATTATCAAAAAAGGAAAATGAGATTAGTCTGGCATAACTTGTTATTGACAAAGCCATGCCCGCTCTCAAGGATCCATTCTTACTTTTTTTTTTTTATTTAGGGATTTCTCCCTTCCTGGTCCCTTAGCCAATCTTCTATTTTCTACATTTTCCAAAGATCACCAACAATTACTCAGCTGTTCCAGTTCTTTCTCTATATGTGCTCTCTCCTTGCCATGTCATGCATTCCTGCGACTTCAACAACCACCTTTATGCATAGGACTCCCACCTCCAGCTGAAATATCTTTTCCAAGCTCTAGACCTGTATCTCCCTCTGTATGTCCTACTGGTAGATCTCACAGGAATAAATAATATTTATTCAATAGAAAGCAAAATTGGGAACAATTACATTCATTCAAGAGAAAGCAAGAACAGAAATAATTATACCATTTACACACATTTACTTAACAGAAGGCAAAGGCAAGAAGAAGCATAGCACTCAAAGAAGGCAAAAGCAGGAATAATCAAAATATCAATATTGCTATTCAGTCCTACCCAACTCTGTGTAACCTCGTGGACTATATTGTCCGTGGGGTTTTCTTGTCAAGGATACTAAATTGGATTAAGGCAAACAGAGATTAAGTGACTTACCCAGGGTAATACAGCAGGTAAGTGTGTCTGAGGCAGGATTTTACCCAGGTCTACCTGACTTCAGATCTAGCGACCCTATCCACTGAACCATCTAACTGCAAAATATTAACACTCCACCCAAAAATCTGGGTCAGATTCTTCCACAAATTCTTTCACAGTGTTGGTTTGACAGTTATGGAAATCTAACAGGGAGGCATATGAGTAGGGAAATTCAGGTGCCCAGAGAAACCCAACCCTAGAAGGCCGTCCTTGATAAGGTGAGTGGCTTCAGAGAGCCGGCACACATCGAGCACCAACTGTAAGGCAACCCCCCTACTCTGTTATTTGTGCCTGTTCTGGTCCTCACAGTTATCCAGATGGACAAGGCTTTTCTGCCACTCTTGGGCTACTAAAGGAGTTGGCACATAGTCGCTCTTCACAGGGTAATATTAATAAGAATAGCATCTATATAGAGCTTTAAGATGTACAAAGTACACATATTATCTCGTTTTATTCTCACAAGAACTCTGGGAAGTAGGTGCTATTATCCTCAGTTTGCCTTGCCCAGGTCACACAGGCAGTAAATGTCTCAAGCTGAATTTGAACTCAGGTCTTCCTGACACCAAGTCTAGTCAGTATATTCTATCCACTCTCTGAGTTACCTAGCTGCCTCCCCTAACAGTGATGGCCAATTATCTAACACTTTAAGGGTGGCAAAGCATTTGACAAATATTCTAACGCTCAGAGAAAGACGTCTGCGCGCGGAGTGACCAGCAGGTTGACCCCCAGGTCGGTCAGACGCCCCCGGGATGCAGGCGGCAGCGGGCGCGCACCCCGGGGCAGCCAAGTGCCGGAGCCCGTCCGGCCTCTCTTTCTCCCTGCTCCTCCCTCTCCAGCCAAGATGGGGCAGTGGAGGGCGGCCCGGGCAAGGCGCGGCACGGTCTCTCTGTCGGGCTGCAGGAGGCGCCAGAGGGCAGGCCCGCCGGGCTACAGCCAATCAGCGGCGGGCAGAGAAGGGACTCTCTTCCCATTCGCGCACGGGCCTCGAAGCGGAGAGCAGCCGCGGCCGGCGCCTGTCAGGTTTGACGCCGGCTCCCGTCAGTCTGCTTTTGGTCGACCGCCCCCTCCCTCAGTTTCCCCTCCGGTCCCACCGCGCCCCTCGCCCCGGGTGCCCCACCCTGGGCCTCCTCCCTCTGAGGCCGCGCCCCCCTCGCTCCCCGATCCCGCCCTCCCGCCCGGGCCTCCCCGAGTGCCCCCCGAGGCTCCCCCACCTTTGGTGTTTTACTTGACCAAAACCTCCTCCGGTATCCCTCTCCTCCCCCTGCCAGAGAGCCATCCCGCAGAGCAAAGAGCATCTGGTAGAACGAGGGATACTCATCCTGGGGGACTGGGAGGTGTGGAGGGAGGTCCTCAGGACAGTTTGTGTCTCTTCTCGGACGTCAGTTTTAAAGGTCTACGATGCTTTAACCTGACCAAAACCTCCTCCAGTATCCCTCCCCTCCCCCTGCCAGAGAGCCATCCTGGTCTCTTATGAGGAATATTTTTCTTAAGGGAAAAAAAAGGAAGATTCAAAAAAAGTTATAAATTGATACATTGAGAAAAGCCTGAAAATACAGGGTGTTCCAAAAGTCTTCCTGCAGTCGGGATCTTTAATGGCTTATGTTGTGTATTTTCCAGTGTTCCACATTTTTGGTCCTCCCACCTCTGGGGGGTGGGAGGGGTGCCTTCTCATATCTCTTCTGTGGGGCTAGGTTTGTTCTTTTTCAATTGGCAACTTTACTTTTGATTGCGGTGTGCTGGTCGCTCTTTCCGTTTAAGTTGAAGTCATTGCATTTATTGTTCACCGGGTTCTTTCAACGTGCAGCGGTTCAGGGAAGTCTTCCCATGCTTCTCTGTGTTCATCCACAGCAATATTTTGTTGCATTCATGTACCACAGTTTCTCTAGTCGTTCCCCAATCGGTCTGCACGGTATTTTAATGGAGAGGTGGTATTCCTTCCACAGATGTCCTTTTTCAGCCCCTTTCAGTAAGCAAAGTGTCCATCTACAAGAGGGCGGGATGTTCCATTTAAGCTGGTCCTCAGAAAGCAGACTCTAACTGTGGGATCGTATTCGAAGCCCTTAAGGTATGTAGGATCTATCCTAGCTCGTACTTTGTAGGCAGAGGTTTTGAGAAACTCAGTTGAATGGGGGAGATGGTATCTGGACCGGATCGTAAAAGATGAGTAGGATACCAGTTGATGGAGACGGAAGGAGAGAGCAGGGCAGAGCCAGGCGCAAACACGTAGAGGCAAGAAAGTTTGGAGCAAATTGTCCAGTGAGGAGAGTGCCTTGAATGCCGAGATATCAAGGTAGGATTTTGTTCTGAGTTTTGAGCAGTAGAATGACGGGGATGAGATTGTTAGAAAATTTAACCTATTGGTGGGGTAAAGGATGGATCGGAAGAAGATTACATTGGAGGGCGGGGAAGAAGGTATCGCAATACGTACTCCAGGTCAGGAGGCATTTATTAAGCGCTTACTATGTGCCTGGCACAAGTGATGGGGACACAAATACAAGCAAGCAGAGACTTTCTCTCCTAGACATCCCCAACCAGAATGTCCCATTGGCATCTCGAACTCAACATGTGCAAAGTGGAATCTGTTTTTTCCCTAAGCCTACTCCTCTTACTTCCTCTATTTTGTGTTGAGGGTACCATCATTCTTCAAGTCATCTTGGAGTGCAAGCTCAGTCATTCCTGCTCTTTTCCTTTCCCTCATCCCCCATATCCAATAGGTTCTAATTCCACAAAGTATCTTGGATCTGTCCCCTTCTCCCCACTCAAATGGACTACTGCAATGCAAAAAAAAAAAAAATCTTAACTAGATTTACGTCTTCCATTCTCTTCTCCAATGCATCCTCCACAAAGTTGCTAAAATAATCTTCCAAAAACATAAGTTTTGACCATGTCACTCCCCTCCTCAAGAGGCTTCCGTGACTCCCTGTTGTTTCCAGGACAAAATATAAACTTAGCTCAGCATTTAAAGCCCTTCACTATTTGACTCCAGCCTGTTTTCCAGGTCTGCTGCACTCTAGGTTCTAGCCAAAGTGGCCGACCTGCGGCTACCTCCATCCGTTTGTTCCATCTCCTGCCTCAGTGCCTGGAATACAGTCTCCCTTATCACCTCTGCTTTTTTCCCTCTAGCTTCCTTCAAGGCTCAGCTAATCTGCTACCTCATGCGCACCTCCTTAGTTGTTAATGCTCTCCTTGCTTCATTATCTAGCATATACTCATCTGTTTACATGGTGTATTCCCCAAAGAGAATGTCAGCTCCCACAGGTTGGGGCTGCTGTTTCCTTGTCTGTATCCTCAGAACCTAACACAGTGACTTGTAGTAGGTGCTGGGTAGGTCCAGCCACCAAGTTCACCAAGTTAGCTCTGAGATTCTGTGACTTCTCTGGGGAGAGAGGAGATGGAGCAGAGAAAGGAGCGGGGAGGAGAGAGGCGAGGGAGGGAGGAGGGGAGCAGAGAGGGGAAGGAGAGGAGAAGGGAAGAGAGCACTTAGAAGAGGGAGAAAGGCGGAGGGGGAGAGGAAAGGGGAGGAGGAGGAGTGGGGAAGGGAAGAAGGGAGGGGAGGACAGGAGGGGGAGGAGGAGGGAGGGAGGGGAAAGGGGAGGGGTGCAGGGCTAGGAGGAGCAGTGGAGAGAGGAAAGAGAAGGGGGAGAGGGGAGGGGAGGATAGGGGATCAGAGTTAGGAGCAAGAAAGGGGAGGGGGGGGAGAAGAGCAGAGAGGGAAGGAGGAGGGAGGGGGAGAGGGGAGGAGCTGAAAGGAAGGGCCCAGAATGGGGAGGAAGGAGGGAGAGAGAGGGGGGAAAAGGGAGGGGTGCAGACCTAGGAAGAGGAGAGGAGGAGTAGGGGAGAAGAGCAGAGAGGGGAGGGAGGAGGAGGGGAGTTGAGAGAGGAGGGGAGGAGAGGAGGAGCGGGGGGGGGGGGGAAGGAGAGAGGAAGGGTACAGAGGAAGGGAGGAGAGCTAGGAGGAAGAGGGGAGGAGAAAGTCAAGGATAAGAGCAGAGAGGGGAGGGGAGCTAGGAGTAAGAGGGGAGGAGAGAGTCGGGGAGAAGAGAAGAAGGGAAGAAGAACAGAGAAGGGAGGAGGGAGGAGGGGAGTTGGGAGGGGAGGGGAAAGAAGGAAGAGGGGTAGAGGAGAGAGGAGGGGGTCCTGACCCGAGGGCTCTGTGTCTGGGCACTTGGAGGCTACTGTTGGCACCGGCGGATGCGTCCACTGGACCTGCGGCTCCGGGGGCTGGGTTTGGGGGCGGCCGCCGCGGGGTCCGTGATTCCTGCGCTTTGGGACACGCAAGTTCGCGGGAGTTGGCTTAGTGGGGCTCCCTTCCCACCCGGCGGGTGCTGGGCCTGTGGGGAGGGGGAGGGGCGACGCAGCCCTCGAGAGCCCCCGGCGGCCCCCGGGGGTCCAGAGTGGCTGGGCCGGCGCGGCCCGGTAGGAGAGGGCCTGCGAGGGGGAGGGGTTCGGCGGCAGCCCGGCCTTCTGGGGCGGGAGTGAGGAGCGGGGCGGGGCGAAGCTGAAGGGAGCAGCTGGGGAAGTTTTAGTTAGAAGTGGCTCGTTGGTCTAGGGGTATGATTCTCGCTTCGGGTGCGAGAGGTCCCGGGTTCAAATCCCGGACGAGCCCAGGTTTTTTTCGCCCCCGCTTCAATTTTTTGTATTTTCCCCTTAACTGCAAGGTTTGAAGCTCCGAGCGCTCGCAACGCGCTCGGGTAACCTCCCTTTTCTCTGGCCCAGGAGCTCCGGGCTCGTGCATCGGATCAGGGCCTCGGGCCAGGAGTCGTGGCGGGGAAACCCGGTGGGGACCGCGGAGAGGATCTGGTCCATTCCACACATGTTTCTCTCGAGACACGCGTGGCTCCTCTGCCACGCTGCTGGTGCGCACTCTTAACACACTCGCTTACCTTTGCAAGTTCGTAGGCCCAGGGTTAGGTGCCTTAATTGTCTTTAATAGGAACCCCTCAGGGGGCTGAGACACCCCACAGAAGAGGGAGCTGGAATCACAGACTGCGTGTGGGGAGAAGGGTGCGGGCAAGGGGCTAGTACAAGAGGAGGGTGAGAAATGAACGCAAAGGGGACGGGCCCTCCCCCTTCAAAGACAGACCGACAGAAATAAAAGACGCCTCCCCCTTAAACAAAGAGTGGGTTAGGGTTTGTATTTATCCCGTGTTTGCTAAGGGCAAGGAAGGGGAGGCCTAAAAGGAAAGGAATACCGATAGGGTGAGTGTAGGTTCCGCAAAATGTCTATCCCGCCAGTGCTACGAATTTCAATGAGATTAACGTCTGCCTTTAAAAATGATATGGGACTCAGTAAATAATTTCAAAGTGTTTTAATCTTGTGAATTGGAAGAAAAGAGGGCTCGTCCGGGATTTGAACCCGGGACCTCTCGCACCCTAAGCGAGAATCATACCCCTAGACCAACGAGCCAGCACACACGGTTTCTTCTTGCTATTATAAAGAAGTCTAGTGATTCGTATTGTAACTTTGGAGCCCCCTGGTGGTAGTCGCATCTTCTTGCATTTTGTTAACCGCTAACCAAAATCCTTCCTTCTCTCTTTCAGGTTTCTAAAGAAGCAATATTTTAACAAGGGTTATTTCCCCCCTGGATTAAAAAGAAAAGAGACTAATGACTTGAGAACAGCCAAGGTGCAATTACTAACGTTTTTAAAACTGAGCTATTATTTCTTTCCACTTAGTCTTTTGGTTAGGTAGGACTCACTTCGATAGTTTGTTCTGACCCTTTGCCAGACTGCAAACTTCATCCCTTATTGAATTCTAGATCTGCAGAAGAGCATGTATTCTTTAAAAAGAACTTTTATTAAAGCTTTTTGGGGATTGTTTTTACAATGTTATTATTTCCCAATATCAATCCTCTCTCTCCCCAACCCTCCTATAGCAAATAATTACAATTAAGCAAAGCAAATTCCTTCAACAGTCAATCAGCCAGCATTTGTCTATCCCTCAAGTAGCTTACATTCTATATAGGAAAGGCAATATGTACATAATTATTTATCATATAATTTAAAAATAAATGCAAAGTGACGGGGAGGATGGAGGGAGGTATCTAGCCCAGCGCTTGTCATGGTATCTGGAATTTAGTAGAGTATTTATGAATTCTAGTTCACTGACTGCTAACCGCTGGGGGCGGTATCCAGAACGTTTCATGTAAAAGGTGGTGCTTCAGCTCAGTAGAGTACGTGTTCTTGTACCTATAACCCACTGCTCTGCCACTGGAGTCAAGATTGGTTATTGTCTTAATGGGGGGCATTAATTCTCCCACTTTTCTTTGGTTTATTCATTCCTAAAGTAACATGTCGTCTTAACACAGCATCACAACTAAACTGCTGTCCAAAGCTCTTCAAAATCGGCTTCCTACCTGCCTTTCCGCCTTACTCATACTCTTTCACCTCCTGGCAAAAGTGCTGTTCAACCATTATGCCTTTCTTTGGGCTAATCTTTCCCTCCACCTGGTATGCTGACCTCTGTTCCATCTTCTAAGTTATGACCAAAATACCCATTTTTCAAAGATGTAGCTCCAATTTTACCTCCTTAAAGAAGGACTAATCCAGGTAGGAAGGGAGCTCTCCATCCTCTAATTTGTCATAGTGTGTTTTGTACCATTTCTATGGTGTGCACCTCACTCAGTTTTAGAGTTAGAATATCAGAGCAGAAGGGACTTCCCAGATGTCTAGCTCCCAGATGATCATTTTACTGATTATAGAACCCATCTCAAAGAAGGGAACTGATTGGCTCGAGATCAAGGAACAGGCACTAGAACCCATTTTTCCAGGGTTCTTTCCTGTTTCCTACCCAAAAGTAGACCTCAGAATAATTATTTGTTGAATGAATAAGGAAGGTAGCTCCGGAGGTGGACACTGGACAATACCAAGGAACATCGCAGGGATTTGGGTTTTTTCATTTAATACCTCTTCCCTCAACTGATTCCTTAATCTTTAAATATCTCCTGGATATGGCCTAGCTGTCCAAAATGCAGCCTTCAGACCCATCTATAACCAATGGATTCTTCACATTGAAATACACAAACCCCAGCCCTACCCTCTCTCTGCAGAAGGAACAGTTAGTTCTTTGGAATAAATTGAGATCAATTAAAAAAGTACCAGCATCAAAAGCTGAGAGTTGGGAACCTCCCTTCCTATTTTCTGGAATTTGCTAAGCTTTTTAAAAAGGCTTGATGAGTATTTGTTCCAAACTTTTGACAATGGGAAGTCAGCTGCTACTGGGGCATTCCGGTGGTTGCGTATAATTGCTTATTAGTCTATAAGCTATTTGAGGGCAAAGATTGTTTTCCCCCCTAAATTTTGTATCTCACTAGTCTTGCTAGTGCCAAGCCCTGCAATCTGCACGCAGAACATATGTGTGCAGATAAATGTGTGTGTTTACTTGAATGATCATGATAGGCCATACCTAAGCCTGTTAGAAGAACCTGGCCTGGGTGGGCCAGCTTCCAGCTGGGATTTTTCATCTATCTTCCAACGATGAATACTAGCCTGACAAGCAGTAAATTATAGTTTGGGAGCCCTAGCATTTTAAAGTATTCTGTCTCCACCCTTCTGTGTTTTATTTGAAAACTGTCTTAAGTAAATGCAATCTTCATTCTTTCATAAACCTCCACTCTGTGCAGGAATAATAGAACAAACTTAGAGATGTTAATGTGCTCTAGATCTGAGATTACTTTGTTTAACAAAACCTAATTAAAAAAAAAAGCCAGGTTCTTTGGACCTTTAAAAATTGGATTCTCATATGTCTAGGCAGCTTCAGTCCTGCCATCAAATGGAGTGAGTGCCTGTTAGGTGTGATGATCATTTTACTGACTCAGATGGATGACCAAAATTAAATGCTTGGATTTCTTCTTTTTCTTTTAAATTCAACAAAGCTACAGTGCTTTTAAGGATACTTTTTCTTTAGCTACTTTTTTAGGTATTAAAAAGTAGGAAAAAGCTTTTTGTTGTTTGTCTTGGACGCTTTTCCATGATTCCTAGCCACCACCAAGCATTGGTCCTGGCATTCTTTTTCCTCCTGCAGCAGATTCTGCAGATCCAGAATGGGAGGTAGGAATCGAGGAAGTGAGAGAGGCTGGCTTAGCCCATTCACCCAGCTCACAGATCCCCACTGATGATGGCATCCACAGAGAGCTACTTGATACTATACAACTCCTTTGATCCTCTCCTGATTCTCTGTAAAAAAAAAAAATCCACAGTTCATATTTATTTGCCAGTTCCTGTTTGTCTTCAGCGTCGCTCACCATACTTGCATTAGAAAAAGAATTTTCTGAAGCTGCAAAATCCTGTAGTGTTCTTAAATCAAATTCCTGCCAGCAAGTCAACAACAGTTATTGAATATTCACTGTGTGCAAAGCATGGAACTAGAGGCTGAGTATGGTGAGTAGTATTTTTTAGTGTAGAGAAATACACTGCATCAAAAGGCCCTAGCTAACATGTTTGCAGAGATTCCTTATACACAAAAAGATATCTGATACTTTTAAAAATAGGTAGTCAAAATGGCATGTAGGTATGCATCTATCTGCATATAATAAGTAGCAGAGCCCAGATTTGAACCTCAGTTTTCTAAAATCCAGATCTAAGGACTCTTTCCACTGTACCACAAGCCACCTCTGTTTATAAACCTCCTTTCTCTTCACTTCTGTCTTGACTCTGTCTCTCTCAGATGCACTTTCAGGGTGTCATATTTTAAAATATTAAATAAGATGTAGGGGAGAGATAATGTCCATTTTTTCTTATGGGTGGATAAAGCCAGTTGATTTCTCTGTGCCCCATGAATCCCTGCCTTCTCCCTCATTTTTTATTTTTTTTATAAATGAAGTATAAAATGGCCAATTGGTATCTTAGATCCAGATGACAAAGCCTTATTCTGACCCTTCATTGAGGCGGAGAAATGAACCAGAGAACACTAGCCCCGTTCAAAAGGCTTTCAGTGTTATCCCAACCACAGACTCTCTCCTTTATGAAGCTCAGCTTAGCTGAGGAAGAAGAGGCTTAGCTCCACTAGGCTAGCCACTTTCTGATGAAACCTTTGGCCTTGGCAAGCCATGAAACAGAGAGAAAACATGAAATAGCCCTCATTCCTATGGGATGCCTGCCTTTGTAGAGCAGAGAAGGGCAGAAAGGGTGGGGTAAGAATCACTAAGTTTTTAGATGGCCGATAAACATGAATTTACCTATTGGGATTCCAAATGTGAAATCCTTGTCTAGTGACCAATGAGTAGGTATACTACTGGAGGACCTGGATAACATCATCAATCTTGAAATGTTTGCCATAAACAAAACTAGAAGACAAAAGGAAATTGCAGCTAAATGGAAGAATGGCTTACAGATTCCCATTGGAGAGGCAAATAAAGGGGTTGTTAGAATTGGTCTTATTTGTCCAAAGGCAAAAGGAAACTGTGTATTTTGGGTTGAATGGGCTTCACATTCTGCTTCCATCACTACCTTTGTGACTTTGGAAAAGTTACATCATTCATCTGGGACTCAATTTTCTCATCTATAAAGTCTTGGGTTTATAGAATTTTACAGTTTATCTATACAATTTATAAAACAGATGCCATCAAAGATCCTTTTTGGCTCTAAATCCTATGAATCCTGAGTAAGGCACCAGCTATCTACTATGTCTAACCCCAGATCCAAAGCCCAGTGGGATGGGACTCTCTTCTGATTGGTGGAGAGCAATGTATCAGGGGCAGGGTGGAATTGGTGAGTGAGAGAGAAAGTTCTCTTCAGACTTCCAGCTTCTTCAGGTCTCTTTGGACTTCAAGTGCTTCTGGCTTCCAGTTTAAAGAAAGAAGATGGACTAACCCAATCTTCCTTCAAGTTGCTGAAGAAAAAGACTCTGGGAAGACATGAGAAGGGCTGGCAGTTGTCCCTATCTCCAGCTTCTGCCTGATGAAAATAGCTAACCCATACAGACTAATTGAGAGACTGGACAATTTGCCCTTTTACAAAATTGCCCCAGAGAATGGAGGGAGCTCTATCAAGACTATTCACCACAATTACCTATTATTGCCCCTGGGAGAGTTAGTTGGACTTTCTAATGAGCAGGTGGAGAGAACTGATCGACATCCACTTAGGCAAAGGCTGAGGAAAAGAGACAGCCTACCAGCTATATAAAGACTTTGTGAACCAGATATGGGCACTAAAAATTATGCCTCCAGGAAAGGAAACTGTATATTATTACAGTGCAGGAGAAATGAATCCAGAGGCAACTCCTTTCATGCCCAAAACTGCTACAGAGACTCCTTAGGATACATATTCATCCCACAGAACTCAAACATACTGATAGCCAACCTGACATGGTAGCCAGCCCAGGTGTAGACACACAAGTTTATATTGATCCTGATGGTCAGCCCATACCAATGACTAGCTCCATCATAAGAGCAGAGAGATCATTTGGTGACAAGAGAATTAGATATATTAGACCTGTCACTAGACTGATATGATGTTACAGGTGAACCTGAATATCTAGGCAACAGAGATTGACCATGTGAAAAGTGCCATGCATGTACCTGGATATGTTACTGCTATCCATGTGAATTACTGCATGTTTGAGCATGCTTGTTTTTAATTTTGCTATAATGTTCATTTTAGTATGTCTTATGTAATGTTCATACCATAGTGTCTGTTGATTGTTTTGTGCATATACTAATGTTTATAAGTAAGTTATACTTTATAAGTAGGCCTATTTATAGTGTTATTGTTGTAACTAGCTAGCTTGGCTTTGTTAATTAGCCATGATTATTACTTTTGATTGATTGCTGTGTACTGTGGATATGCTTGTGTGTTTGAAATGTGCATGTTTTAGACCTGTATGTAATTAGGCATATTGTCACTGCAGTTTCTTCCCAGGTGATGCTCTGCATAGTGCCATGTACTGTTAGTGTACATTTATTTTCTTTCAATTTTAATAATACCAAAGGTTGGTTACCTAGGACAGCATGAAAATAATTTTTGTTGTTTTAAAGCACTGATTTTTGTGTTTATACCATATAGTTACAGGTTTTAACTTGCCCCAGCTGATCTTTGCAAGGGATTGCAAACAGTTTTCTCCTAGGGGAGGAATGTAACCCCAGTCCCAAAGCCTATTGGTAGAGGATTCTTTCCTTAATGGTAGAGATCAATATCCAATGCCTGTGTCAGAAGCAAGGCAGGGTTGAAAAGAGAGAGAGAGAGAGAGAGAGAGAGAGAGAGAGAGAGAGAGAGAGAGTCTCCTCAGTTTTCTTCAGGCTTCTAGTCTCGTCTCTTTAGGTCTGTGAACTTTGGGTGCTTTTGGCTTCCAGTTTTCAGAGAAGATAAATGGGGCCAATTTCACTTAAGGTTGTTGAAGGAAAAGACTCTAGGAAGAAGCCAATGTGAGAGGAGCTGGCAGTCTCCAGCATGTCCCTATCCTCAGCTTGCTGTACTAGAGACTTTGGAGAACTTCTGATTTGGTGAGAACTAGAACCTCCCTCTCTTGGTTGAGCTTCTTCCCAATTAGAAAGCTGCTTTACTCTGTATTGTCTGGTATATATTCTCATTTGTATACCTTCTCTGATTTGTTTTGCTTGGTATGATTTGGATAAAATTGCTATTTATTGTTTATTCATTGTGAAACTGGTATTTGGTAGGGGGTTCAAGCCTCAGATATGAAGCTTGGGGTCCTGCTTTCCCTTCAGTATTGAAACAGTTATCAGAAGTTAGCTTGAACCTGAAAATCACTTCTTATAGACAAATAATATTTAAAGGAATAGATATAATTCTGACCTAGTACCCTGTCTCTGAGAAGAGCAGAGTGGTCAGCCTCTGGCCCCAACTTCTCCCTCCCCTCCTAGCAAGAATTAATATTTCCCTAGGAGAAGAGTGAGGGGAGAAGAGGCTAAAGATGTATGTAGACACCCCTATGCTAC